>NC_050087.2:607307-907307 GCF_009764565.3 Dermochelys coriacea | reverse complement strand
AAAAAGAGATTTAGCCAGTGAGCCTGTGGTAAAAAGGTATGTGATTGATTTCTGGCCTTAAAGGGACCATGATGGGTTTGTAAGCCTACCCCTTGCTCTGTCTGTCCTCTTTCATGATAGGTCTGTTTGTATGTACCCCATGCACTGTGCAGCTCTCTTTAATAACAAACCAAGTGCTACCAACCTAGCTAGCATGGGCAACCCACCCTACAATAATGGAGTGGAGAGGGCTGCATCCCGGAGCTCACAGCCGTCATGAGCAAAGTACTCGACGGAGCTCACAGTCATCATGAGCAAAGTACGCGACGGCATGCTAGAATCCCAATTCCTTAGCGAGTAGGATGAGATGGGAGCAACTGTACAGCATTGATGGGAAGAGGGAAGCGATTTCCGTTGTAAAGAGGTATAGGAAATGGACATGATTAAAACCGACTGGGCGAATGATGAAGCCCTACCATGGTGATGCCCCGTTCATAGTGCAGAGCTGAATCAGAATGTGTTGGTTTTAGCTGCTTGTGACTTGGCAAAAGTGTGTGTGTTAAAAAATGTGTGTGTTAAAAAATCCTTGCATAGAAAAGGAGAATTGAAAGGATGGGGTTGCAAAGTGGGCAGCAGTGTCTGTGTCCGGGGTGTGGGTCAGGGGAGGATGCAAGTGCTACTATACGTAGTGGTAAAGGCTAGAGATGCATTGGATGCTATGCGAACACAGAATGACAATTGACAGATAAGTTGGGGGTGGGGTGGGGGGAGGGAATCGACGAAGTCCCTGACTGCTGGCTAGAATCCTGATGTTTTGGTGAGTGGGATAATGGAGGAGTAATTGATGGCACCAGGACTAATGGTTGCAGAAATGTGTAATGAAAGGCCAGGGGTGATGCGCTCCTAACCTGGGCTGTGTACTGGAGGTTGCAGAGGTTGTGTGTGTTTTGAAGGTGATGGCCTGCGAGTCACACTGCTCTGCTCAGAGGATCTCTGTCAGCCAATGGGCAGCTCAGATCTCGGCAGTCTTGTGTCTCATTGCAATTCGGGCTGGGAATGTCCTGCTATGTCAGAGCTGGGTTACGTTGCTGTGGGCTTGATTTTCTGCCTCATAAATAAGGGGCCCGATCTTCTGATGCCCTGTACCTTGTGTCATCACTGACCCCCATGAGGAATGTTGACACCCATGGGTGTAAATGGTACAGGGAGAATCAGTCCCACCGTGTACTGTGACATCAGCATTGAACGTAACAAACGGAGCAGATGGGACAGTGCAAAAACTTGGAACGATGCAAAGATGTCCGTATTGTTCAACATTTGTCATGTTGGAGGTAAACAAAGAGGCTTTGTGCTTTGGTGGGTTTCCTGTGCATTCTGGTTGGCTTGTGCTTGCCATCGCATAGTGCAGCGGGATCCAGGTGCCCCGAGCTTGCTCTGGCATCCCCTCTAAAAGAATATGGGTCTCTCTTTGGGGGCTGGTCTATGTAAGAGAATCAGAGTCTACTATGTCTTAGTTCAAGCATTAGAACCTTATGTGTTTAGCCCCAGAGTTCCTTGGGTTCAAACTCTGCGCGAGCCAAGTGTTGGGGTGGGGGGCATTGCACTGTGTTTATCCACAGGTGCATGCATGTGTAATAACACAACACGTACTGCCTGTGTCATTTCTGGATCTCAAAGTACCTTACGAAGGGAAACAACAGGAATGACTTCAGATTTGCCAAGCGTCCCCTGTTGGTGAGAAGGTGCTGAATGGAACTCTCTGCTTTCTGGTCTAGGCCGCACAGGACCAGAATGATGGAATCCAAAGTGCGGGGGATTTGGGAAGAACACCAAAAGCGTAATGGTTGGGAGAAAGGACGTCTCCCATGGAAATGACAATTACTGAATGTATTTAGCTTGGTTAAGGTTGGCGGGGGGGTGAAAACTGTCAGGAAGCCCTGGAAGGGCGTGTGACCTACCCCCTTCCAGTGGCCAATGCAGAGGTGGCTACTGCCAGCTAGCAGAGCGATTCCATTTGCTCAAGAGCTAGCGGCTCCCTGCTTTTAGAGCAAGAAGTCTTTGGGAAGCCTGCCAAGCCAAGATGGGAGGCTGTGGCATGAACATCGTGGAGGGAGGATACGTGGGGTCGTATGACCAGGAGCCCGGGGATGCAATTAAGCGAAGGGCAATGTAGGCTGGCTCTGGCGGGGGAGAGTGTCGTAAGGGTGGAGTGGTGTCTCAAGGGAATGGAAGTGGACTGGAGCAAGCACTACACACTCGGCGGCTGGGGGTGCAGCCTGCAGTGGTGAGAAATGTGGTAGGAGCCTGAGAGCTCCTTCCCCTTGGACATGGTGTGAGTGGCCCCGTGCATTCGACAGAACAGCGAGACTCATGCTTCTCCTTTTGGAGCCTCGGGAAGGCCTGGCTGGCCGAGCACCACACCAGTGGGGCTCTCTGTGGGCGGTAAGGAGGGAAAGGCTTCCAGTCTCGGGGGTGCGAATGGACCTGGGGCCTGGCCTTCCAGGAGCTGAGCTGTGGCCTGAAGGGGCCCGGTACCAGCACTTGGGAAATAAAAACAATGAAACCCTTGAAACCAGAACCAGAGGCTTGGAAAGAGAGAGAATAAAATATAATAAATCAGAATAAAAATAAAAACTGGAAGCAACAGAGAAGGGGGTGGGGGAACTGCGGGGAGCCCTGGTCAGTGCACATTCTTATAGCGCAGTATCCACCCTCTGGGATGTGCTCAGCTCTGCTCAGCAGCATCACTCCCCTGCTTCCCCCTCTGCGCTGCTCCCCCATCTTCGCTGCAGCATCCCACGGGCTTCCCCGCTCTTCTCTCCTCCTTGGGAGCGCTGAATTGGCCGTGCATTAAAGCCATAAATCTGCTAAAATAACATACCACAGGGGCTCGTGAATAGGTTGAACTTTGCTAAACCTCTTCATGCTCGTTTATCATGTGGCGAACGGGGAGGATAGAACCACCCTTGATGTCATCTCTCTTCCCCTCCCCGATACCTCTCCTGGGAACCTGTCTGGGCCAGAGCCCTGATGTCCAACGTGAGTAAATAACATGGAATGGGAGAACTTTACTCCCTGGATGGATTTCTAGTCACCTGAGAAGACATTAGATGCTCAGGCCTTAGCATCATCCAAAGAGGGGGCTGTTGCTATGAGAGGCTCAGTCCAGACTCACATCAAGGTGTGGAATATAGAGAGGGTGTTGGGAGAAGGCGCCGGGGCTATTAAATTGCAGAGAGATGATCTAGGGAAGATCTGTGGCTCCAAATACTTCTGAACATTAGGAAAGTTTGGATCTGGACCGGCTCTACATTTTAAATAAGTTTAGCTAATCGGTGATGACCAGTGCAGCCTGCTAAGGAGCAGAGGTTGTGGCATCACCTCTCCTGGCCAAGGTCTGACCAGGATGGTTCTGGTCTGATAAAACCCCATGTGCCTGGTTAAGCCTGCTTAGCCCGTGCTGAAGTCTTCACCGACCTCCGGATGAGCTGGAAACGGCAGCTGTGCAAGCAGAGCGTAGGCTGTCTGTGTCGCAGGGCAATGTATAAAGAACATGGCTTTTCGTGTGGATGTAACGCGCCTGGCACTTCTTCCAGGGTCCTGGGAGCCTGGTTGTCAAAGGTGGGTATGGGTCTCAAATTGCACATTCAAAGGGTTGGGGAGTGCGGATTTAGGGCCTGGGTGGGGGAAGGTTGGAGTCTGGAGGGGGGTTTTCCCAGTCAGACCATAAGGAAAGCTAGCAGACTACAGTCTCTTTTTCTCCCCCTTGCAACTACTAGTGACCTTAGCAGGACCATGTGACTGGGGATTGTAGCAGTGGGAGGAACTCCATCAGTCCAAGAGCTCCAAGCCATTAATGAGATCAGCACGCTGTGCGTCAGGCAGCAGATTCACAAGCGATACTGCCTCTGTCTCCCTCCTGACCGCCCTGGCTACGTGCAGGAGAGGAGATGGGCCAGGGTCCAGCATCTTGTCATGGCAGTGGGACATTCTCCATCTGTTTTGTTCAAGTGTCCCTGTGTTCCAGGATGTGTCTACGCTGCAAGACACATCTGAGCTAGCTTTAATCGAGCAAGCTTGGGGGCTGGAGCAGCAAAGCTACAGCAGTATGAGCTTCAGTGTGGGCTGGCTGCCCGAGCAGTTACTCAGTGGCCCATGCCCACACCGAAGTTCCTGCTCCCCTGGCTCCAGTACCCAGCCAGCGAGGTTAAAGCTAGCTCATGTGTGTCTACACGAGCTGCAGTGACATCCAAGCCCCATGATTGCTGTGTGGGCTTACCATTAGCATCACCAACACCATGTTCTCCTGATACCTAGAAGGTCAGATTTGGCATCTCTCCACTCCCAGCTTACCATCCCCTTTCAGTATCACTTCCCCCGCCACGCTGAGGTTCCTCTGTTGATGCTTGTTCGTCGACCTTTTAGTGCCCAAATGTGTGCCAGAATCCTTTGCATTGGTGCAAATGTTTCTGAGGCACTTGGGAATGGTACGAACTGAGCAGAGGTGGGGCAGGGTCCAATGAGCAGGAATTCCACAGGTGGAGTGAAGAGACAAAAGTGCCCACCCAAGGTCATGCACTGAGTCTGCAGCAGAGATGGGAGTCGAACCAGGAGTCCTCACTCCCAACCTTGCTACTTTAGCCACACGACCATCTTTGCCTGTCCTGCAGGGGAAGCCCTATCATTTGGTGTTATCCCCAGAAGAATGGTGTTTTATATATAGGGGCTAGTTTCCTTCTGGTTGTCCATGCCGTGAGGTACAGCGAGCATGGTAATGCCCCAGGCTCTGTATTGGTGGTAGGAGGCTAGTTTGCACATATTCTGCTTGGCATCATCATAACCTGTGCCCTGAGCAGCTTGAGCCATGGGGCAAGATTCATTTCTTAATTTCACTGGTGTAAATCCGGAGTAACTCCATGGAAGTTAGTTGGATTTACAGTGATGTAACCGGTCTGTGGCCTGGTAGCTGGTGGTTATTCTGTGTGTGCTAGGTATGGTGTTCCAGAAATAATGTGATTATGTATCTGACCTTGGGCTATTCGCATCCTCCTCTTACAAGGTGATTACTTTTTAATGAGCAGCTGCTGAAAA
This sequence comes from Dermochelys coriacea, assembly GCF_009764565.3. Lineage (NCBI taxonomy): Eukaryota > Metazoa > Chordata > Testudines > Dermochelyidae > Dermochelys > Dermochelys coriacea. Next base: position 902,237 of record NC_050087.2, on the reverse strand, counting down.
GAGAGGAAAATTAATTATTTCTGCCTTAAGATTAGCTCTGGGCGACTAGAATAGCTCTGGCCCAGTCAATAGCATCTTGCCAGTTGGATGGAGCCACGCAGCCCTGCAGGGCACTGTGGGGTGTGTACAGATTTTCACCCCATTATTCCATGGCACTGGGAAAGGGAGGTTGCTGTGGCCATCTGGGGAAGTGTCTGAGTCAGAAGTGATTGTCTCACCTATATTTGTGTGGTGTAAGGTCTGGAGTATGGAGTCGGAACAGAGGCAATGCTGGTGCTGCACTGTATATTCTTATGGAAGCCCACAGCAAAAGAAGGGGAAGGCAGCTGGTGCTCCAACTGGCAAACGTTACCTTTTCCCGATATAGAAATCTCAGCATTCATGCGTTCAGTTTGCAGCACAACCTGCAGTGAGCCCCAGTCATGGTCTGTTTTGGGGGAATACCGCCTATTCCACTAGAAAAGGGGGCTATTTATTGTCTTACATCAATGTTAGGTTTCAGAGTAGCACCCGTGTTAGTCTGTATTCGCAAGAAGAAAAGGAGTACTTGTGGCACCTTAGAGACTAACATTTATTTGAGCATAAGCTTTCGTGAGCTACAGAAGTGAGCTGTAGCTCACGAAAGCTTATGCTCAAATAAATTTGTTAGTCTCTAAGGTGCCACAAGTACTCCTTATCAATGTTAGGGTGCAGTATAAAACCCTAGGGTAAGTGGAGTATAGTAGTACCTAGAATCCTTGATCAGGTTTGCCCCATAATGCGGGGAGCTGCACAAATGTATGGTAAATGACAGCCCTTGCTCCAAAGAACATACAGTCTAAAAGGATGATTTTACATTTACCAGTGGAGGCACCGGGCTGGCAGCTGGAACTCCTGGGTCCCATTCCTGCCTCTGCTGCTTATGGACAGTAACAATTATATTGATGCAGAGCATCCAAGCTTAGGAGAATGAAAGCCAAGAATGAAGTGCCACAGTTTTGAAATTGAGCCCGTTCTAGTACTGAAATGAAGGCAGAAGCTCTAAACAGCGTGTGGGTGGGTGTGGGGTGAGAGAGGAAAACTCAAAGGGTCGTGTTGAGACAGTTCTATGCTCTAAGATACCCCATAGCAAGGAAGAGCGTTAAGTGTTGGGAAGCTCAAGGAGTCATGATTCTTCATGCTCTGTGCGACTTGTGGTCGGATTTTCTAAAGAGCTTGGTTTCCAAGTATGCAGCGCTACCAACTTGATTTCATCGCGAGTCTTGCAATATTTAATGCTTTGCTTAAAGCCCCAGCTGTTGAAGTCAGGAGATTGCATTAGAATCTCAATTTTCATTTTTAACAAAAGCTTCTAGCCCTTGTAATTGCAGAGAAAAGCTTGAAAATGAGAAAGAAAAGCTTGAAAATGAGAAACAAATACATCCTAAAGGCTCAGAAACCTGAAAGCGACTCAAAAGAACCACTGATTTAAAAAAAAAAAAATCTCATTTGGGATCTGACCAATGATTTTTTGAACACTTGGCAGCATCAAATACCCAGTGTTCATGAATGACATTGCAACAGTTTGGGCCAGATTTTCACAAAAGCTCAGCCCCCCAATGCACTGAGCTCTCATGAAAAATCTGGCCACTTCTTTTGATGCCTAATGAGGAGCAATGGGAGTGTTGAATACATCTGGAAAATTATGTGCCTTGGTTTCCCCAGTCTGTAAAATGGGAGTGGAAAAACAGCAATGTGTGCTTTGAGATCCTCAAACAGTAACTGGTGTTTAAATTCAAAAGGAGATGATTCTAGTGAATGGAATGGAAAAGCCGTCCGCGAATGGAGTGCTGCGGGGATCCTGGCTTTTCAGGCAGCCAGGATGGCCTGCAGAAAAGAAAAATGAGTCAGAAGGCTGGTGGGGAACAAAGGGATCTTGGAGAGGCCTAACACCTCCCAGAGGGAACTCATTACACTCTGCAAGGCTCCTGATGGGAGAGGCCACAGGTGACACTACCAGGGCCTGAACCGCTGAGGTGATAAGTGCCCTCAAAACCCCCTGGAGTTGGAAGGAGTCCTCACCGGGCAGGATCTAGGCCCCAAGCCAGCCATATGTCCCAGCATTTCTCAGTGTGCGGCATGCCCCCCTGGGGTGGGCATGGAGGATTCACTGGGGGACATAGAGGATCCATGAGCTGAGGTGAGTTAACATTTACCGGCACGTCGGGGGGGATTGTTTTCATTTTCCTGAAGGGGGGCTCAGTTTTCAAACACTCATGAGACGCTGCTCTGACCACCTGGGCAGACCGAGCTCTGGGGTTGTATGGTGCCGAGCAGTGGGGCCCCAGTCAGAGGTTGGGTCCTTGGTCCATGGCACTATCGCATTATAAGTAAAACATAATTTCTCTAGATAGAATACTTGTCTGGCCCCCATCACCACGGTACCTGAGTGCCTCACAGTCTTTAACGTGCTTCTCTTCACAACCCCCCTGTGACCCAGGGCCAGGCTGTTATCCCCCTGGCACATATGGGGCACAGAGACTAAGCGACTTGCCAGGGTCACATGGGAAGTCAGCAGCAGAGCAAAGAATTGAATTTGAAATTATCAGAAACATTTTCAGTGACACAGACTCCTTCGTCCCCCTCTTTCTAATCTAACCCTTGTGCGGCACCATTGCCTGTTGCATCCATTGCCATAATATATCCAGGCATTACTGTGTGATATGTAAGGGACTTACACCAGGGATGTATTTATCCATGTAGACTTGGAGCTTGTCTAGACTAGGGAAATTAGCACCAGTCTAATTAACATAACTACATTAGTGAAAGTGGCACCATCTTGTGCCAGTGCCGTGCATTGCTTACCTTAGGAGTCAAATAGCAGGGGGTGTGATAGAAATGTATTGAATACTAACTGGACTGGAGCTTCTGTTCTCCCTGTCCTGTAATACAAGCTGAAGAAGACACCCCATGAAATTAAAAGGTGCAGAAATTCAGAATGGATTAAATCCAGTATGTTTTCACACTTGGAATTCGACTGTGTAACTCACTGCTGCACGAGGTCACTGGGGACAAGAACGTAACAAGATTTCAAGATGGACTGGACATTAATATGGCTATTGAGGGAAAGCCAGAGTTACCATAATTAATAAAACCCATTTTGCAGAAGGGATATTGACTCTCCTGCTTCAGGGCGTAAACCAATGTCTCCTGATTAGGGAGCAGAATGAGCCCTAATGTAGGGGGCAGATTATCCCACATTTGCCTCCTGCCCAGTTTTTACACCTTCCTCTGAAGCCTCCGGTGCTGCCCACTGTGGGAGACAGGATACAGGACTAGATGGACCTTGGGTTTGAGCCCGTCTGGCAGGTTCCATGTTTCTGTTTGCACTGGCTATAGCTGCACTGGTTTAAAATAGCCCTAGTGTTGAAAGGGACTCAGCGTGTTCATGCTTTGGAGCAGGGGCACTGTCCCTTCATTGCGTATATGTGCAGCAGCTCGCTCAACGGGGCTCTGAGTCCCAGATTTGAAACCTCTAGGAGCTACTGCAATATTTATAATGAATTCAGTTATGTATAAACCCTTGTCTTCGACCACCCACCCTCCCACCAGAATAAAAGATTTTGGCACAACACCCTGTGACAGGTGAAAGAGCTACTTGAGAAAAGCTTGCTCTCATTTGACACAGGAAATCTGTGCGGGTTTCTAACAGGATCAATAATCCATCCTATAAGGCATGTGGCTTCATCACTCTGTTTGCCGCCCCTCTACCCTCCATTCCACACACCCCCTCCACACCCCAAGCCTTGCCTATTCTTTCCCTGTATTAGCCTTTGGGCTTTGTTAGTTGCAGGTTGAGTGGTTCAAATGTGTTAATTCCCTCCCTTGGGGCTCTGTCCAGTGTTTGTAAATTCCCAGAGACGGGTTGTCATTGGCCCGCACAGCACAATGAATACGCAGAAGGGGCTGCTGCGCCAGGTCCTGCAATCCAAGCGGTTACTTGTTAATTCGTTAGAATAACAGGGCTGCAAATAGCTCCCTCCCCCTCAGCCCCGAAAACTCTGTTAGGACTGATGGGGACTTTCCTCTCTCATCCTCCAGGGTGAATTCTCCACCTACTGACTGTACCTTTACATGGTGCATGTTGCCTTTTGAATATCCCACATGCTTTGCTGGGCACCAGTCCCTGAGCTTTTAGTGGCAGGAGGAATCATGGGCAGCTCATCGAGTGATACGGTTGTCGTCTGGGTCTCGAGAATATCTCTTGACCTGGCAGATTCCAAGATTGGGGGGAGAGGGGGGGCTTGGTTGTTGTTTAATAGGGTAAACCCAGCTCAGAATGGTGAATGGATTCTCTGAGCCAACAGAGGCCCTGTCTGCATTAAGGAAATTCATGTGGGCAGAGCCCAACTGCTATGCCTACCACGTTGCAAAGCTGTACTGTGGCCGTGCCGCATAGGTGCGTAGCTGGGCAGCTTCCCCCTCCCTGTCACATACCAAACTGAGCTGCGTCAGTGTGAGTCCCTTTGTGCTTGTCTGTCTGCATTTGGGGGCATCCCTGGTGTGATTCCAAGGCTGTCGTGACACCAGCACAAATTTCCTTAATGAGGGCAGTAGAGCTGGTCACAATTTTATGTTAAATGATTTTGTCTGTGAACATTGGCTTTGTTGTCCAAACAGAAATGTCTGTGGGAAATCTCCACTTTCAGTCAATGTTTAGGGGCGGTTAATAGAAAAACAGAAACCCCTGCGGTCCCTTCTAACCCTATGATTGCTATGAGCATTTTTTTAATGTTGTTGTATTTTTTTACTTTATTTGTTCAGGTTTTTGGCAACTGAAGGATTTTGGTTTTCCTCAGAAATTTTTCAGTTTTTTGACAAAAGCCTGAAAATTTGTCATTTTTTTTCATAGGACCAAAAACGTCTCCTGTCCAGCTCTAGTATGAAGTGCCAGCTCCCAGTCAGAGTCACAAGGGGTAAATCCAGAAGTGGTTGCATTAAAAGCCAATTGACTTGCTCTAGATTTACACCTATGTACCTGAGATCAGAACCAGTCCCAAAGCCCCAATCAGTCTCCTGCTAGGATGTCCTGGGCCCTTGTTTAACCTCTTCGTTTCTTTTTTGGGGCAATCCTGTCGTCTTTACTCAGGCAAAATTTTCATTGTCATTGTTGAGGGTTCCAACTGCACGGCTTTATTGACAGACAGAGGATTTAAAGTGGCATCTTCAGTTAGTTTAAAATGTTCCAAGGGGGTTTTTACTTTATTTTAAAACCGAAAGGTGCTGTGTGACCTTGCTTAGCTGAGCGTCAGTTGTCCCCGAGCTCTCGGTTACCTGAAACAATGGCCTCTGAGCTGTCTCAGTTGCAATGAAAACTACCTTGATTAGCTGAGCATATTCAGTCCCCCACTCAGTGTTTTTTCAGTTAATCAGACTTGCACTGATTTAGGACCCATAACAAGAGATTCAAGAGGACTTGGTCACCATTCTGTTATCCCCTGGCCACGTTACAAACCCTGCTCCATTAGACAGAGGAGAAGGGGTTTTAACCGTGTTCCAAACCTGAGAAAGTGCCTTTAGAAGGTGACAAGACCTGCTGATGCCAAAGACTGAAACCTACACTACAAACTAGAACCATGTTGTACCTGGCTCAGGGGATAACTGTGGTGCAGGCTGGCCCTGGACTCCATTGTTGTGGTGCAGATGGACGCTGAGGTTTAGGGAGGGTTGCCAACTTTCTAATGGCACAAAACTGAACACCCTAGCCCTGCCTCTTCCTGAGGCCCCACCCTGGAGCCGGGGATGAGGCTTTTGGGGTGCAGGAGGGGGCTCCAGGTTGTGGGCGAGTCTCAGGGTGGGGGCAGGGGATTGGGGCTTGGAGTTGGCGCGCGGGCTTACCTGGGGCAGCTCCCAGTCAGTGGCGCAGGGGGGCTAAGGCAGGCTGCCTGCCTGTCCTGATACCGCATTACGCGCGCCGCAGAAGCAGCTGGTAGGTCCGACGCTATTAAACGGGGTGGGGAGAGCAGGAGGCTCCATCCACTGCTCTCGCTCGCTGCGTGCACTGCCCCCCCAGCTCCCATTGGCCGGTTTCCCAGTGCGGACCCGGTGCTCGGGGTGGGGGCAGTGCACAGAACCCAGTGACCCCTCTGCCTAGGAGCCGGACCTGCTGGCTGCTTCCAGGGTGCAGCGTGGTGCCCCAGGACAGGCAGGGACTAGTCCGCCTTAGTGCCACTGACCGGACCTTTAACAGCCCAGTTGGTGGTGCTGACCAGAGCCGCCAGGGTCGAAAACCGGACACCTGGTCACCCTAGGCTTAGGGCTTTCAAAGGGGTCTGGGGGAGTTTGGCACCCTGAATCCCGCTATCCCTGCTTTGTGTTTCTAGTTTTACCAATTCAGCTGAACTTGTCAGGCGAAGGGAGAGTCACTGCAGTGAGTAGAGTGAGCAGAAAGGTGTGTGTGTGTGCGGGGGCTGTTCCGCAATAGGAAATGTTTGTAAATGCAGGGAGGACTGGAGCCACGCTGCTGTTCTTGGGAGTTGGCATTTTTCTCATTCTTTAGCATTCACACGCACACGGCACTAGACCCTGCCCCCGCCTGTTCCAGAACAGATTTCCCGCTGGTGTTATTTACAGCCCATGAAATCCAGGTTACTCCCCACTCAGAAGCAACCAGCGTCCCACTTTGGGAATGCTCCACGGACTAGTGAGGGCCCTGCTGAACGACTGCAGCTCTCTGCCCTGCTAGGAGCTTCAGCAGTTATTTACCGTGCGGGAGTATGTAGGCACCGTGTTTCCTCCTCTCTGGGCTCAGCGAGAGGGCCAGCGGGGGCTGTTCTGTACCAGAGGCATGTGAGGGACAGGTTGGAGTTCTTGGTTTGAGCCCCCACTGCTCTTATGCGAAGGAATGAAGCCAGCAGCTGCAGGACTCTGCTGCTGCCACACAAAGCACTTTCCCAGACTCGCCTTCAGTGGTTCCTTGTAGTTTGAAAGGGGAGACCTGGAGGGTGGCGATGTGGGCCAGCCTGCTCCTGAATGGACCCATCCCTGCCTGTGAGACCAGCTTTGAGGGAGGCAGGCAGCACTGGAACGCAGGTAAATGCCTCCCGGTGCACACTCCCCACATTCCCCACTAGCCATAGGGCAGGATTCTGCTTCCAGGTCCAGCCTCTCTGCCCTGCTCTGGCTGCAAAGGGAGAATTGCCCAGCGCAGGCCTGCTGTGTGTGACCCTGTGCTGCCCTCCCCCACAGACCCCTCGGCAGGGGGCATGACAGGGCACACAGGCCCCTCGCATGGTGCTACAGAGGCGCTGGGCCGCTCAGGGCTGCAATGGAGCCCTCCAGAGACTGCCACCAGTTCGAGCACCTCCCGCTGTAATTTAAACCTGGGGTCATTCCAATCCCTGGAGCATCCCAAGGGCACAATGGCAGCTTAAAGCCACTTCCCCAGGACTGCTTCTTGAAGACGGCCAGCGTGGCATTGTAGCGTTTAGCACACTGGGCCCCTGGATTCTGCTCCCAGCCCTGCCACTGCCCCGGCTGACCTCAGCCCACTCACTGAGGCCTGTGTTTGCAAAAGGATCTGCCAAGTTAGCTGGCCCAACTGGAGGTACCTGGGGCCGGTTTTAGTAGGGCTGAGCACCCACAGCTCAAATTGGCTTAGTTTGGAGTGCGGGGTGGACACCTGAAACAAATTAGAGGTCACTTCCAGAAATGAAGGCCTGAGCTTCTTTCTCTTCCTCCATTTCCCATCTGTCCAGTGGGGATAATAACTCACCTGGTTCAGTCTGTGCTTCTCCAGGCATCGTCAGGCTGCCCTGTGGAGTTCTGTACGGCAGTACCGATTCTGTTCTATCCAGGTTCCCATGGCAGTGGAATCTGTCTGCCTTCTGGCCATGCTCGAAAGGATGTGACTAATGTCTGTCCTGTATGGGTCATTCTCTCTGCCCTCCACTCCCCCGTGGGAGGGTTGGGTGGCACAGTGTTTTGTTTTGGTGGGGTCTTGGGTTCTGTGAGAGCCTAGAGGTCTCCTTCTGCTCATCTCCTTCAACTGATGCCTCAAAAGCACATATCCAGGCAGAGTTGCACATGTCCAGTCTAATTCTGTGGAGCTGAGTGAGCTGATCTTTGAGGACTTTGCCAGGTGCTCAGAATCTACTGTGCTTTCGATCTCCTGTAATGCGATAAGTGGCAACCTTGTTAGCACATGTCTGCGCACAGTGGATGGGTTTAGTTCTGTCCTGCTTCAGGCTGTCAGCATAGCAATAACCTAGGAATCTGTGGGTGTTCCTTGGTCTGTAGCTGATAATATTTTAGCTTTTCAGTTAACAGCCTCTTTCATCCTGAATGCCCCTACAAACTGCCATTAGATTAACATAGTCCCACTGAAATGCATCCAGCCCTGGGGTGGAGGACAGCCTTTCCTTGCTGAACAGCATGCTGGACAATAGTAGTAGTTTGCACTCCAGTTGCACCTCTTATGAGAGACTCTCTAAGTGCTTTGCAAAGGTTAGCTGAGCCTTGCAACACCCTGTGAAGTAGGCAGTATTATTAGTATCATCCCTTTTCTTACAGAGGAAGAGACTGAGACCCGTAAGTGGCAGAGCTTAGGAATGGAACCCAGGAGTCCTGATGCCTGGTGCTCTGGCTGCTAGATGCGCTCTCATTCTCCAGAATGGAGCGTGGGCAGGAAGAGAGAGCCTGGGCAAGGGCACTGAGGCGGGCATGGGAACTCCTTAACGTCCACCTGGAGAAGGCAGCACCTTGGCTTTTAAGGTCTCACCTGGATGATTGACACACAAGATAGAAGGGCCAACCCAAAGCAAATGCACCACGGAAGTCCTGCTTTCAATTCCGTGTTGAGGTCTTACATAGTGCAGAGGCCTGGTGCACAGGAGTGAATTTCACCCACAATGCATTGCATGTCACCAGGCCTTTTCCTCCCTTGGCAGGAAGAAGGGCAGGGCGTGACCCCTGTGGTTTTGGACAGCCAAGGAGCATGTTAGGGCTAGAGCGGGATCTGTCCACTAAAGACCACACCCTTCCTTTTATTTAGTGATAACACTTAGATTATTTGTTTCCATAGCGAGCAGGGCACTGAGATGCCTTCAAGCTACCCCCATCTCCAGGCTTGAGAGTGACTGTGCCCATGTGCCGCCAGTACCCCAGTTTGCAGGCACAGATCTGCTCTCCCTTATTCGAGTCCTGGCTGCTGCACTATGGTTCCACTCACAAGTGCGAGGGGCAGTTCAGGAGGCTGCTCGGACCATTCTCAGCCCTCTCAGTTAATAACACGAGGAGGCGAAACCAAGAGAACCCGGCGCCTCATGAATACAGGGAAGAGGCAGGGGCTTTATTTTCACCCACGCCTGTGAAAAAAATCAGCATTTGTTTGTCAATCCAGCGCAGCGGGTAACTTATGAGGTGGCTGGAGGACAATGGGAGTGTTTAGCAGTGAAATGCAGAGGGAGTAGATTCCTCTCCTGTCCTCCCCCCAGCCTTCATAACTGTCCCCTTCATTCAGTCATCCCCGTAATGGAGGTTTTCCGCTGCTCCTGCCATATGTGTTCCACATTGTGGCAGTGCTGGCTAAGGACACATGGGAGCGAAGGCTTTGGGGGAGCGTATTACCCTCCGCTGAGCCGCTTGGCTGTCTCCAGTCAGAGTGCTGCTGAATTGAATTATCAGTTTAAATGATATAATTGACTCAAGGAAAGGCACAAGCTGACCCTGCAGAACACACATTAGGGGGATATATATACAATCTGTCCTGAGCCAAAGGATGATCTGGTGATGTTGTGTTGGGTAACTCACACTTGTATTTGGTGCTCTTCTCCAGAGAATCTGAAAGCATTTTACAAACATCCGTTACACTTGTAAGGCAGGTCCCAGTCCCACTTTCCCCAGTGTGCTTAGCCATGGTCAGTCAGCAAGCCAGTAGCAGGGAGAGGCTTAGAACCCAGGAATGCTGAGGGACACCCCCCCCCGCTGTAACCACTAGACTCCACACCCATCCCAGAGCTGGCGATTGAACCCAGGAGTCCTGACCCCCAGCCCTCCTGCCGTAACCACTAGACTTCACTCCTCTCCCAGAGCTAGGAATAGAACTCAGGAGTCCTAACTCCACGACCAAGTCAATTTTAGTCAAGTGCCTTTGAGAGGCTTGGATGAAAGGGCCATAGACATACACATTTTTATTACCAAAAACATCTGATCAGTTGAGCTGTCGGTTGCATTTACTGCAAGGGTGTGGATTCTGAACTAGGCCATCTCTGCACAGAGGCTGTAGCAATTTAACCAAATTTGTTTTTAAACCGATTTAGTGAGATCAGGACAGAGTGTGTAGACAAGGCCTTGGGGACACACTGCAGCTATTTAGTTGTTCATGAGGTTTCTTGCCTTTTTAATTCCTAATGAATTTCCAAGGTGATATCCCCTATTCCTTTGGTGCCTAGTGCTTGCAGGTGAAGATGTGTTCTGGTGCATCTGTCACTTCGTCAGGGTGGGCTTCTCTGGGTGTAGTGTGGTCTTGCATCTGTTTTTGAAGGACTTGCTGGGTTTACATGGCTATTACGTATGTCAGGAAGGGTTGGGGGGTTTTAGTGTGAGGATATTTTCCCCATGAAGGATCCATTCTGTGGTATCCTCCTGCCTGTGCCTGCTATAAAGTTTCTGCCTCTGGGATAAAATTAACTCCTGTCCAGAGGGCTCCAGCAGAACTCTGATTTGAGGAGTAAGCAGGACTCGAATGGTGCCTTAGCTGGAGGGCGAGAGAGAAAATGATTTGCCCCAGGGCACGCAGCAAGTCGGTGGCAGAGCCAGAAATAGGAATTAGATGCCCTGACTCGCAGTCCGGCAGTAGGCCATGCCGGTGCCTATGGATGGCCTGATTCTGAGGGGTGCTGGATTCCCACCATGCCCACTGATATCTCAAGATCATACTGAGTTGTGGGTCCCTTAGTCACAGTTGAGTGCTCAGCATCCCCCTGCCCCCTCGCTGTGTATGGAGGGTACAGGAAAACGTGGCTTACAGTCTAAGCTGCCTGGTCCGGAGAGACAGTGCAAACTGTCCAGTAACCACAGATTGGAAGTCTCAGAGCAGAGCGATGGATGTGCCTTTGGAGGGCAGTTCTTCTGGTTTAACAATCGGCCCAAGAAGCCAGTGCCTCAGATAGCAGCTGCCTGTTTTGCAGACCCAGGAGATTTACATAGTTCGGAGATGCAACCAGGCTGCTTATGCAAACGGCCAGCCCTCAACTGTCTGCAGTTTAGTGTCTGGCCTCGTCAGTGCATTGGGGTCAGGAAAAAGGCCCGGGGACAGATCCTTAGCTGGTGCAAATCTTCATTGCCATCAGCAGAGCTACCTCCATGTACGCCAGCCGGGAGCCTGGCCCCTGGAGATGTAGTAGGCACTGGTGCCACTCTTACTCCATACAGCTCACGCCCAGGGGTGCTGCCCTCTGGTGCTGCTGCCTGTTGGTTCTGTGGACAGCTCGGTCGTTGTGCAGATTGTGTGCCAATTGGGTTAATCTGACCTTCTGGCCTTTTTATGAGGCCACGTCTGTTTGGGGAAATTGTTTTGCTGATTAGAAATGGATTTTCCTCTCTCTAACTTAATCCTCTGAAATGGGGTGTTTGGGGTTAGACCTTGTGCATCTCTGGCATAATGTCAGATCCGTGCCCTGGGGATCTCGGCTCGCTTCAGGGGCTGGAATGTCCATCAAGGGATACCATCCTCAGGCGGATCCTGGCCCCATCAGAGTCCCTGGAACTGGGGTGGCCTCGCTGGGATCTGACAGCGAATAAAATACTGAGTCTCCTCCCGCCTCTTGCTCAGATTTCTGTGGTTGCCCCATCCTAGAGCCTCCTGCAGTGGAGTCTCCGTCCCATGTGCTGTGGAGTAACCCTGGTGGCACCAAGAGACATGGGTGAATCAAGAGGAGTGTGAGTTACTGCCCGATCCATCGGGGAGACTGCACAGGGACCTGCAGGCAGATCGCTCCCAAAGCAGATCTGCCAGCCAGGAGCAGAGTGCAAGGCACATGGTGGTGGAGAAGGTGCCCTTGCCCTACTGGGAACAGGGCCTGGACACACATTAAGCTACTGGGCCAGCCTGGGAAACCTGATCTGCATTCAGTAACCGTCTGTTAGGAGCCATTCCACCATCTTTCCAGCCATGCCCCACCCTGGTGGGGCTGGGAGGGCGGCCAAGTGAGTGGCACAGATCTGGCAATGCCAGCTTAACACCGCTCGGGTTTCCTCTAGGTACTGAAAATCCCCCGCTGCTCCCTTCGGGTAATTTGCCTGCTGCAGGAGCAGTGGGACGGGCTGGGGACGGTGAGTCTCGCCCCCGGCGTTGTCCTTCACGTGCGTTGCTACTGGAGAATCTGAAACACAGCTGCCTCGGCTGAAGCTGCGCTGCGTGGTTCTGTGGCGTAGCGTGGGCTGCCTCCTTGAACTGTGCCGTGAACGTTGGGTGCTGCTGAAGCATAGTACTCAGAAAAAGCTCTGTGTAGACAAGGCCTCTAGGAACTGGTTTCCTGCTCCAGCCCTCCGTCCAGATCCTACCCTCGGAGATGCACGTGTGCGCATGGCTGCCATTGGCTGATCTGGGGACTGTACTATCCCGCAGCCGCGGTCTGAAAGCAGGCCAGCCGCAAACATTCAGCAGTAACAGCTACAGGCACCTTTTCCTTCTGTCTCCCAGGGCAGCAGGCGCCAAAGCTGCCTCCGCTGCTTTTAAAATAGGGCGTCCATGGGACGTAAGCGGGGCCTGATCCTTGTCCTGGCCCAACTGCACAAGCGGGCTTCCGGCCCCAGTGGGGCATCATTCTTTCCTCAACATCCTAACACCCCTCTGTGCCCTCCACAGTCTGCTTGGTGTCTGCATCCCACGTGCTTGCCCTGGGTGTAATGTGATCTGGGACAGCTGTAAGCCTCGGTATCTGGGTGAACCTGCCAGGACCAGTTTCCATCTGAATTGGGCTGCTCTATTTCTAATTTACAGGACTCTCCAAAGCCTACTTGTAAATAACTGTGAGTGAAAACTTGATACCCAGAGCAGTGCATCTCCCAGACTTGATCTGCTGCTTTCCTGACGGGTACTTCCTCCCGACCCATCCATTTCAGCCTTTTTTATATTGCATCTTGTCATCTGAGCCACGCCAGCCCCATCTAGCTGGATTACCTGGGGCTCGAGGCTGAAAACTGCAGAGTTCACAAACTTCGTGCAGGAAAATAAAAAATGAATCAGAGCAACAGCAAAATAACAAATGGTCACATGCCTTGGGAGTGGGGCATGCTGTATGAGAGAAATCTGTAATTCACAATGAGACCTTGCACGTCTGAAATGTGTGCATTGACAAACGGCATTGTGACCCTCTTTAGTAACCTGCCCTGGTCAACTTTCCTCTTTTTAATAATATTTAAAAGAACCTTGCAACATCATGCTGAAAATTTGCCAGCCCAGACGCAGTCTAGTTGACTGGCCTCCACCAGAATGCACACCAAGAAAGCCATTACATGCCTCAGGCAAGTGGAATTTTGCAAAGCTGCACTGCAGGAACACACTGGGTTAGACCCAATATTCAGGGTCTGCTTCTCCGGCGTATTAGACTAGTTTTATGTTTCTGTAACAATGTTGACAATGCAGTTATATCTGCGTAAAGGATTGGGGCCTTGTAATTTGGGGCCAGATCCTCAACTGGTGTAAATGGATGCCGTTTCATTCACACTAGCTGAGGACCTGGCCCTTTGTGTTTCCTGTATGGTTGGGATCCCAAACTGCAGCATTGGGCTTGTTTAGGAGAACCAGGAAATGACAAGTGACAGGGAACAGCAGGGCTGTTTTGAGTCTTGCTTATACCAGTGTGACTCTGCTGATTTCAGTGGAGTTGCTTCTGATTTACACCAGTATAAATGAGAGGCCAATAAATCCCAGTGGGTTTAATTTACCCTCTTTTGCACTGGTGTAAATCTGGAGTTAACTCCATTTCAGTTGATGGAATTGCACTGATTTTATACTAAAACAGTATTATACATTAACTTATTAGTCTCCTCTTGTTGTCCAATGAAATGTTGCGAAGTGAGGTGAGGTGAAGTGAGGTGAACAACCAATGGTGCAAGTGTTCACAGCATTCCTTTAAAATGCACGTGATTGGAGACTGCAGATTTACTTCTAACTGCTCCGAGGGGCTAATCTGTCCTGAGCTCGTGTGTCAGGCTCCCAGTGAAGCCGCGCCTGCGTCCGATGGAACTATTTGGGCTAAAGCTCGTATGAGTTCCTCTCCAGTTTGAGGTACAAACAAAGGAAAATAAGTGACTTGTGACACCTCTGCACTGCTAACCCCCAAGCATCTAAAAATTACGAGGCAGGCTCCAAAAATCATTTTGCAAAATAATAATAATTTTGAGGTGGTTTTTATTTGCATCCTGGTTGTTGAAACGCAAGGGTTTGTGACCTTAAGCCTTACCCCACCACTAGGATGGCTAGAAAGTTTCTTTTTAAAATTTTAAAGAAAATCTGGAGTTCTCACTATCACTTGAGTCCAGAAGGTGGAGCTTTAAGAATTATGCCAAGCATCACAAGAGCTGGCGACACTGACACCTGATTTGTCACATTTTTTATTCACTTCTGGGCTTCTGGGGGGATTTTTTCCCACCTCCCAGTCCAGTTTAAAATTCTGGAGCTTGGAGCAACATTCCTAAAATTCATTATTTATTATTTCCTTATTGCTTTATTAACCATTTCTGAGTTTAATCACCAATAGCTTCTAGTCCTATGGATGTCCCAGATGAGGCCCCCATCCCCAGTTCTGCATGATCTCTCGCTCTCTCCGAGTTACATTTAGCTAAGATTATCTGGTCTCAGCCTGACAGATGGGAGCGGCTCAGCTGCCGCCAGTCCGAATGGATACATATTAATTTTTCATTTGCCGGACGGATACTGAAACGGCCCAGATGGGAAATGGCCTATTGGTCAGTCTCCATTTTGTAGTGATGTCCAGCTGCTCTGCACTTGATATATGAGTGGGCAGAGTGGACATTACAGAGCCCTCAGCTCACCGAGAGAGCCCGGTTCTGGGCAGTGGTGGCTCCTTGGGGGTGATTGGAGTTAGCCTAAATCCTTTTAACATATGTACATTGACCCTGCTTTGATTGGAAAACCATCCTTTCCTTTTGTCAACATCATTTAGGAGGGGATGGAAAATGCAGGAGACAAAGGAAAGCAACTCCCTGATGGATTTGGTGAACAGGCCAAATTTGTACCTCGATATCCAGCATTATAAACCTTGGATTTCATTTCATAGCAACAGACCAGATTGCAAAAAATCAGCTCCCATGACTTGGATTTGTTAATGTTTGGTTTTTTGTTTAACATCTAACCTCTCCAGTTCTTTCGCTAATGTTGTCAGGTACAACTGACAGCCATATATAAAAATAAAACACAGTACTCTGCTCTGTTCACTCCCAATACTTCAGCATCTGTTTTGGAGCCAGATGCTCCATTGGTATAAATCAGAGAAGCTGCCATTACTTCAGTGGAGTTATGCTGATTTACACCATCGGAGGTGCTGACACCATGTCTGCAGAATACTGAGGAGTGTGTGTGTGTGTTTTAAATAACAGGTTTATCTTTATTTTCTTTTATCTTCTGGGTGATTGTGGAGGAGACTGTATGCTGTAGTGCTGGTGAAGAGGCAAAGCTGAGTGCAGAGATGAAACTTTGAAGATACAGCTCCATTTTGTAGGGGAGGTAGAAGAAGGCGGTGGTGCAGTTTTCATACCTGCAGTTATGGATAAGCGGCCATTAAACACGGGACTTTATTTTTTCAAACAAACCTGAAGAATATTAGGGCGTTAGGATGAAAACACATGACTTTTGCACATGCCAGCCACCCGTTGGCTTGAGGAAATGCTTATAGGTGCTGGAGAGATATTGATGGGAAACATTTCCTTTTAATAGACTCTGGGACAGACCAAAAGCTTTGCCCTTCTGCAAAATTCCTTGTATAATTAAAAATTCTGCTCTCATTTGCCCAGGTGTATCTCTGGTGGGCTTAGTGCCAATAACTCCTGATTTACACCAGCATGAGTGAGGACAGAATCAGGCCCAGGGTGTGAGTGAGTTTTTTTGTAATGGTGCTGGAAACGTATCTATTTTTAAAACCGTTGCTAAGGTTTAATGATGCCACCCGCTAGCTGGATGACCTTGGGTGAGTCACTTCCCCAGCTCCGGAATGGGGTTTTTAATACCGACCTGCCGCAGAGGGGAGTTGTGACGGTTAGTGCATCCGTGTATGTAAAGTGCTTTTAGACCTCAATCGCCACAGGAGAGCAGAGCGCTAAGGCATTGTGACAGGTCACGGCAGAGGCTCTGTGGTAGCTGAGCCCTGCTTACCGCTGGAGAGTTACCCTGATGTAGCTGCACAAGACTTTGCACTGGTTTAGCTATATTGCCAACACCTAGTGTGGACGCGCTGTATGGGTGTAAAATGGGGCTTATGTTGGTATGTCATCACAACAAGCTGCACTGGTAGGACTGCGGTACTTACTAAGGGCTTGTTTACCTGGCACGTTACTGCATGACAAGATGGTGCATTGTAGAGTCACACCCTGACTTAGTGCACAGTAACGAGCCATGTAGACAAGCTCTTAGGGTTTGTACGAGCCTAACTGTATAGACGCATTTACATCCGTGTGAATTTCTTTCGTGTAGGTGGGGCCAAATTCATCATGTTTTGTGGGCGCTTTGCTAGGCAGCTGGTCACGGATCTCAGATACCATGGTGATGAGAGAACCTGTAACAGATCAGTGTTTAATGTCCATGTGCCCGGTACAGGCAAAGCCAAAGAACCAGGGTTTGTTACCGCTGTAAAGAAATGCTGCTCGTCGATTTGCTGCATTTGCTTTTGGGGAGCAGGAAGAAACTAAAGGCTTATGAAACTTGCAGCACAAATCTTGCTGTTCCACCAGCGCATCTCAGGATGGGCATGGCCTGTTCCCAGCTCTGGATTGTCCGGCACTGGCAGAGAAATTAAATCATCTGGTGCCATGTTAATTTTCTGGATACTGTTTGGGTCTAACATTTACATGTTAACTGCCCCAAACTCCAGCTGGACTCTTCCTGTTTCTGACATCCTGTATGGTCCTAGTGGTTCTGTAATCCTGTAAACATGCCATTTGCCACCCCAGATTACACCAGTGGGTCAGGGAGTCTGGCATCTTGCCTCGCAGCAGGATGTGACCTGGGAAAGAGAGGTTTCAGAGTAGCAGCCGTGTTAGTCTGTATTCGCAAAAAGAAAAGGAGTACTTGTGGCACCTTAGAGACTAACAAATTTATTAGAGCATAAGCTTTCGTGAGCTACAGCTCACTTCATCAATGCATCCGATGAAGTGAGCTGTAGCTCACGAAAGCTTATGCTCTAATAAATTTGTTAGTCTCTAAGGTGCCACAAGTACTCCTTTTCTTTCTGGGAAAGAGAGAATCTCTGCCCTGCCCCTTTGTAATGCCATAAGCCAACTGATGCCGTGAAGCGGGAGCTCTGCTTGCCCTAATTGATAGTGATTAGTCTCATGAACACTTTTTTTTTTAAACCCTCCATCTGGGGTGCTGATTATTTACCCTGCTGCCTGATTTGCAGGGCTGTACTC
This sequence comes from Dermochelys coriacea, assembly GCF_009764565.3. NCBI lineage: Eukaryota > Metazoa > Chordata > Testudines > Dermochelyidae > Dermochelys > Dermochelys coriacea. The sequence goes on along the minus strand of NC_050087.2, from coordinate 884,630 downwards.
TGTGTTAGGGACTGGAGTTTGCCAGGGTTTTGCGTTCCAGCAGAGAAGCAGGGTGTTTTTCCTCCCCAGAAACGCTAGAGGGAGCAGTGGGTAGGTTTTCCTGGAGCTGGACTGGGTTTGCAAAGAGGTGAGAGGTGGTCACTAAAGGGAGATCATCGGAGGTGCACACACACCAGTTCCCTTTTGTATCTCATTCCTAGGTGATCTTTAAAGGGGCTCATGTGCCCCCACCGCCCCACTGCTCAGCCAAATGCAGATTGGATTCAGATCCTGTCACGCGGCAGATTCTCAGCTCAAGGGGGATTGCTGTTCTATTTCCCCCCATCTCTGCCTTCGGAGTCTGCACTGAACTAGTCCCTCAACATGCTGCTAAGGGCTGCTGGGTAGCTGCAGGCTGAGGATATGGTCGCTCCTGGCCATTGAAGATCCCATGGCACCATTTCTTAGTCAGGGCAGGGCATTAACCCTAGTGGCCGCACTGATTTCATCCTGTTTCTCCAGAGGGGGCTGCCTTTCAGTGGTGGGCAAAGTGGTCCTTCCGTAGCCCTCCCATGGGGCAGTTGCGAGGTTTCATTCATTGTTTGCAAAGCCCTTCTGAGACCCGCATAGGCCACATTTTATTACTGTTGTTGTTTTGTGTGCGGGCTGCTCTCAGTCTCCCCCGCCCTGTGGAATATAATCCCTGGTGCCTCTGCTGTTGGGTAATCAGCGTTGCCTGCTTTCCATTTCCCCCTTTCATCTTCCCTGGGGTTTGCTCCCCTCCCTTCCCCCTCCTCCTCCAATGTCACTTGTTCATTTTCATTAGAAACATGATGCTCCCAGGTTTCAGTTCAAGGGAACTAACTTTGCCTTCTCTCAGGCTGGAGCTGGCAGTGCTGTGCCGATCCAGTCACTGGACGTCGCATTGCTTTTCACGGCATGAGAGGCTGTGTGCTGCAAAGCATCAATAGGGCCAGATCTTTAGTCAGTGTGATTAATGTCCATGGAGCCCTGCCAGTTTACCCCAGATGAGGATCTGGGCCACCCGTGGGTGTTGGTTCAGTGTGTGCGTTCACATTCTGTTCAGTGTATTGGTGTGTAGAGTGTGTATTGTATGTGTGCACAAATATTCATGTTGTGTGTGTGTATGTAAAAACCCAGGCTGGGTATACAGGGTGTTTGTTAGATCGTCTGAGGTGTTTGCAGTGCATGTGCCTGCATTGTGTGCCTTCCACCATGGCTGGTTCTCGCTTGGACTGGACAGTGTGAATAAAGCTTCGTGGCTGTTTGTGAAATAACTCACCCAGGATTTTCCCGTTTGGACACAGAGGGCTGGTGGATCAGGGCAGCAGCCCAAGCTGAGCAGTAAAAGGGGTGCTGGTGGGACAGAGCGCTCCCCACCTCAAACACTGAACAGTTGGACACTCTGCTGTGCACCCTAGTTATGTGCAGTTAAAAAGCCCCCTAACAAAAGCCCAGTTCAGCGTTGCTGCTGAATAGATTAACAAGATTTCCATAATTAGTGCACCCGGGAACAATAGGATTCTCCTTTGCCCAGCCCCCTTCCCTCCTTTTGTCTTGTGCTTTAGATAATGGAGAAGCCGGGAGGGTGGGAAACTGACATGCCATTTGGTCACTGGACAGTAATTTTCTCACACTGCCGAAGGGGAGCATTGAAACATCTGTCCTGCTCTGAAAGCTTATTCATGTTACATTTCAAACCCATGACAACTTCTGTGCCTGCCAGCCCCATTCCCCCACTCCCTCCCTCCCTCCCTCTTTTCTTATTTTTAAGGGCATGTGTTTTGGTTTTGGTTTTTGCTTTGGCCCTTTTCCCAAATGCCTTTCAAACCCCACATTTAAACAGATCGTATGGATGCATTTTTCCCTTTGTGTGTGTGTTTTTTTAATTGTGTTTTGTGTTACTCTTCACACCGATACTCCATATAAATACACTTCATGATGACAATAATTCTGGCACCAGCCAAATTCCAGAGCCTCTGAAGTCTTCCTGTAGAAACTTTGTTCTGCGTGTCTACAACGCCTAGCACAAAGGAGTTCTGGTTCATGCACTAGCACAGAGCAAGTAATTATAATAGAGTCAGGCAGTCCTCTTTGCATCTGCAAATATTGGGTGTGTGAAAAGCAGTTGAAAAGATGCTCTGGGAAAATCAAATCCATTTTGCTACATGTGCTTGGAAAATCACCTCTGCAATAGATCCCGATCCTGCAGCCACCCTTTGTGTGAGGAATTCCTGGGAAATCAGCCAGTTCCGGGCATGGAGCAACTCTGGGGTCAGGCTCATAAAAAATATTTCTTTCTCTCTGCTTCTGTAAAACCAACCCCTTTGACTCCCTGGACATGCAGGGATTGGGCAGTGTGGATGCTGCTGCAGGATTGGGACCTGGTTTGTTATTAACAGGCATAAGCCACATAAACACATACCCAGTTTCTGCCCACGCACTTCTGACCTCTTAGTTAGACCTACAGTTACTGGCTGAGAGCCGCTGTTCACCATTCCTGACCCTGGGTCTGTTCCTGAACAAGTCTCTGACAGGTTTTGATAACATTTGAAGAAATAAATGATAAATTGTGGGATGTGTCCATTTTTAAGGGCTGATGCGCCTTTGGGAGTGAATACCGTAGGGCTGGAGTACACTCATGCACACGTATGTGCGCACACACAAACACAAACAAACAAACCTTCATCAAAACAACCACATGGGTTCACACCTTGAGCTATTTCTCTGTAAATCTACGTAGAGACGTTCTTAATTTGTAATAAACTGTCCTGCTTCCATTCAGCTTCTCCACATTTGCACTAAAATAACCAAAGGAGTAAATTAAAACCAATTTGTATGTAGACCAGCTCCGAGGGGTTTGTGCCCAAAGGTCCCTGGAGGCGTTTACACCTTGCTCAGTGCTATCTAAATGAAATAGAATTAAGCACAAAGTCCTTGAAACATGGCCCAGAATGCAGAGCCCTGAACCCAAGTGTTAAAACTCAGACAGACTAAGCGAGACATTCTGATGATCCAACACAACCTGAAAAAGGAAATGAAGAAGCAAAATGATCCCTTCTTATTCTAAGGTATGTCTGCACTGCAAAAAAAAAAAAAAAAAAAAAAGAGTTGTGTTCTAAACTCCGGTTAGCTAATGCGGGTTAAATTAGCAGTGAATACACAGCAACTCACGTTAACAACTCAAATTGACCCCCCGGCTCCCCTCTAGGGGGCACTAACCAAAGTTAAAAGCAGAGTTGCTGAATCTTCAATAAAAAGAACAGGAGTACTTGTGGCCCCTTAGAGGCTAACGAATTTATTTGAGCCTAAGCTTTCGTGGGCTAAAACCCACTTCATTGGATGCATGCAGTGGAAAATACAGTAGGAAGATGTGTATATATACACACAGAGAACATGAAACAAAGGGTGTTGCCATACACACTATAACGAGAGTGATCAATTAAAGTGAGCAGGAGAAAAAAAATCTTTTGTAGTGATAATCAGGATGGCCCATTTCCAACAGTGTCTTCAGTGCTATTTTATCCCAAGTTAGCTCACCTGAGTTCAGAACACACTTTTTTTGCAATGTAGATGTCCCCTGAGTGACAGAATGATCCCCTGAATGAAAATATATTATTTCATTTGTAAAACATTCACACTCTGGAAACAGGGTAATGGAGAGAGACTTCCAATTTTAGATGCAATTTCCTTGTGTCTTTGGCTGTGTTTGGAAAGATCTGAGCTAGGGCTTTTGCATCACTGGATTCTGTGGATAAAAGCAATGCCCTCCCTCCAAGAACTTAATTTCCTTAATGCTCCTTGTCATTATTTGTGTGGTATTTTCCTTGTAACCCCAAACCAGCTGTAACTAATAATTTTACTTGGGAGGGGGAATATACTGAAAGTCTTCTGATTGTAAACTTGAAAAATTGCCAGATTTGTATGCAAGAGAGAAAATTGCCACTTAAGCTGATCAGCTCAATATTATAAATGTTGAGGTTACTTTTCTGATTAAGCAATTAATTCAGCGAGTCTGGTGTTTGTAAAGGAGAACTTGAAAACAGTGCATACATTTTCCAGCTACTGGAAATTAGAAGGAAAGAAAGAAAGAAAGAACTTTGGAACAACATCTGCTACAGTATCAGTGCATTATATGCACATTCTGTACATACATATGTGGTATTATCAGGGCTGGGGGCCACTCTGCCTCAAGAGAGAGAACATGACATCAAAGAAACTGGCACTCTAAGGAGAAACTCGGGAAATAGACATGTCTTTTGTCTCTTGAAGGTTATCAAAATCTACGGCCAGGGAGTCTCTGCTGTACAGCCCACTGTGAGCAATATCCCAGCTTAAAGGAAGGGATGCAGTCCACACCATCAGAGCCCATTAGGATTATTTGTTTTAGAGTAATGCACAGATTGGGGACCCATTGTGTTAGGTGCTGTACAAAGACGCAGTGAGAGAGTCCCTAGTCCCAGATACCCTGGTGATGGAAGCGATAGAATAATCTAAGGTATATCCACTTGCTTAGGTCTCAAAATACACTTTCCATAGAATCCTATGTATTGTCTTCCCTGGGCAGTGCTATAGGACCATGTGTGTAATATATTCCCTGTCCTCCACATTTTAAATCAGATTTTCTGCCCAGAGCAGAGTAAAAAGCATGTATCGATACTGGTTTATGGGCTCACATTGTCCTTTGCAGGCATAGTTCGTTGTTGTGCACCTACAGAGTTGGGTTTTGTGGATCAAAGGCAGTATACATCAGACCATCTATCACTTTATAATATGCCCTTTTCCTCTGTTGCAATCAATGGGGAAAAACCCACTCACACAATTAAAACCCTACTCCAGCTAGGCAGGAGACATGCGGCATTTCTAGAGGATTTCTGTGTAGTTCTGTCTAGGGAGTTTTGGGATGGGGGACCTAATTGTTGCCTCTGCAAAGGGCCGGGTCCTTGTTGATGTAGCAGAAGTGTAGAGTGCTAGGCGCAAAACGCACTGTTATAAGCTCTGTGGGGCAGAAGGTGTCTTTTTCTGTCTGTACCACGCCCAGCACAGTAGGGTCCTGGTCCATGACTGGGGCTCCTCAGCCTTACCACAGCGCCAATAATAAATAATAACCAGAGTTGCAATCGAGGCCGTGCTGCTAATGCGGTTCCTATTTTTTGATGTCTCTGCAGCAGTGCTGGAACATCATGCTGCCTTGATGGTGCATCTAGAGTTGTTGGATGGATCTCCCTGGGACCTAGCCCTGCGCAGTCCTGGTTAATGAGTTACCGCAATTACCGATCATGCTCGAGGGCCTGGTACTTTTGTTTTGTCTTTTCAAAACGTCCTCCTTGTTCCTCCAAGTCTCGTGCTTCCTCCTGAAATTCACTTTTTTCTTTTTAATCGCTTCCTGCTGCCTCGTGCTCCCGATCGAAGGGGAATGGTTTCCTCCCCCCTCCAACCATACTTAACGTTGTGCTTGGAAAAAATCAGCTGCAAGAGGGGAAGTTTATTGGAAAGCACTTGCCTTTGTGTTCATTAAAAAAGAGTCCTTTTCCCGCGGGCTGCCTTTGCTGTCTCTGTCTGACCATTTACCTATCGGTGGCACTTTAATAATAGCAAGTAAATGCAGAGAGGATGTCAGATAAAGCCATGCAAAGCTGCCATTTAAATCCTCTTGTGTAAGTTTGATATCCAAAGTGGAAGCACAAATGCCATATAAGTCAATTAAAGCATTAAGTAATCTAATTGTGCTGTGGCCACAAAGTGGCTTAAAGGCTGAGAGAGGCAAGTGAATGGTGTGTCCAGAACCCTCCCAGCCCCCACTTTAGCATTCCCCCGAGGCCTTTGTGAATGAGTAAAGGGGGAGGGATGTTAGGGAAGGGGTGGAGGTTGGTGGTGAGAACATACACACACAAGGACAACAATGAACAACAGAGAGAGAGAGAGAGAGAGAGAGAGAGAGAGAACGTGCACACAGGCACTATGAGCAGCGTCCCAAAGGCCCCCTTCCCTGGCCTTGAAATTTTGGAATTTGCTTTGCCCTTAGCAAGGCTCCCTGTCTGTCTTTGTTCATTAGCTCAGAAGAAGGAGAACAGTGCAATTAAAGTCACTTAAGAAAAAAAAAGGGTGATGTGCTGTTAACATTCCTCCAGCACTGCCCGCCCTGGATTCTTTCACTGTGTGCAACTTTTCCCTGGTGCATTCCTGGGCCAGAGACCTTCACTCAGTTCCGGTGAGAATTAGTGGGCCTGAGTCATGCTCCTGGAGCAAATCCACTGGAGTGGACAGAGTTAAACAAGAGTAAAAAGAAAAGGAGTACTTGTGGCATCTTAGAGACTAACAAATTTATTAGAGCATAAGCTTTCGTGAGCTACAGCTCACTTCATCGGATGCATCCGATGAAGTGAGCTGTAGCTCACGAAAGCTTATGCTCTAATAAATTTGTTAGTCTCTAAGGTGCCACAAGTACTCCTTTTCTTTTTGCGAATACAGACTAACACGGCTGCTACTCTGAAACCTTAAACAAGAGTAAAACCCATGTCAGTGAAGTTTGCTCTGTGTATGTGGATCCATGTAATGTAATCTGTCCTCCCACTGCTTATGGACCGCACAATCCAAGGCTCTAAATTCTGTTCAAACTCATTGGGCTAGATGCTCAGCTGGTGGAAATCAGCATAACTCCGTTGATTTCCGTGGAGTCAGTGAGAATCTGGTGCATTTTCTTCCACAATGACACTAACGCTAACCAATAGGGTTTGTCATGTAAAGCCAGTGGCTGCATGCTTTCTCCCATTACTGTCTAATAAATTTAATGAAGAATCCCAGCTTACGGGGGTCTGTTTTGTTTTTTTCAAGGCTGCTTCATTATTAATGAGCCCCAGTTACCCTGCAAGGGGACTCGACTAGTCTGATTCTCCTCCTGCACATGTCAGTTGATCCAAATCACTGGCGTTAGCCAGGTGAAAAAAGGATGTGACCTCACAGTTGGGCCCCATATTTATATATCTCTAGGGGCCTGGTCCTGAGGGTCTGGCAAAGTCCAGAGGAGGCAAGACTGCTCAGTTGGGCCCCTCAGTTCCCGCCTGTGTAAAATCCTGCTGGAAGCGGTGTGAGTTGCTATCCTGAGCAAGTGTTTGGAATGAAAAACTACACTAGGCAGCATGGTGCATATGGGTGCGCCTTCCTTCTCTTCTTCAACTCTTCCCTCTCCCCTCCAGCGCCCCCTGCAGGCTGCTGAACAGCTGATTGTGGCTGGCGGGAGGCACTGGGAGGGAGGGGGAGGAGTTGATGGGGCGAGTGCTGACCACCCACTGTTTTTTTTCCCATGGGTGCCCCAGCCCCAGGGCACCCATGGAATCGGCACCTATGGCATGGCGGCTTGTCTCACTTGATACCCTCTCTCCCCACCTACCCACGCGCGCCCCAGGGAGCACAATGAAGGAAGCTGGCTCTGTAAGAACCCGGTCCTGGACTACCAGCATGAACAGGTTTGTCTGGGTGGATTCCACGGAAGGTGGGAACCCTTCCCCCCAACTCACCCACAGCACGGGGACCAGAGCAGCTGCTGCATTGCAGAAGGCTTCTCTTTATGGCTGGTTTGCCCAATGGGTCTCTGCTCCCTCGTTCGTGCTGGCTGTATGCCGTCCCAGCACTGCTGCAGGGAGGGTCTCTTTGGACCCTTGCTCTGCTATGCTCGGTGGGAGCAGGTTCCCCCTTCTGCAGCCTTCTCCTGTGCGCGGCAGAGCCATTGCCTTTAGGCCAGGAGGCAGGACACAGCTCTTAGAAAATACCCATCCAGCTTTGTGATATTTCACCTACCTGACAGTATGGATTTAATTTCCCATGACAAATGGGCCTGGTGAAAAGAGCCTGGGATTCATATCAGCTCATGGATAATTCAAAGAAAGTGTCCAACCCGTCAGGAGAGGTGGAACCTGAGGCCTATCTGCGTCATTCTGCCTGGTTTATCCACGTGCTGATATGAACCAGTGCTTTGTGCTTTACTCTGTACACAGGGCCTTTAGGGACAGTATTGCGCAAGGGGCCAGCACCACAATAGCCCAGCAAATTTTGATCTGAGTCCCAGCATCTTCCCTCAAATCCATATCTGCTGTGACCCTTTTGGCTGAGTCTCCTCTCGCTCCTGCTGGCATAAAGCGGGAAGGGAGCTGCATGTTTGAAAGGAGGAGACTCTGATCCTTTGTGTTCTGTCCTAAATTTATCTTCTAACCCTTTGAACAAGATGAGCAGAAATGCAGACTGGAGTCTGCCCCTTGTGTGCCATTTACACCAGTGCAAAGGCAGTGCAAAGTACTACTATGTTAAAATGGCTTTGCACTGTTGTGAAGGCCCTGACAAGGCCCAGGGTAACAGACTAAGGGCTAGTCTAAACTGCCATACTACATCGCTCTGATCTGGGTTACATCCTCTGTCAATGCATATTTCATCACAACAACCTTAACTCTGACTTATCATGTGAGTTCTTAGGGTAGTGCCTGTCTTTTTGTGAAAAGAAAAGGAGGACTTGTGGCACCTTAGAGACTAACAAGTTTATTAGAGCATAAGCTTTCGTGAGCTACAGCTCACTTCATCGGATGCACTTGCAGTGTCTTGCTTTGGGCATGACTGGGATCTCCAAGCACTACTGCAGTGGAACTAATAATAATAATGATCCATGATTCACTGAATGGGTTTTGTGGTCATATTTTGAAATTCTCAGATAAAAAGTGGTTTAGAAGTGTAAAGCACTGCAATGATTATTAGTGATACGCAGGGAATTGTGTGTATGGTTCCCATTGGTGTGAATAGACTAAAATCCACTCCAAACCATCAGATATGAGAATGTCTCCTCTTAGGCCCTGATCCAGTGTGTTCTATACTGTTTCGCAATCTTGTCTTGATCACAAAATGCAGCCTAGTAGAGCTTTGACTGAAATAAGCAGCTGGTCTTGGTATTCTTGTGACCACTGGGGGCGAATCTCAGTTTTGGCACATGGTAATATTTATAATTGTGACTGCATAGGTCACTAAATGTTTTCCCAGTGTAACTTAAACATTTTTGTCTTGAAGCCTGATTCAGTTTTTTAAAAAAGATTCCCCTGCCCCCAAACCATAGGGCATAGAAACTCTCCTAAAGAGAAGCCAATCCAGCCTCAAAAGGGGCTCTATGAACATCACAGAGCCTTTTGCTAAAATATTCGAACTTTAGTGCCTGAAGGCAGGCTCTGGAATACCACTGGCCTGCTTGGCAAGGTGCTAATTGCCCTCAGCTCCTGTGGACTTTAGTGGGTGTTGTGCCTGCTCTTCACTTCTAGAGATCAGGCTACTTTTATTTAGGTGTGGGGGTCTTGGCCTCTTCCATGCTGAAGACACCCATGGAGCCCTATCGTGTAGCTGGGACCCTCTTTACATTTAGCAAACGGAGAAGGGCAGGGTGCTGAGCCCCGTACATTTAAACCTGCCTCCATTTCAGCAGGACCGCTCTACTCCAGGACCATATTTAACCCTTTCTTCCTCTGTTTCCCTGTCCCCAGCTCTGTTGAAAATGCACTGGACACCAGAGCATGCCCAGCCCCTGAACCAGTGGCCAGAGCAGCACCTCGATGTCTCTTCCACCACCTCCTCACCGGCCCACAAATCTGACCTCTACCACAGCAGCCGGCAGCGCTTCAACTACGCCTGGGCCAACGACGACATCTCCGCGCTGACGGCCTCCAACCTCCTCAAGAGGTATGCGGAGAAGTACTCGGGGGTGCTGGACTCGCCCTATGAGAGGCCGGTGCTGAACAGCTATGGAGATGGAACCTTTGGGCCGCTCAATGGGCAGAAAGGTGACGTGGAGCCTTGGCCGATGCCGCACGGCTCGGACGGTGCCTACCCCCTGAACACCATGCACGATGGGCTGCCTGGCTCCAAGGGGGTTGTTCCTTCTGCCCCAGGAAATGGGCCTGTAGGGCTTGGCAGCTCCCCTGTTGTCTGCGAGGTTGCCCGGGACTCCATTTATCCCACTAACTCATGTGGGGGAGCCGCCGGCTCCAGCGGCCTTGGCTTGTCTCAGGAGTATACCTCAGGCTACAGTGGCACCTACCTGCCATCGGGCTACTGCAGCCAGCCTGCGACAGCACTTCCCCCTCCCCACCCGTCAACCCTGCACAGCTCAGGACTCCTGCAGCCCACGCACCCTTCCTCTGCGCTGGTCCCCAGCTACAGCTCCTCAGGTCCCATGTACAACTACGCTTCAGGCAGCTACGCGCCTCAGCCCGGCTACGGGGGGATCCACCCTCCACATCCGTCGGCCTCTTACCTGCCCTCAGGCATTGCTGCACCCACCCCCATCCCCCCGCCACCCCCCTCCTCCCGGCCCCCGGGCATCCCTGGTTATAGCTACCAGAGCTCCAGCCTGCCCCCCCTCCCAGTGCCCCCCCTCAGCAGCGACTCGGGGGGCTCCCTGAAACGAAAGGCCTTTGATATCCCGGGAGGGGAGGACGAAGCTGAGGGCAGGTACAGGAAATACAGCTACGAGCAACCAAAGTCCACCCCTGAGTCGCCATACCAGATGTCCGACAACGGCGAATGTGGAGGCAACAGCTTCAGCCGAAGCACCGAGACCTCTCAGCTGCCCTTCAAGGCTGGGAAAAGGCCCACGGGAGCAGCGGCGACTGTGGCCTTGGAGGAGCATGTAGGAAAGTACAACAGCCAGCCCATGAAAGGCCTGGTCTCCCCTCCGTATGGCGCCGGGGAAGCCCCTTTGAGGCCCGGGGAGAGCTTTGAGAAGTTCACCCCGCCTCTTGCCAATGGCGAGCGTGCAGGTGGCGAGCAAGGTCATGCCTTCACCCATGGGATGCAGGCCAAGCCGCCGGGGTTCAGCAGCCAGTCTGTAGAAGAGCAGCTGAAAAACGTAGACCCCCTGATCCTAGAGCTGGTGAACAACAAAATCGTCGACTGCAGCCCCCCCGTCCAGTGGACGGACATTGCTGGTCAGGTCTCAGTCAAAGCCGCCATCGAGGAAGAGCTGGTGTGGCCTATCCTGAGGCCTGGGGCCTACACCGGGGACAGCCGGCCACCCAGGACCATCCTACTGTTCGGGCCTCGTGGAGCAGGGAAAACCCTGCTGAGCAGGTGCATCTCCACCCAGCTGGGCTCAACCTTCCTGAATCTCAGCGGGACAGCCCTGCTTTCCAAGTGGAAGGGCGAGGCCGAGAAGATCCTGCAGACGGTCTTCTTCGTGGCCAGCTGCCGTCAGCCATCAGTGGTGCTCATCTCCGAGGTGGAGTCCCTCCTCGTGGCCTGCGCTGGTGAAGAAGCCACCCAGGCGAGTGGCCTCAAGTCTCAGCTGCTTTCCTACTTGGACAACATAGCTACCTCAGCCGAGCAGAATGTCGTTGTCATCGGGACGACCACCCAGCCCAGCAATGTGGACGAAGCCTCCCAGAGGAGGTTCACCAAGCGGTTCTACATTTCCCCGCCCGACAGCATTGCCCGGCGGCAAATCCTCCACCACACCTTGGCCCAGCAGAACTACTGCCTCAGTGAACGGGAGATGGCCTCCCTCGTGCAGCACACCGAGAGCTACTCGGGCAGCGAGCTCATCCAGCTGTGCCAGCAGGCCGGCCCCACAAAACTCCACAGCTTGCCAGGCCAGCTGCAGCCCACCTCCTACAAAGACTTTGAGAACGCCTTCTGTAAAGTGCGCCCCACCGTCTCCCAGAAGGAGCTGGACTTGTACATGGAGTGGGACAAAATGTACGGGTCCAGGCACTGACGGCGCATGGAAGGGGTGGGCTGGGGAGCCAAGCCCTCAGCCTCAGACTCCAGTGGCATTTTTTTGTTGCTGGTGTTGTTGGTTGTGTGCCAGCTTGACCTCTGAGTGGAAGATTCGGGGAGATTATTTTGTATTTGTTAAGATCTGTTGCTCTGGAGTCTCTGGTCTAGCTCCAGCTGCTAAGGATGGAATCACAGCTCGCCCATGAATTCAGTCAGTGTCTTTTGTCTTTCTCCTATGTCCAAGCTGATCCAAGAAAAGACCCAAACACAAACAAATTCTTTTACAGGCTTTTTTATTTCAGACTTGACTGATTTTGTTTGTTTGTTTTTGTTTTTGGAAGTAGTCGCTCACTGAACTCAGGATAATCTATTTATTATTCGTCTACTTTCCCGTTCATCCGTTTTGAGACCAGCAACATAAAGGATGCAGCCAGGTGGAGATGTGTTTGGTTTTAACCTTCTCATGCGTGATATGATAGCTCTCTAGTCAATTTACAGAGACCTGATTTTTGTTGTTGTTGTTCCTAATAGAAATTTTTCAGCCATCATTTAACAAAACCAGCCCCCTTCGGCCGTGGCACTGTGGGCAATTTTTCTGTATTGAACTGTGCCAAGCAAAGGACTCGTCCCCCACAAAAATCAACATCTTTTCAAGCCATCATGAGGAATTTATTATTAGGAATAAATGGCACAGGGAGATGGGAGGAGGGAGGGAAGGTTTTGAAGTAAAGAAAAATGTAGATTGTTTAATATACTAGACCTCATTTTTATTTTTGTAATGTATGTAGTATTTTTTGTTTTTTCTTTTTAACTACTCAGGAAAAAAAATACCTCAGAAAAAACAAACAAACAAACAAACAAACAAACAACCCCGAATGTGTTTTTAAAAACTCTTTTATCTTCTCAAGAAAGGGAAGGGGGGGGGGGAAAGATCTTAAGAGTTTGCCAAACTCAATACAAAGCTGCATTATGTGTTTGCTTCCAAAAAAGGATGACAGAAAGAAGAAAAAAAAAACTTGAAGTTGTTACAAAGATGAAAGTTGAATGTATTTCAGGTGCTTTTCACAATATATTATGCCATAATTTTATTTTATTTTTTTTAAACATTGTTATTGTAGCATTTGGTGGAGTAACGTGTCTTCAAAGGAAAAGAGAGTATTAGTGCCGTAGTTTAAAAGCTGTTGCTAGTACCACTTTTTGGATAAACCTACTGGGTATGTTCTCAACTTCTTGGTTTGCAAAGCTTGTTTCTCTGTTGTGTTCGCCACTTCCTCTTCTTGCATCTCCCAGCTAAGGGCCCTGCCTGTGCTGCAGAAGTAAGCATGTTCATATGTGGTCAAGACCCAACCGTGTTGTAAGAAGATTTATTTTGCCTTTGTGAACAGGAAAAACTATGTTAGAGAACCAAGTTTTAACCTGCAAAGACTTCTGCACTGTGCGTTTAAGGCGTTATCTCCAGGAGAAAGCTGCACTGCTTTACTTAAGGGTGAGATTTTAAACAGATTTAATGAAACCAGTGCAAACCTCTGTGTGGATGCTCATCTTTTTGTTTAAACCAGGCATATTTCGGTGTAGCCCAGAGTCAGTTAGGAGTTGGCAGAAGCTGAAACAAAATGAGCTGCCTTTAAACCAAACTAAGAGGTTTGCACCAGTTTAACTAAATCATTTTTAAAAAACAGCTGAAGTTAAACTAGTGCCGTTTGGTAGGTCTCAGCCCATTTCTTACTGCCCGGTCCTGCAAGTTGCGTTGCTGGCGTGTCATGTTGCCCTGTGCAGAACAACATGCCGGATCAGGGTCTTTGTTTGCAGGCAAGGCCCTCTCAAAACCCGCCCCTACAGGAGCAGAGAGCAACGGCAGCGGGATAAAGCTAAATATCTCTTGTGTCTTCCTGGCACTAGCTGTAATGCCTCTGAGACTTGTGTGTACATCTGAAATAATGCAGGGCCCAGTCTCCTCATGCAGAGGGTTTTCCGTTCTCGCATTTTCCTTCTATCTAGCGAAGATGGGTGTGTCCCAGTTAGTGGTAGGGGAAGGCAGGGCAGTACCATTATGCCCCCTGGGAATCATACCCACTGGCCTAGTGGCATTGCCACCATTTCAGAACTAAGCGGTCCGATCCCAACCTCATTGATTCTTCTTATCCGCATGGAGATTTGTGTCACTTCAGCCCCCGGCTGGCTCCCTGAGCAGCATTTATACAGCCTATAAAAAACAAGCCAAGCACTTGAAATACAAAATGCCAAACCCCCAGACACTTGAAGTGCCACTGCTGGCACTGCCTGGTAATAGAGCGTGAGCCCATGGTTTGTGCTTATTTAGGACACTATAGCAATGTTTAACAGCAGCTGAAGAGCTAGAGCTAAAAGGTCAATGGAGAATTAATGTCTAATGCTGAGAACTGGCCACTTTGTGGCAGGGAAGAGGCACAGAGCAGGATAAGGCAGGTTATCAAGGGCATTGGGAGATTCTCTGGTCCTGAATTTCAGTTACTCCCATCCCTGCATGTGTGGGAGGGTGGAGTTACGGTGGATTTAAGCCAGTTTTGCACTCCCCTGTGTTCTGTGGGCTTTCAGGGGCCATTGCATCCTCCAGTGTGAGGTACAGCAGCCTCAGGGGTGCTCTAACTTATGCTTTAGTTCCCATGGCTCCCTTTGGGCCAGGAGAAGCAGAGAATAGCGGCAGTGTAGTCCAGGCACTCCCACTTCCTTAGTTAGATCATTTTGCTCTACTGGGGGAAGGCAGCTGGGGGAAGCTAGCCAGGGTACCACAGTTGCTCCCTCCCTGGCTTTGTGTTCATCACAGCCATTCTCTTCTCACACCAGATAATGCCCTTGTGCCAGGTGCCAACACCTTAATTCTTAACTTCTTTCTCTAGGCATGTTCTTAACAGATCATTTGGGAGGGAACAGACTCCTTGGCTCATGGTCTACAGGACTGCAACCATGCCCCTTATCCCCACCAAAGCTTCGTTGGTGTCGCATTTGATAAAACCAGTTTCTTGAGAGGTTTTGCATGCTATATTCTGTGAGCCAGGAACTCTGACTGCTCAGGGAGAGTGGAAGGGTGTTTGCAGGGGTGAGATGAGGGAGCTGGAGCTGTTAAGGGGCTTGCTGCTTCTCTGTACTGACTTTGCAGCCCATGTGTCTCATGAGAAGATTCTGCTGCTAGCATTGCAATGTTTCCCCCCTACAAAGAATGAGGTTTTTGCACTAGCACCCAGAACATGCGATGTCCCTGCACAAACATATAACGGCCCAATCCTCAACTCAAACTATTTCTTGAAATCCTCAATTTGAGTAGTTGCCTGAAAAGGAAATCTTTTTAAAAGGTTTCAGAGTAGCAGCCGTGTTAGTCTGTATTCGCAAAAAGAAAAGGAGTACTTGTGGCACCTTAGAGACTAACAAATTTATTAGAGCATAAGCTTTCGTGAGCTACAGCTCACTTCATCGGATCATCCGATGAAGTGAGCTGTAGCTCACGAAAGCTTATGCTCTAATAAATTTGTTAGTCTCTAAGGTGCCACAAGTACTCCTTTTCTTTTTAAAAGGGGCATCTGCATTATAAAGACTCACTTTATAACTCAGTCTAACTGCGCCATTTCTGCCTCTGATGGACCAGAGCAAGTAGCAGAATAGCACTGATGTGCTTGTGAAACCAGCGTTCATTAGCTTTGTGCAGATTTACTGTATAACCAGACAAACCATTTAAAACGATATAGGGCCCAATTCAAAGCCCTTTCGAGTAAATGGAACTAGATCCCTATCCACTTCAATGAACTGTGGATCAGATCTTTGGATGATGAGTGCAAACAGGGCTCTGTTACTTTTTATGGTGCAGATGTTCCTTCTCACTTTCTATATTGATCTCCACCTTCATCTCAATTTGCAATAATCAAATTGACCCAGAAGCTGGAGAGGGATAGCACTGTCCTTTATTTGTTCTTCACTGTACTGCATTCCGCTGCCCTTTGCTTGCTGTGACAAGCTTTACCACTTGAAAAGTGCCATTGTCTCTGGTGCAGGCAGGTGTGCTGCGTTGGATTGGATTGTTTTCACTGCTCTCATTCATTCCTTCTCTCCTCCCTCTGCTTCCTCAGATCCTAATATCTCACTTTCTTTTAGGGTCTTTCCACCAGCTCCTTTTGAGGCATCTACTTCTCTGGGTTGGATTCTAGAACCCTGGCAACTCTAAACAGTGCTCCCTCTCTCTGACAGCTGCTGCATTTAACCATTGAGAAAGGAGAAGCCCAGGCTATTAAAGTAGCCTTAAGTGAGTGTAAAATTTAGGAGGCAAATTAAATACGCTCTTCTCCATTATCTCTGAGGGCTTAGTATAAAACACTGGATGAGACCCAGGGCACTTTTCACACAGGGCCCAGTTTTTCTGCTTTTTCTCTCTAGGATTCTTCATTTGTTCTTTCGAAATCATGGAAAACAAAAGCCAGAAAGTCTTCAGCAGCTAGAGAGAGCTGTCTGCAGTGAGGGGT
Source organism: Dermochelys coriacea (assembly GCF_009764565.3). Taxonomy (NCBI): domain Eukaryota; kingdom Metazoa; phylum Chordata; order Testudines; family Dermochelyidae; genus Dermochelys; species Dermochelys coriacea. The sequence continues at coordinate 868,401 of NC_050087.2, read as the reverse complement.
CCAACGGTGGCACTTACTGGGCAACTCACTGCTGAAATATGTGCTTGCCACTCAGATCAGGATATAGTCCCTGAAATAGCTGCTCCTGACTCTTCTTGCTGAAGTCTGCCCAAGACACAGAGTTACATTCTGTATTAACCAAAAGTCCCCAGGTGTCAGGAATCAATCCATACTCTCTCTGACCAGGGATTCCCTGGGGCTGTTGCCCAAACCCAGCACTTCCCCTGTTATATATGTTGGTGGTTTGGAAATGGTCCTAGCTACAGTCCACATACAATGGTTGAACAGCTGCTCACTGAAAGAAAAGGGGCAGCAAGACCATACATGCTGTAGGCTGCAGGAATCGACCCTCTAAAATTCTAGCCACTCGTTTTTCTTAATGATGGTATCTGGCTCCAGCCAGCTCCTCATCCTCTTTCTGATTTCCCACTGAGAATTAAGAATGGCTAGACCTGGCTCTCTTGGGGAGAGGATTTCTGGTTGGTCTATCTTCCCTTGATTAGTAATGCATGAAAATGAATAAAGCAAAGGGGGAAGGAGTTGACTCACAATGGAACCCTGAGGCGGGAGAGGATTGAAAAGGTGCAGGGGATTTTAATTTTTTTTAATTTATCAAGTTTGACTGTGTAGAGCCAGTTTTCAAAACTTGGCCACTAAATTTAAGAGATCCAATGCCATGGTTGGGCTCTCAAATTGACACTCAAGCACCTAAGACATGTATTTGGGCACCTGACTGCTGGTTTGAATGGCTGGGGGACAAATTGGGTGTCCAGTGTTAAAAGTGGGGTCTGAACAACATCAGTTGGTAAGGGGAGGGTGTATACGTGAGAGACATTGAATGAACTGGTTGAAATACAATAAGATAACATGACCCAGACAATTTTCAAAAGATTTTTTTTAAAATGTTTCTGTGTTCTTGTTTTATATGAAATTGGAAGTACTATACAAGAGGAACTGTTTTTTATTTTTTGTCTATTAAGAGGCAACAAGGAACCAAGACTTCTGGGCTCTATTCCCTGATGGTGTCATGTGTTTACTGCACGACCTTGGATTAGTTTTATAACATGCTCTGTGCCTCAGTTTGCCCATCTGTAAAATGGGGGATAATCCCACTCGCTGAGATGAGGAATCAGCAAAAATCTCCCAAGAAATATAAATGTCTCTGTGGTGTAATTAGCAGCATGTTCCCTGACTTGTACTCCAGGCTGGGACTTAAGGAGATCCAGGATAGTGGCAGCAGGCCGCACAAGCTGTGAGCTAAAGAGCCAGAGAGAACTGAAGGGTCTGTGTCTAGGATCCTCAACAAAGAATACCTTGTTATGTTCAGTATAGCCAAAGCCTTTCTATTTCCTGCTGCATGAGACATCACAGGAATAGGCTAAGTCCAAATATTATGATATCTACATGAACTTTTTCAGGTTCACCTGTGTACGTGTGTATCTGCACATTCACTTGATAGTACCATGATCGCCTTTGTAGAAAGTTGGCTCTTGGGGATATTTTTAAAATGTACCTCCTTTTAGCATCCTCCTTGCCCTCCCTCTCACCTTTCCTCCAAAAAGTGGTACTGGATTTTTGAAGACTTTTTTTCTTATTATCATATTTGACTTTGTACATCCTCTGTAACCATTTCTACCTCATTTTGCAACATATTGTACATGAAAGTATTTAATTCATGTCTTATTAATGTCTGAAAAGAAATGCTTTTGAACTGTAATGGTCTACCTCAAAAATACTGTATTTTAAAAAGAAAAGTATTACACAGTATTAAAGAGATTACATGAAAAACAACATTTGGCTGTAAGAGCATATAGTTTATTATTAATTACATCATCTCTCTTAGAAAGTTCTCAGTGGCATTTGGAATCGCCACAGTAACAGCATGGAAATACGGTCAAGGAATCTATACCCTATTGTCACAACTGGTCAGGAATTTTTTGACTAGATGTTTTTCCAACAAAAAATGTTCCTTCAGCAAAACTGAATTTGTTTATGGGAATTAATTGGTTTTGACAAATTTCTCAGCTCAAAAAACTGTTGAAAAAAGTTTTCAGATTATCAAAATGTCCTGTTTCAACATTTTAGAAAGAAAACATGAGTTTCCTGATTCAAAATGGTTCTGTTTTGAAATTTAAGCTAATTATAGTTAAATAAATTTTTAAAAAGGGTCAAAAACAAAGCATTTTGAAATGATCAACATAAAAGTTTCAGTAGACCCAAACCACATATATGTTGAAAGAAAAGGAGTACTTGTGGCACCTTAGAGACTAACAAATTTATTAGAGCATAAGCTTTCGTGAGCTACAGCTTGCATCCGATGAAGTGAGCTGTAGCTCACGAAAGCTTATGCTCTAATAAATTTGTTAGTCTCTAAGGTGCCACAAGTACTCCTTTTCTTTTTGCGAATACAGACTAACACGGCTGCTACTCTGAAACCTGTCACATATATGTTGGTTTGCAAAAAATGTTGAGATTATTATTTTTCATCCCAATTTGAGACAGGAAATTTTTTCTAAATCTCAAATATTTTCTCAGGACAGGGAAACCATTTCCTGCCCAGTTTTGTTTATTACACAGCTACTGCTCACTACTGGAGAGGATCAGTACTTCACTTGTTTTTGGCAGTGCTGCCTTCTAGTGGCTAGAGGTCTACAGAGTCCTGTTATTGGCAATTAATAGAGAGTCTCCTTTACAGCCAAACATTAGCTGTGTGATTTTTGGAGCAGGAGCCCTAGTATTCTGGTCACTAACACTGCACACCTGTGTGTGGTTTAACTGGTGTCCATGTAGGTAGACAACAGCTGATTCCTTCCTTCCAGCACAGCAGACTACAGAACTAGCACTCCCCGAATATGAGCTGACCACAAAGGAGCTGCTTTGGGGTGGGACCAGACCCCTGGAGATCCTGCCCACCTGCTCTATGGAAGTGTGTGCTGACTTTTGTGGAGCAGCAGTAAGGGGCACTGCAAAGTGCGTTGCTCCTCAGGCCTCCTTGACAGGGTGGCTTGGGGACCCTCTGCTCCGCCCCTGACTCTCTGCTCCCAAAGCCACCCTCCCCCCATCAAAGCAGAACTTTGTCCTGGATGAATGTCAAGGTGGGTCTCTCTTAGGAGATGATGGGGGCTCTGGAGGCAGAGCTGGTAAGCACACATGCAGATTCCTCGCTGTTCCTTCAGGGCACCCCATGGGCCAAGGCCCTTTCCCACCCTGGTTTCCCCACCGAGGGGGAACGTGCTGGGGCAGGAACTGTGGAAGCAGCTGTCATGCTCTGGGAAGCTGAGGGGTTGTATAGGATGTTTGCAGCCTTGTTGGCCTCTGGATTTTATAGGAGTATCTTTGGGAAGAGAGCTCTCCAAGTAGGGCTGCCAACCCTCCAGGATTGTCCTGGAATCCCCAGGAATTAAAGATTAATCTTTAATTAAAGATTGTGTCATCTGATGAAACCTCCAGGACTATGTCCAACCAAAGTTGGCAACCCTATCTCCTAGGGGTAGCGATCCTCCCCGGACCCTGGCTCTGGGAAGCTGAATGGTGGCAGCTGGAGGCCTGGCTGAGCCCAGGTGAGGCTCATCCCCTCGTCAGGCACTTCCCTCCAGGCAGAGCAGAGCAGCCTTGCCTGTGGAGGAGAAGAGACTCTTGCTGGTTGCCCTCCCCTGGGCCTCGTTCTTTACTAGCTGCCCCGAGGAGCCTGGCGACCAGGACATGGCTGCTGAGGCCAGTCAGTTACCATGGCGATGGGCACAGGATAAAGGCGGTGGCAGGCCTCGTCCCCAGTCAGTGGGGTGCTTTGCCCACCTGCCTCTCAGGCTGCCGCCTGTCCATTTTTGCAGCAGGCTAGGGTGGCAGAAGTTGGCCTGGCTCTGTGGTTGCCCTGTGCTGCAGTCAGACCAGCTCCCTCCTAGGCTGTGAGCCCCCCTCCATCTTGATTGCAGCGGGACCAGGGCATGCCTGTCCACTTGCCGGTGAGCTATGGAGGGAGACCGGGGAGGCATGGGCAATCTCTGCTCAGGGGGATGCATCTGGGGTACTGGGTGAAGGCTTCCTCCACCAGGGAGAGGGGAAGGGAGCGCGTGGGGGTACTTATTCTAATAAAAAGAAACATCTGCAAGGAGGGTCTGGGGAAAGGGGTCTTTTGGCTGCAGAGCATGGGGGCGGGGGCAGAGGGAGACCTATTTTAACAAAGAAGGAGCTGCTGAGTGTGATATAAATGTCAAGGCAGGTGAGGGGTCTCTCCATCTGGGATAGAGAATCGGGGGTTGGGGGAATTGGGTAAGGTTTTTTCTCCCACCAGGAAGAGGAGGTGGGGGAGAAATCAGACATGGAGTAATGGACAAAAAAGTGTGTCTAATGAAGGGACAAGGTGATAGTCATGTGAAATATAGTCCAGAAGTCAGTCCCTCAGACATTGTAAAGTGTCCCTTAGCCCTGGAGAAATGGTCTTGTATGGGTTGGGATTTTAAAACAATTGTGCCCTAGCTTTCAAGGGAGCTGGAGGCAGCTCCTACTTAGAGGTTGTTCTAGAGAATCCAGACATGCCTGTATAGAATACATATGTTGCACCTACTCTGGATTCCAAGTTTCAGAGTAGCAGCGGTGTTAGTCTGTATTCGCAAAAAGAAAAGGAGGACTTGTGGCACCTTAGAGACTAACACATTTATTAGAGCATAAGCTTTCGTGAGCTCAGGCATCCGATGAAGTGAGCTGTAGCTCACGAAAGCTTATGCTCTAATAAATTTGTTAGTCTCTAAGGTGCCACAAGTACTCCTTTTCTTTCTGGATTCCAAGGAGCTTTCACCTAACAGGTTTGGGGGTGTTTATATGAAAAAAAAATATAATATTTCTAGGTACGTAGTCTTTAAGCTCCATTTAATCTAAGCACCATACAAATGCATCCAAAACTACATCTACACACTGAATTATTTTGTGACATCTGTGTTGCGTATCTGTGTGTCTAGTAACTTTTTTTGTATTCGGTATTCCTTTTCACAGCACAATCTCAAACTGGATTTGTTTTTAAAGTAGCACAATTCTCATTTTGAGGCTCAGTACTAGTACTTCCCACCAGATGTTTGACTTCTTGAGGTTTTATATCACTTTAAAATGGTCTTTCAGTAGCTGGTATAAGTTATCTTGAGTCTATGGAATTCTGTTCCTTTTTTTTTTTTTTAAGATGTACTGTGTGTTCTCAAAATAGCTCACAATCAGCTTAACCTAACAAATTAAGTGGTATGAATTTCAAGTAAATGTGCTAGCTTTGTACTGAGTAACTTTAAAAATGTCTGTATTTTTGTTTAATTCACTGTTCTTGTATAGAATATTGTAGCTACACACCCTAGTGTAGACAGACTCTCAATCCCAGTTGCTGTTAACATCTGATACCCCATGTCACAGATACTAGTGATTTCCTGTTGGATTCTGCCCTAGGTTGTGGTCTTCTGTGTCTCCAGGCACTTTCCCTGTTTTGGGTCCCTTCTCTGCTATTCAAATAGCATTGGAGAGGTTTTGTGGGTAGAGGATCCTTTGTATTCTCATTTTCCCCACTGCCAGAAACAAATGCATGCTCTTGTGAGATTGGAAGAAAAACCCATAAATTTACCAGCACGCATGGATCAGGGAACCCAGAGAATGGCGAGGCTACGAGCAATTGATAGTCAGAAACATTTCACTAGCATGAGACAATGCAGCTAGAGAGAGCTCATGGCTGCATTGGGGACCTGGGAATGCCAGATGTTGAAGGTGAACTTTTCTAAACAGAAGCAGGGCCCAATTTCAAACAGAAATGTGTTAATGTGAACTAGGTACCTTTTTAGTTTCCACCAGCAGTGTCCACATGGGGCAGTTAGAGCACAGGCTTTCAGTGTGCTCTGCAATTCACACACCTGTAGTTCATGGGGCAGGGCAGCATAGACAAGCCCTTAGTTATTGTAATTCAAACTATTCCTGCTTCTGCTAAGGTTCAAATATCTGCCTCCAGCTGGGGGCCCCAGCTTCCATTTCTGGTAGAGTAGAGCCACACTTAAGGATTCTGGACTGTTACTTTTATTCAGACACCTTAGTATCAGCCCAAGCAGAGAGGAGGGCTGGCTTTGTGGTCAAGATGCTCACCTCCCAAGTAGGTAGTATTATGGAGAGGCCCCAGATCAGAAACTACATCAGACAGTTTGGTGTGTCTGGAGTAACTCAGCATGGATTGATGTTACTATCCCCAGATCCCTTCTGTCTTTTGAGTGCCCTTACAGAAAATTTGGAGAGATGCTCATGTTACTTTTTCATGAAAGAGCCATTGTGTGTCTTGAGGTGCTTCACCCTTTTAAACAATGAAGTGTTTCTCTGAGTAGCTGCTGGTAGCAGAGGATCAAGAGTTGATGAGGGGGAGTGGCAAGTTTAATTAGAGGGCTATCTCTGTTAATAATGGCACCTACAGTATTTATGATGCCCATTAAAAATCCATAATGGGGACTGAAAAGAAGAGGTTTGGGGAGGGGAAATTTCCTTGTGACATTTTATTAGCGTTTCCATCAAATTAGTGTTAACAGATTTGGAATGGATGTAGCCCTTTGACAGCCTTGTAATATTCTCATTAGTACTAATGAAAATCAAGCTGAAAGCCTCTGGATGTTGACAGTCTGGACAGGGTCTGTGTGACCTGAGCTAAACCTCTCCGGATATGTCTACACAGCAATTAAAAACCCACAGCTGGCCCAGGCCAGCTGGCCCAGGCTAAGAGGCTCTTTAATTGTGGTGTAGATGGTCGGGCTGGAGCACAGGCCAGCCACAGGTGTCTAACTGCAGTGTAGTCATGCCCTCCATGAACTGAAGTCCCCGAGATCTTCTGAACATTGCCTGCTGCAGTCTGATCTGCAGATGGATGCATCGGAACAGCAAAGTCACTTGCTGATTTTCTACCCTCTCTCCCCTTTCCCTCAACATCTTACACTACACTTAACTTCTACCATGACTTGAAGTAGTATCTGTACGTATTCACACCCTGAGCCGTCAGCAGTGTTTGAACCTAGGACCTTTTGTATCCAAACCTAGGCCACTTGTGCAAAAGGGTTTAGAGACCAAGGGGTGAGGTAACATCTTTTATTGGACCAACTTGTGTAGGTGAGAGACACAAGCATTTGCGTTGCACAGAGATCTTCTTGAGATCTGAATATCTTTCCCAGAGGCCCGGTCTACACTACCAATTTGTATCAATGTAACTGAATCACACAGGGGTGTGAAAAATCCACACCCCTGAGTGATGCAGTTAGACCAGCCTAACCCCCAGTGTAGAGCTTCTCCCGTCAACATAGTACTGCACCTCTCGCAGGTCTTCACTTAAGTGCTGCATCAATGCAGCTGCACCAATGCAGTGTTTTAGGTGTGGACCTGTCCAGAGTGTCGCAGCTAAATACAAGATCGAACAGATAGCTTAGCATAAGTAGTTAGCACATGTTCCAAGAGGCTATTAGAGGTGGAGTGGGCCTTTAACACGTCTGGAATCATAGGACAAAAAGGAGCGTCAGTGGGTTAACAGATTGTTGTAATATGCCATAAATCCAGTGTCTTTATTAAGACCATGATTTTTATAGTGTCTAGGAAAGTTATGAATTTAAGCTCCTAGGCTCATCTTTGAAAGTGTTGTGCAAACTTCCTCATCCTCGAAGGACACTGGATTTATGGCGTATTACTTTTTATCCTATGACTATGGGGTCACTTCACTTTGAATGGTCTAACTACTTATGCTGAACAATCTGTTCGATCTTGTATTTCGCTGCGACACTCTGAGGCCAGGTCTACATTCTAGACCTACAGTATATCGGTATAACTACATCACTTGGGGTGTGAAAAATCCAATCTAACCTCCCCATGTAGACAGCTTTGCCTCTTGGGGAGGTGGCTTAACTACCCTGGTGGGAGAAGCTGTAAAAAACCCAACTCTGTGAGGGGAGTAGCTCCCAGCGCTGGGGCACTGTTTACACTGGCGCTTTACAGTGCTGAAATGTTCACCGCTCAGGGGGGTGTTTTTTCACACCCTGAGCGAGGAAAGTTTCCGTACTGTAAGTAGCAGTGTAGACAAGGCCTAATGTTCTGGGACCAACGTGGCTACAACAGCACTGCATACAAAAGGATTAAGCCCATTAGACAACAGTGGTAGGTAGCAGGCAGATATCCTCTGTGGATCAGTGATGGAGGTGGAGGGGGTGCTCATTCATCTGTGCCACACCTCTTCTAGAATAAAGACATGCGGCAACTGATCTGCTAGTTTATATAATTGTCCTTGCCCCCTATAGAAAAGTGATCTTGTCACACCCAGCATGCAAAGCTATTCTGTGCAGAAACATGCTGGCATTCTTTTGTTACCTCTTCCTCTTCTTTATTTGTGTAATTTCACTGGGACTCTCACTGTAAAGCATGCAGGATTTGGCCCCATGACAGTGTGCTCCTCAGCATGGTGACTGTGTCTATACTATGCAATGCAGAGCACGCTGTGTCTTCTGTCAACCAATTAAACAAAACCTTGCCTACTCTGAAGTATTATTCATGAACTAAGTGCTAAGAACAGTAGTAAGTAATTCAATTATCTGAATGTAATATGCAGGATTCAAAATTCAGTCACACTTTATATTAAGTAAATTTATATTTATATTCCATTTGATAAATAGTTCATAAAGGGTTAATAAATGACTAATGGATATTTTAGTGAATAATCAACAGTTATAGAACCCATACGTTGCTTGTAACCATATACTTACATCTCTAAACTCTACTAATCCATTTATTAACCTTTTAAAAACCACTTGTAAATTGAACCTTAGTATAAAGCGTAACCCAAAATTAATTCAGATAAATCTGTTGCTGGGGCCCAGGAGTGTGGAGTTATTGGATTGTCTCACCTCATCCTTAGCATGGAAGCTCTTTGGGGCATCCGCTGTCTCTTTGTTCCAAATGTGTACAGTGCCTAGCACAATAAGGCCTTGATCCTCCATTGGGGCCTTGAGGGGCTACTGGAATAATTCATAACTATGTGAGAGCAAGGTGGTAGGGTTTATAAATTCAGCAGAAAGCAGGAAGCGGGGTTGTCTCCCTCCTGCAGAAGAGGATTTTGGTGCAGAGTTTTCCAGGCAACCTCATCTGCGTTGAGTGTGAATTTTTAGACAGTATATGTGTTCCCAGACCCCAGTGTTGTTGCTGAAGTTCCCAGATCTAATTCAATCCCAGCCACCTTGGTATTGATGCTGGGACAGATACATAGTGTGAGTCGCTTCCCTATCCCCCTCCCCCTCCTTATTAATCTCTTGACTGCGATCTGAGTGGAAGTACAGGGAGTGCGTGTTGAATTTCAGGGGCCTCCCTGCTCAGCCACAAGCGGGGAATGTTTGTTTTCATTCCCTAGCCAGGCAGTAGCTAAAAGGGGTTTCCATACTGAAACCAAGTCCGTGTGTGTGTGTGTGTGTGTGTGTGTGATAGGACCCAGCAGGATAATAGGAAAGTGCGTTCCTTTCACGCAGACAGGAAATCCTCCGTCTACCATGCAGGAGGGCAGAGACAGTCAAACTCCTCAGAAAAAGAGTCTAAGGGCCTGATCCTGAGAGGGCCTGAGCAGCTGCACCTCCCCAAGGTGAGGCCTTAAAACAGGCCCAGCAGGTAGCTGGTTATTCATCATGGGTGACGTAGGTTGAACAAATGTCTGATTAATTATAAGAGACCATTGCCCTTCTAAGCTGTGGCAGTAAGGGCATCTCCTGTCTGAGCGGGGCTTACTGTCTCTCTCTCTCTCTCACCTTGAGACACAGCTGTGGATCGTAACTGAACTTCCAGCAGTTCAAGCTACTAGGTTTTCATGTATTTCATAAGTCAAAGACCGATTGTTAGGCACAAAATATCTAGCATGAGAGCCACAAGGTGGTTTTGCTTTCTGTAATAGAGACAGGCTCTCTGTGTGGTCCTGATTTAGGGAACAAGTTCAGTGCAGATCTGCTGGGGTTCATCTTGTGTATTCTTGGCATATGCATGTGTGAGAGTATTAAAATATTATCACCCAAAACACTAGTCTCGCTCTTGTAAGCTATAATGTAAGACTCTGTAGTACTTTTTTTAAAGATGCTGCTGGCTGGGAAATACTCCTGGTTTGCACACCAAGGAATTAGTGGGGTCAATATTGTTGCTGACAGGGAAACTTGCTGTTAAGTCTCTGGAGACTCCAGGTCAGATTTTTCAAGTGCTTGGCACCCACAATTGGAGCCAGATTTTCAAAAGAGCTTAGATCAGCTCTTAGGGGCAGATTTTTCCCGAAGTGTTACAATGGGCACTGCTGGATGCTGAGCACTTCTGAAAATCTGACTCCAGTTGTGGGTGATCAGCACTCGAAAATCTGATTCCCTGAGTCTGATGCATTGTTTTTGCCTGGAGAACAAGTTTGACAGGAATTAACAGACCAGGGCTGAGGAACAGATGCCGTACTCTGCATTTCATGCATGCTCCAGAACATGACTAGTTCCAGAGCAAGTGTCATCACACTGAACTCACTGATACCAGGTTCTGGCTTCCCTGTTGGATCATCTGGTATTGACAGTCCATAATGTAACCACATATGTTCATTGACGTATGCTGAAATCAATATCTAAATACTGATCCAAAAAGTAAATACTAATTAAGGTGTGGTTGATGCTAATGACAGTAATTAAAAACAATGGTCAAAACAGGGCTCATGTGAGTAATGTTTTGAAATTCAAGTTGATCAAGCATTTTCTGCCTGGCCTGAATCACTTTATTTTATGTATTGGGTCTGAACCAAAACCTTGGCTCTGAAACCCTTTTCTACCCTCTACTCACTAAAGTTTGACTCTGGGTCTGAACTTTACATCCTGGGGACCAATGTCCAGTTATTTCATACAGTGCCTTAGCATTTCCTGTTCTGATTCAAGCTGGGATCTGAGAGCACTGGGGAAGATACAGGAGAATATCAACTGTTTTGGTTCACGAGAAGTCTTTTCCTTTCATGTAGGCCTGAGCTTCTAGGTTCAGTCTAAAGAAAAGGAGTACTTGTGGCACCTTAGAGACTAACAAATTTAGTCTCTAGGTTCAGTCTGTGGGACCTGGTTTGAACTTTGAGTTCAAACCAACCAAATTTGGCCTGGGTTTGCCTGGAAACTGTCCAGATTCGCAGAGCTTTGTCTGCAGCAAGATGTCTAATTCTAGGGCCCTGAAGGAAATGTGGGGAAACTTCTCTTGGATGGCAGCTCCCTATCCCTGGATCTAAAAGGGAGCAGGGGGGCTTCGGGAAGTAGCATCACAAGTGTGAAGGTGCAGAGCTATAGCACTGCATGTGGACCAGGAGGAGATAAGACAGCAGTGGGAATTCATCCCTCTTCTGCAACCACTTTGGCTTCCTACATCAAAGACTATCCCTAGAGCAGGGGCCTTATACACCAGATGCAGAGCAGACCCAACAAGAAGCTGCTAGGGCAGAGGGGCGAGGTTGTGCTTGTGCCCTGACTATTCTGCAGTAATGCAGTGGCTTTTAGAGAGCTTCCTTCTCCCCTCTGGAAGAACAGTGAGGGTACCCAATACTGTGAAGCAAAGAACAATACATAACCACCTATCTGGGAGGTGGAATACAGTTGGTCAGCTGTCTCTCAAAATCTGAGCAGCACTCTGCTTCTATCGGTATTAGGAATAAGGGTTTCACTATTTCGTTGCATTACTACTTGTTTGTTATCTGTGATATGGTTTTGCAAACCTTTTGCAAGGCTAGCATGAACCCTGTAGTAAACTTGTAACTAGTTTATTATCTTGTTTAGACCATTGCATTCCAAAAGTCAGCAAAGCCTTAGAGACATCCTGCCTCAGCTATAGCTTGGTGCATAGGGTATGTTAGCTAAGCATCAGCAAAATTGTTTGTTCTTCTTCTTCTTTGGAATGTTTCTGAATACTGAGATTATAATTTCACATTTCGCCTTGATTAAACAATGTAACATAAGTAAAAAGCATTTTGGAGGAGCTTAACTATGAATTGTATTTGTTAGCCAATATCATATGTTTTATATAACATTCAAAACTTTACTTTTCTCTTATCTGGCTCCATACATATTTTGTAAAACCAAAGTGTCTATAGTTGCCAAGCGTAGCAGAATATCTAAAGACTAGAGAGTTGAATGTATTTCTTATTCTTCTGTTGTATACAGAGAAAGGGTCATGCAAAGGTTGCAGCCCCTAACTATAGTACAGTTTTTGCGTTCTAATCCAGTATTCTAAAATATAATTAGGCCTGGAAGGATTAGATTTGTTGATAGAATTTGATTTCAGCATCCAGACACAAACCGACAAATTTTCCATCAGTAATCGAAATCTGGCAAAGTAAGAAAATGCTGCTTGAGAACGTGGAGTATGATTTAAGGATATTTACATGTGATGCTGACAATCTGTGGTTTTTAATGGTTATAAAGCTTTAACTTGAATCTCAACATCTGCTGTCATTCAATCATTGGCTGATACCCCCTCTAATTTCCTATGATTGGGAAAATGGAAAGAAGTAAAAATTGGAGAGGAGGGTGGCAGGGGAAGAAATGCTTAAAACCCCGAATTCTGGGCAGCTGTGAAGATTTAAATTGATAAAAATAAACTGATTTCTGCCAAGCTTAAATACAATGCACTATACTCATTTACTTCCTTATTTTGATAACATAACTTTTTCTAAATCACACTTATAGCTACATTAACAATTCCCATACTTTGAGTAATATATCTTGCTTGTGAGCTGAATGCCTCTAGTTCAGTTAGCAAAGCAATTTACCTTACTTGTTAACAATTCTCTGTGAGAACTAGTTTCCCTGTATAACTGTTTACAAGAATCTGTTCCACAAACCATAATAAAGTTTGCTCCTTATCTGGTACAGCATTTAGCAGTGTACAATTTTGAAAGCTGGGCTTTTCTATTTTGCCTTTGGCCTGACCGCAAACACCAGGAGGCCTTGGCTTACTTCAGTCAACAGCTCAGATCACCAGCCCGGAGAAGGAACTGAAGCAACTATCTGGGGAGAAGAACACAGATCGCCCTGCCACCAGCAAGACATTATCCGCACAGAGCAGTGCAAAGAGGTCCTAATACAATGGCTCAAGATGGAAGTAGATGTAATGTAGTGGAACCATCTCTCCTGAGTTCTCCACCAGATTGGGAGCCCTGACATCTTCAGGGATCTGGGTGAGAACTTGAATTGGGACCCTCGAGCTAAAGAGGAACTTCTGACCTCTTCAGTGCTGCTGGAGGAGAAGAAATATTGAGAGAAAAGCCAGCGCAGCAGAGCTCAGAGTGCCAGGGAGGAAATCTTGCAGGAGAAGCTGCGATGGCAAAGATCTCTTCATTGAGAGAAGCTGCGCTCTCCTTACAAAATGAATTTAGTATAAATGTAGGTCCTGTGACTCGTGGCTTCCTAAGAGGATTTTTCTCAGGTTTGCTCCTCTGGCTTCTTGCCATTTACCTCACTTTTTGGATCTCAGATCAATAAGTCTTCATTTCTGAACTTTACACACACCCTGCCTGGCTCCCGCATGTCACCCGTGGCCTTGGAACCATATTTCCAATGCAGACTGGGAGGATATTTTGGGTGAGGAGAGGTGAAGATGTGTCAGACAAGGACTTATTTGAAGAAGAACTTGAAAACTGGAACATCTTGGAGCTTTTGCTAGAAGAAGCAGAACCAATAAAATGACTCCATTTGGGAAACAGGGTCCAGGGGGTTTTGATAGATCGTCCTTGCGTATTAAATGGCACTACATTTTTAAAGCACCTTTTCTTCGTTTCTCTTAAATTTCAAGCATGGTTAACCCATTCATGTATTCAAGATGATGATAATTCCCCTTGGCTCATGCAGCACAAGGTCAGAACCTGCATGGGAGCCCCCAAGAGCAGTTTAGTCACTGCCAGAAAGGGGGTTGGTTATTCAGTAGGAATAGGTGAAGTCTTTCTCTGTCAGTACCAAACCCATATTTCAGCATGGTGACAGTGGGAGCTGTTCTGAGGCAGGGCTCTGGCTTTCATCCAAGTCCCTGAGGTGGGGTTTTTAGTAACCATGAATTGCTAGGATCTTGGTTTAAAGATCCCATTATGCTTTTTGGGATTGAAACTTTGGTGTCCTGGCTGCATTCTACCATGAATAATGTGCCCCCTACAACTCCGTTTGAAGCATCAATTGAACAAGGTATCCTTCCCTTCCTGTGCTAAACTATTTACGCAGCGACTATGTCCTCCCCTAGAGCTGGGAGAAGTGATCAGTGACCGTAAGCCCCTTGCCTACTTCACAGGTGGAGATCAGAGGGCCCAAGAGTCCTGGCTCCCAGGCCTTGTGCTCTGACAACTAGATCATACTTGGGGTCTCTGAAATCTGCCCTGTTTTTTCTTGACTTTCTCCAGGAGTCCAATAGGGTTTTAAAGGATAGTCTCTAAGGTGCCACAAGTCTTTTTTTTTTTTTTTTTTTTTTTTTTTGAGACTAACAGATTTGAGCATATGCTTTCGATGAAGTGAGCTGTAGCTGACTAAAGCTTATGCTCAAATAAATTTGTTAGTCTCTAAGGTGCCACAAGTCCTCCTTTTCTTTTTGCAGATACAGACTAACAGGGCTGCTACTCTGAAAGGATAATGAGATACAGGGGTGGAGCCGGGACTCCTGGGTTCTGTTCCTAGCTCTCCCACAGACTTGCTGAGTCACTTCTCTTTCACCTGCCGATGGACAAGGATAGTGCTGAGCTGGAGACCTTCACAGGGGCCATCTTAGAACTATAATTCACTTGTTTTGTAGAGCACATCGCTCCTGGGAGTGCGGAGGATGTAAAGAGAGAGCTTCTCTTCTGGAGCTGTGTTGCCACCTTGTGGCATAAGCACTGTGACTCCGAGGCGAAGGATAATTAAACTAGGCACAGGTGCGCCACTCACTGGCAGCTTTTCTCCAGCTGTTGCACATCTTCCCTTTGTTCTGCACTAATTTTGGATCCGAAAAGTACCTGCGTGCGCGCCCCCCCTAATTTGGGGAAGGAGCGCCGTGTGGTGCTGAGACAGGGATGGAGGACTCCTGGGTGTTTTGTTCCCAGCTCTGGAGGGGAGAACCGCATTTCCCTGCTGCCCCTGTGTGGGCTTGGGGCCGGGGCGAGAGGGAAGAGCTCTTGAACCTGCCACTGCCCTTCAACCCGCTCGTGGAGCGAATAGCACCAGCGGGTGTGTGAATGTGCAGATGACATCTCTCTGCTGGCAGAGCTACGCGTGGGCAGGAAGCTCCACAAATGGGCGGCCCCAGAAGTAACCCCCGGGAGGGAGCTGGGGACCCAACATACCCGTTGGCCTGTTCTGCAGCATGGTTTTGCTTTGCTTGGGACCCCGAAGAAACGGGAGAAAGGTGACCCGCCCAAGACGGGGTGATCTGTGTAATTAGTGGGCTGTTTGTTATGCGGACATGGGTCTTGCATGCCAAAAGCCACTGGAAGCGCCTTCAGAACCTGCTCCAAGTTTGCTGACCTTTCTGATCCTCGGCGGACGTTAGCTGAGCTCCGTCTGCGTCCGGGGGCTTGTTACAGACACCCAGGAAACTGCGTCTCCAAATGGGTCACTGGCTCCAACGCACGATGCATGATGCAAACTGTCTTGGTGTGGAAGGGAGCAGGACCCGGGGGCATAGAGGCTTGCATTGCCCAGTTGATACGGGGGGGGAGGGAAGGGGATAAAGAGGAGAACTGAAGGGGCGGAGTAGAAACGGGGCTGCCATGTGTGACATAAGTTTACGCTCCAGGTTCTAAATTCCACACGGAGCCACGTTCCCCACCAGCTGAGCAGGGAGCGGATCCGGTAACTCCTTCCACTCCTTTACATTTCCATCCACACCAGGATACAAATGCCAGCCCACAATGCAGGGCCCGTGTGGGGCACTGTTGGCCGGGAGCCCACCGCTTTATGCTGGCAGAGCAGGGGCCTGACCACCTGGCACATTCGGGGCCAGTATTTGCACCGTCCCACCAGCTTGTGCTGTGGTCATGGCAGGCCATGCAGGGAGGGGGGTGGCTGTTCAAGACCCTCCGAAACTTGCCAATAGAAGGGCCCCATTATTAACCACTGACCGTCTTCTGTCGTGTTTTTTGTGAAACTCGAGAGTGCTGGGGCTGGATCTGCAAAGAGTTAGGTGCTAAACTAAACTGATCCAAAATTCAGGTGCTCAAAACCCCTGCTCAGCAGCTGCCTAACCTGTTGCCACCTTAGTTCCCACTGATGGGCGCCCTTGGATGCTCATTGGGGCAGAGCGCGAGTGTGAGCGACTGCAGCCCGGGGCCGAAGGACTCACCTGGGCCCACGAGTTCGAGTCCTCGGGCCACAGGCAGAACTCGTGCTGGGCCCGTGTGCTAATGACAGGGCAGTGCTGTGCTGGCGCACGTGGACTGACCCGTTTGAGGCGTCTCGGGTTGGGGGCTGGAACGCGGAGTCGGTCTCCTGCCCGGGTCTAGCCCCCAACTCCTCGGTCTGTGCGGATATTCTCTCTGCTCAGGGTCTGGGCCGCGTTCTCCCGTCATGTTTGAGGCCGTAGGAGTCGGACTCCTCTTGCTGGCTACCTGTGGCTCCTGCGCCGACACGGCAGCGGATGACATAGGCGCGCACATGATGGGCCGCATATCCGAGCTGCTTTCCCCGGAGGAATGTCGCGAGTTCTACGCCCGGCTCGCCGGCCCCGAGGAGAACACGGAGGAGGCGCTGGAGCGGCTCTCGGAGGCGAAGAACCCGCTCCGCTCCCGCCGCCGGCGGGACATCGCCCGCGCAGAGCCGTGCCGGGATGTCCTGAGCCGGTGGCTCGGGGCGGAAGGCGATTCAGTGCCCTGGGACCGCCTCTCCCGAGCTCTCCGCCGCACCGGGCGCCCTGACATCTCCCAGGAGCTGGGCAAGAACTTGAACCAGGACAAGAACCTCGAGCTGAGGCGGAACGTGGAAGAATATCGCGAGGGGGTGGAACATCTGGCCTCGCTCCTGCTGGAGGAGGATGAGCAACATGGAGAGACAAACCAGCACAGCAGAGCTCGGCGAGCTGGGGGGGAATCCCGCAGGGGGAGCGGATTGATGCAGGAAGGCTGGGGTGAGCTCGACCTCCTCATCGAAAGGAAACCACCCCCTCCCTACAACAGGAGCCTCTTTGAATGGATCAATCCGGTGGCTTCTGGCTTCATCGGCGGGTTTTTAACCTCTTCCGTCCTCATGGCGCTTGCCGTTTACTCCTTCCTCCGGCCCTTGAGCCGAGACTGCATGGCGATTTCTCCCCAGAGCCCAGGGCCCCCGCCTCAGCGTGCGGCTCACAACCCCTTGTTTGAGGAGGACTCAACTATGCCTTGATTTTAGCTGAAGACTTAGGGGACAGTTTGGATGGGGATGCTTCCGATGACACCAGCTTTGCAGGGGAGCCGTAATTTGAATCTGAAACTTTTCCATCTACAGCTCCATGGGGCACAACCAATAAAATGCTCCTATTTATGGAATCGAGCCCAGGAGTGGGATCTGGTTTGTATATAAATGTGCGCAATGGGGTGAGATGGCAAAGTGGCTTCAAACGCCAAAGCCTGCTTCCCCCCTGCAATTTTTGAGAACTTCTAAAGACTTAAATCTTCCTGCAGTGGATCACGAGCCAACGCCTAGCTAACTAGGGGGGGCGGGGGACAGCTCAGGAGAAACTTCCCTGGGGGAGAGGGAAGGCCATCCCACATCTGCCCCTGCAGCATTTCTTGCACCTTCTTCTGAAGCATCTAGTAGTGGCTGCGTTTGGAGATGGGACACTGGGCAAGACGGCCCTCGGGTCTCTGAGTCCGGCCATTCTTCTGTCCGCAGGTCCCTTACTGTTCCTGCGTATTCCACCCTCTGCCACGAGGTGTCGCTGTGCCCCAGGGAACAGCGATCTAACCTAGCGTCTCAAGTCCGCCGCCCGAGGGCTCGGGGTAGCGTCAGCTCCCGGGCAGGACCCGGCTCCCACGCCACCGCTGTGAGCTACTTACCGGCCTCTTCTGCCCTCTGCAGTTCCACAGCCCCGTCTCTTCCCCTCGCTGGCCGACCAGGAAAGTCTGTAGTTTCCCGATCCCTCCCCTAAGCACTGCGGCTGTGCCTTTTTCAGACGGCAAGGAAGGTAACCAGGCTCTGCTGCCCAGGGCTTTAGAAACAAGGGAGAGACAAAAAGAAAAGGAGGACTTGTGGCACCTTAGAGACTAACACATTTATTTGAGCATAAGCTTTCGTGAGCTACAGCTCACTTCATCGGATGCATTCAGTGGAAAATACAGAGGGGAGATTGATATACACACACAGAGAACATGAAACAATGGAAGAAGAAAAGGAGTACTTGTGGCACCTTAGAGACTAACAAATTTATTAGAGCATAAGCTTTCGTGAGCTACAGCTCACTTCATCGGATGCATTTGGTGGAAAAAACAGAGGAGAGATTTATATACACACACACAGAGAACATGAAACAATGGGTTTATCATACACACTGTAAGGAGAGTGATCACTTAAGATAAGTCATCACCAGCAGCAGGGGGGGGGAAAGGAGGAAAACCTTCCATGGTGACAAGCAGGTAGGCTAATTCCAGCAGTTAACAAGAATATCAGAGGAACAGTGGGGGGTGGGGTGGGAGGGAGAAATACCATGGGGAAATAGTTTTACTTTGTGTAATGACTCATCCATTCCCAGTCTCTATTCAAGCCTAAGTTAATTGTATCCAGTTTGCAAATTAATTCCAATTCAGCAGTCTCTCGTTGGAGTCTGTTTTTGAAGCTTTTTTGTTGAAGTATAGCCACTCTTAGGTCTGTGATTGAGTGACCAGAGAGATTGAAGTGTTCTCCAACTGGTTTTTGAATGTTATAATTCTTGACGTCTGATTTGTGTCCATTCATTCTTTTACGTAGAGACTGTCCAGTTTGGCCAATGTACATGGCAGAGGGGCATTGCTGGCACATGATGGCATATATCACATTGGTAGATGCGCAGGTGAACGAGCCTCTGATAGTGTGGCTGATGTGATTAGGCCCTATGATGGTATCCCCTGAGTAGATATGTGGACAGAGTTGGCAACGGGCTTTGTTGCAAGGATAGGTTCCTGGGTTAGTGGTTCTGTTGTGTGGTGTGTGGTTGCTGGTGAGTATTTGCTTCAGATTGGGGGGCTGTCTGTAAGCAAGGACTGGTCTGTCTCCCAAGATCTGAGAGAGCGATGGCTCGTCCTTCAGGATAGGTTGTAGATCCTTGATGATGCGTTGGAGGGGTTTTAGTTGGGGGCTGAAGGTGATGGCTAGTGGCGTTCTGTTGTTTTCTTTGTTGGGCCTGTCCTGTAGTAGGTGACTTCTGGGTACTCTTCTGGCTCTGTCAATCTGTTTCTTCACTTCAGCAGGTGGGTACTGTAGTTGTAGGAATGCATGATAGAGATCTTGTAGGTGTTTGTCTCTGTCTGAGGGGTTGGAGCAAATGCGGTTATATCGTAGCGCTTGGCTGTAGACAATGGATCGAGTGGTATGATCTGGATGAAAGCTAGAGGCATGTAGGTAGGAATAGCGGTCAGTAGGTTTCCGATATAGGGTGGTGTTTATGTGACCATCGCTTATTAGCACCGTAGTGTCCAGGAAGTGGATCTCTTGTGTGGACTGGTCCAGGCTGAGGTTGATGGTGGGATGGAAATTGTTGAAATCATGGTGGAATTCCTCAAGAGCTTCTTTTCCATGGGTCCAGATGATGAAGATGTCATCAATGTAGCGCAAGTAGAGTAGGGGCATTAGGGAACGAGAGCTGAGGAAGCGTTGTTCTAAGTCAGCCATAAAAATGTTGGCATACTGTGGGGCCATGCGGGTACCCATCGCAGTGCCGCTGATTTGAAGGTATACATTGTCACCAAATGTGAAATAGTTATGGGTCAGGACAAAGTCACAAAGTTCTGCCACCAGGTTAGCCGTGACAGTATCGGGGATACTGTTCCTGACGGCTTGTAGTCCATCTTTGTGTGGAATGTTGGTGTAGAGGGCTTCTACATCCATAGTGGCTAGGATGGTGTTTTTAGGAAGATCACCAATGGACTGTAGTTTCCTCAGGAAATCGGTGGTGTCTCGAAGATAGCTGGGAGTGCTGGTAACGAAGGGCCTGAGGAGGGAGTCTACATAGCCAGACAATCCTGCTGTCAGGGTGCCAATGCCTGAGATGATGGGGCGTCCAGGATTTCCAGGTTTATGGATCTTGGGTAGCAGATAGAATACCCCAGGTCCTGGCTCCAGGGGTGTGTCTGTGCGGATTTGTTCTTGTGCTTTTTCAGGGAGTTTCTTGAGCAAATGCTGTAGTTTCTTTTGGTAACTCTCAGTTGAAATGAAACATGGAACATGAAACATGAAACAATGGGTTTATCATACACACTGTAAGGAGAGTGATCACTTAAGATAAGCCATCACCAGCAGCGGGGGGGGGGGTGCAAAGGAGGAAAACCTATTTCCAGCAGTTAACAAGAATATCTGAGGAACAGTGGGCGGTGGGCTGGGGGGGAGAAATAACATGGGGAAATAGTTTTACTTTGTGTAATGACTCATCCATTCCAGTCTCTATTTAAGCCTAAATTAATTGTATCCAGTTTGCAAATTAATTCCAATTCAGCAGTCTCTCGTTGGAGTCTGTTTTTGAAGTTTTTTTGTTGAAGGATAGCCACCCTCAGGTCTGTAATCAAGTGAACAGAGAGATTGAAGTGTTCTCTGACTGTTTTTGAATGTTATAATTCTTGACGTCTAATTTGTGTCCATTTATTCTTTTACGTAGAGACTGTCCAGTTTGACCAATGTACATGGCAGAGGGGCATTGCCGGCACATGATGGCATATATCACATTGGTAGATGCGCAGGTGAACGAGCCTCTGATAGTGTGGCTGATGTGATTAGGCCCTATGATGGTGTCCCCTCAATAGATATGTGGACAGAGTTGGCAACGGGCTTTGTTGCAAGGATAGGTTCCTGGGTTAGTGGTTCTGTTGTGTGGTGTGTGGTTGCTGGTGAGTATTTGCTTCAGATTGGGGGGCTCTCTGTAAGCAAGGACCCCCTCCTCCCCCCGCTGCTGGTGATGGCTCATCTTAAGTAATCACTCTCTCCTTACAGTGTGTATGATAAACCCATTGCTTCATGTTCTCTGTGTGTGTATATCAATCTCCCCTCTGTATTTTCCACCAAATGCATCCGATGAAGTGAGCTGTAGCTCATGAAAGCTTATGCTCAAATAAATTTGTTAGTCTCTAAGGTGCCACAAGTACTCCTTTTCTTTTTGCGAATACAGACTAAGACGGCTGCTACTCTGAAAAGGGAGAGACAGTCCATACATTTGGGATGTGGGAAGATATAGGGGTCACTGCAAGGGACTGGGAGCTTTTCCCCTGCAGCACTCACAAGCTGCCCCTCTCATCTCTGCTTTGTGGCAGAGCTGGACCAAAAGGATGAGAGGAAAATGAGGGTGTCCTGCAGGACCAGCTCTTTGCTAAATCTGGGGAGGGAATGCATGGGTAGCTGTACAATAATGTTTGATGTAATGTTTGCCCAGCACATAAGAACAGTCAGACTGGGTCAGACCAAAGGTCCATCAAGCCCAGTATCCTGTCTTCCAACAGAGACCAATGCCAGGTGCCCCAGAGGGAATGAACATAACAGGGCAGTTATCAAGTGATCCATCATCCCCTGTTGTCCACTCCCAACAGAGGTTTAGGGGCACCTGGAGCATGGGGTTTTGTCCCTGACCATCCTGGCCAATAGGCATTGATGGACCTGTTCTCCATGAACTGATCTGTTCTTTTGTGAACTCAGTTATAGTTTTGGCCTTTACAACATTCCCAACAAGTGAATTGCACTGTATTAATCGAACACCTGCTCCTGCCCTGGGCACCAGTGACATGGATTAAAGCTCATGCAAAATTCCCATGAAACTGAAGAGCAGAGGTATGCTGAAATCCCATCCTGATCCCAAATAGTCCCCACCTCTAGTGTGGCCTTTCCTACTCTGTCCTTGGGGGAATGCAGGTGGTGTCTGAATGCCATCAAAGCTAGGCCCTGCTGCTCCAAGAATGAGACACAGAGCTCTCCCAGAGACTGTCCCACTGCCTCTGGATCTAGCAGTCTGATATGTCCAGGTTGCTTTGGTATTGGATGGGGAGAGAGGAGATTTAACCTCAGGTATTTGGTACCTGAATCAACAGAGTTTATGCCCAGCAATAGGCTTCATGCCAAGAAACCCCGTTGCTTGATTTGTGCCAGGGCTGATCCTCTGGCACCTCTGGGCTTGACAGTTCCTAACCCTGGCACCTCTGGGCTTGCTGCAGCAGTTATGAATGTAAAACATTGCTTGAGCCCCAGCACCTCTTTCATTGCAAACTAAACCCTGAGAAATCCGTAGAGCCTGGTGCAAACTGGGGAGTTGGCTGGCCCCTTCTATATTAGCGCAGGTGTCTCAGCTTCTATGCAATTTTCCAGCAAACTGGTTTCCAAGAGCCCAAATTAAGAGTTTTGCTGGAGTTGGTTTGCTGGACAGTCCCTCAGGAATGGTGCAGTCCAGGCAGCTCTTAACAACTGGTGGTCGACTCTGCTCCTTATTCCCCTTCTGCTGTACCAGTCCTGTCTCTTAGCAATCTCTGAAACGCAGGCCATAGACAATAACAGGACCTAGATTCTTTCTGCCATGCAGAGAATTGATCTGGAAGGAATTGTACCCTAGTGCATGATGGCAAAGAGCTAGTTCAGTCATCCTACCTCCCTCTGATGGTATTGATCCGGAGCTATTGGTGAATCCTCCTGAGGGGAGTTTGTGGTGGGAGATTGCTCTGCATCTGAACAACCTTAGGCTGGGATCATGCGTGTTCCCACATGTTAAGAACAGTCACTTGTGGTCAGTACTTGGGCTGGGCGACGCCTAAGATATGCCTGGGCAGGTAGGAATTAGTATCGGTGATTAAGTATTAAGAATTCCTTGTGGGTTGTGTGTGTGTGTTTGTTTTTTTTTTTCCCTCCCCTCCAGAGCCTTGCCCCTGAGGGCTGTGAGAGCATCACTGAATACTGGCCCTCTGGATCAATGCCCCACTGTGGCAATAACGGTTCTATGCTACCTTTGGAGCTGGGAGATAAGTAAGGTTTTAAATAGTTGCAGTATTTTTCACACCAATAGTGTGTCTTGGCTATTTCCAGAACCCTGACCAGCTGGCATACGGCTAGCTGCATCTTCCCTTCTCTCTCTCGCTCACTCACTCACACCCCAAACTAATGTCCCTGTGCCCCTGACCTCACAACACCCAGGGAAGGGGAGTGCAGTAGGGTGTGTGGCTGGAGCATTCTGTGCTCCAGTTCTGGGGTATGGACGGCCTGTAGGACGCTATGGGAAATGCTTGCAAGTTAATGCTCCCAGGGGCTGCTTGCTTGAACTTCTCCTCAGAGCCAAACTGGACCCTAGACCAGACAGGATTTGGGCAGTGCAAAGTCACCTTTACTTCTCCCCTCAGACTCACTTGGGCTAAGGCTACTGAAAAGACCTTGGTGTTTGTAAAGTGCTTTGAGATCCTCGGTTACGGATATGCTAAAAGCCCCTCGCACTTGTCAGGCTCCTGGGGCTCTAATCTAGACTCCTTTCCACAGTGACAAAGCCACCCAAAGAGCTTTGTGCTTTCCTAGCCCCACGTCCTCCCGCTCACCTTGGCCCTTGCTGGGTAGGAACCTTGCCTGTTTGTGCCCTTCCAGCTCTCTGTCCACTTTATTACAGAACAGCTACAGAGACACAGACACAGCGACCTGTGTGCAGGAAACGCTCGGCTGCTCACGTGAGCAGGAGCATGCTCAGTGGGCTCTGGGGGCAAATCGGGACTGTGCTGATGGAGCCAGATTCCTAGTTGCCCTGCACCTTGGGCACCATCGTTTCCAGTAGTGCATGGTGGGTGTAACATGCTGTTCGCTCAGAATGATCACCTTGTATTCCCACTTCTCACTGGTGTAAATGACAACACAAGGTGCAGGGCACAGAGACTCAAACCCCTGGGGGCCAGAGGGGACCTGCTTTCAGCATGGTGCTAGAGATCTGGCTGCAGGCTGGTTTATCACGCAGCTGAGGGCGATTGGCTTTCCCTCAGCAGAGCTAAGACTAGAATAAAAAATCGAGAAAGCATTCGGTCATTAACGAGGTGTGTTAGGGAGAGATCACCCCCCTTCCCACTCTTCTTTTAGGAGTGGAATGTGAACTCCTTCTGGACGCAGGATGGTGATGGGCCAGGGGTCTGATTTGGGATGGCAGGCCAGGTGCAGCAGGCTGTGTGGACTGGAGCTTTGACCTGGAATGAAGTTTTGCATGAATTCAGATGCTTCCAGGCACATTTACTCATCAGCCAGATTTTCAAAAGAGGTGAGCACCCAGTAGCTCTCCTATAGGCAACTAAATATTCCCAATGGAGCAGGACTGGGAGCAAGCACTTGTGAAAATCTGGCCTGTGTGTGCTGCTAACACCCTGAGTGCTCCGCCCAAGCTGTCTGCATTTGGCCTCTCGAAAGACAGTGACTACTTAGAGATTTTAACCCATAGTCTCCCAATGTCTCATTTCCCTCCTGTCTTTGAAATGGACCCTCTCCTATTAGCCTCCTTCCCTCAGGGGCTTCACGACTGTCTGCAAAGGGTTTGGGGCACTTCAGGCTAAACCCTCCCAGAACAAGTAGCATGCTGACTCATCATCCTCCTGCACTCTGGCCCTTTTGACTGGCTGCCCTGACACTCCCCAACGCAACCCTCTGCCCTTTAGACTTGGGTGATTTAGTATCTGATTCAGGGCTCACTTAGAGGCGTGTCTGTGTTTGATTCATTGCTGCTTCCCAGAATGCTGACCTCATTGTTTGCGTTCCCAGAACTGTAAGGACTCTGGACCTTAGCACTGATTGATTGCCCTTCCCATGCAGGCAGCAGTCGGAAGAGACCAACTCCACCGTCCAGAAAGCCATGGCTTGGTATAGCCCCAACTCCTGATTAGCCAGGCCCTAGGCAGAGTGATCGTTTGGAGAGTAACATCCAATCCACACAGCCGGTTTGCCTGGGGAATATCTCTGTCCAGGAGCACATCCCTCGTACTGAGTCTCTGTTTAGACTCCAATCTGCTCAGCATTAGGAGAAGTGGAGCTGCTCCATGCGCGCACACGTCAGGACCCTGTAGGTTTTGGAGACGGTGGGAGGCAATTAGCTTCCTCTCCCCTGATGTCTAGCTCTGACAGCTGAGTGAGGCTGTTTCAATGGCATCCCCAAGAGTACCACTAGGGGGTGCTGCTGTGTGCACAAGTAGCAGCGTAAACCACGGGGGGGGGGCAACCTGTTCATAGAATCATAGAATCATAGAATATCAGGGTTGGAAGGGACCCCAGAAGGTCATCTAGTCCAACCCCCTGCTCAAAGCAGGACCAAGTCCCAGTTAAATCATCCCAGCCAGGGCTTTGTCAAGCCTGACCTTAAAAACCTCTAAGGAAGGAGATTCTACCACCTCCCTAGGTAACGCATTCCAGTGTTTCACCACCCTCTTAGTGAAAAAGTTTTTCCTAATATCCAATCTAAACCTCCCCCATTGCAACTTGAGACCATTACTCCTCGTTCTGTCATCTGCTACCATTGAGAACAGTCTAGAGCCATCCTCTTTGAAACCCCCTTTCAGGTAGTTGAAAGCAGCTATCAAATCCCCCCTCATTCTTCTCTTCTGCAGACTAAACAATCCCAGCTCCCTCAGCCTCTCCTCATAAGTCATGTGCTCTAGACCCCTAATCATTTTCGTTGCCCTTCGTTGTACTCTTTCCAATTTATCCACATCCTTCCTGTAGTGTGGGGCCCAAAACTGGACACAGTACTCCAGATGAGGCCTCACCAGTGTCGAATAGAGGGGAACGATCACGTCCCTCGATCTGCTCGCTATGCCCCTACTTATACATCCCAAAATGCCATTGGCCTTCTTGGCAACAGGGGCACACTGCTGACTCATATCCAGCTTCTCGTCCACTGTCACCCCTAGGTCCTTTTCCGCAGAACTGCTGCCGAGCCATTCGGTCCCTAGTCTGTAGCGGTGCATTGGATTCTTCCATCCTAAGTGCAGGACCCTGCACTTATCCTTATTGAACCTCATTAGATTTCTTTTGGCCCAATCCTCCAATTTGTCTAGGTCCTTCTGTATCCTATCCCTCCCCTCCAGCGTATCTACCACTCCTCCCAGTTTAGTATCATCCGCAAATTTGCTGAGAGTGCAATCCACACCATCCTCCAGATCATTTATGAAGATATTGAACAAAACGGGCCCCAGGACCGACCCCTGGGGCACTCCACTTGACACCGGCTGCCAACTAGACATGGAGCCATTGATCACTACCCGTTGAGCCCGACAATCTAGCCAGCTTTCTACCCACCTTATAGTGCATTCATCCAGCCCATACTTCCTTAACTTGCTGACAAGAATGCTGTGGGAGACCGTGTCAAAAGCTTTGCTAAAGTCAAGAAACAATACATCCACTGCTTTCCCTTCATCCACAGAACCAGTAATCTCATCATAAAAGGCGATTAGATTAGTCAGGCATGACCTTCCCTTGGTGAATCCATGCTGACTGTTCCTGATCACTTTCCTCTCCTCTAAGTGCTTCAGGATTGATTCTTTGAGGACCTGCTCCATGATTTTTCCAGGGACTGAGGTGAGGCTGACCGGCCTGTAGTTCCCAGGATCCTCCTTCTTCCCTTTTTTAAAGATGGGCACTACATTAGCCTTTTTCCAGTCATCTGGGACTTCCCCCGTTCGCCACGAGTTTTCAAAGATAATGGCCAAGGGCTCTGCAATCACAGCCGCCAATTCCTTCAGCACTCTCGGATGCAATTCGTCCGGCCCCATGGACTTGTGCACGTCCAGCTTTTCTAAATAGTCCCTAACCACCTCTATCTCTACAGAGGGCTGGCCATCTCTTCCCCATTTTGTGTTGCCCAGCACAGCAGTCTGGGAGCTGACCTTGTTAGTGAAAACAGAGGCAAAAAAAGCATTGAGTACATTAGCTTTTTCCACATCCTCTGTCACTGGCTTGCCTCCCTCATTCAGTAAGGGGCCCACACTTTCCTTGGCTTTCTTCTTGTTGCCAACATACCTGAAGAAACCCTTCTTGTTACTCTTGACATCTCTTGCTAGCTGCAGCTCCAGGTGCGATTTGGCCCTCCTGATATCTTTCCTACATGCCCGTTGGATTCCCTGAAGCTAGAGCGACCTGGCTGCAACATTTAGCCAGCCAGCGTGGAGGTGCGAGGGATCCTGCCTAGTTAGAGAGCTTGGAAAGCA
Organism: Dermochelys coriacea; assembly: GCF_009764565.3. Classification (NCBI taxonomy): domain Eukaryota; kingdom Metazoa; phylum Chordata; order Testudines; family Dermochelyidae; genus Dermochelys; species Dermochelys coriacea. The sequence continues at coordinate 841,085 of NC_050087.2, read as the reverse complement.
GCTTTCCAAGGGATGCCAATTTTCATGGTGTTATCCTGAGTCTTCTGATACTTGATGTCGTTTCTTAAAGCCCTGTCTCCTAGAGTCAAGTGACCACATGAGAAGCGGAGGAGCGGGTGGGATTTTTTTGTTTTAAGGGGCTTCTAGCCTTGCAGGTTGTTTAGAAAAGCTGGGAAATGGGATGGGCCGGTAACCTGCAGGCTCAGAAACCAGAATGAAAACACAAAGGTCCCCACATTTATGTCTTTTAAAAAAAAAAAACACATGTGTTTTTTTTTTTGAGACCTGGCTCTTGATTTTTGAATGCTTGGGATTGGCAAGTCAGTGCTGTAGGCAACTGAGAGAACCTTTACCGCAACCTCCTTCGTCTGGCTTCGGAAATGGAGGGTGAGCCGGTCATTACAGCCCGGGTCTTTCTGCTCCACCTTTGGAGCTTTGTTTAGCCTCGCTTTACCTCCATGTTTTCTGAGGCCATGTGCTGAGCCAGCAAGTACTTGTCCTGCTCCACCTGCTGAGATCCTGCTACGGGGCACCCTCCCCTCCTTCCCCACTCCTCCCACCCGCAGGCCTTCCAATGCTTTCTAGGACATTCTCTTGCTCAGCCCCATAGGTGCAGTAACAACATAGGCAGAGTGAAAGGGGCAGAGGGTGGGTGGGTGTTTTTCCAATATTTCCTCTCCAGCACTCAGGTAACCCATGTTCTAAAAATGTGGATCTACCGAAAATGCTTTTTGCAGTCATAGGTAGAGCCCTGGCTCACTCACGCAAGGCTGTTCTTACTGACACCCTGAGCAGCTCCCAGTGATGCTGACTCTGGAACGTATGCTGCATTATTATGCCTCGGCATAGGAGATTTTCCTGTGCTATGAGGCCCCAAATCCTACTTTACGCTGTCACCACCACGCCTGCTACAAGGAGAAGAGCAAACTCGGAGATGAGAGGGGCAGCTTGTGAGTGCTGCAGGGGAAAAGCTCCCAGTCCCTTGCAGTGACCCCCATATCTTCCCACATCCCAAATGTATGGACTGTCTCTCCCTTTTCAGAGTAGCAGCCGTCTTAGTCTGTATTTGCAAAAAGAAAAGGAGTACTTGTGGCACCTTAGAGACTAAATGCCTGGCTGCAGCTGCAGCAGAGGCAGGCAAAAAGTGGCTCTGTTTTCTCAAACCCCTGGGCTTTCAGCTGCTTGAAGTGGAGGGCTTAACCCTTTCTGGCAGTATGCAAAACCTGGAGCTTACACTTGACTAATGACATTTTACTGGCGCTGAAGAAGGTGGTTATTTTCAATCCAAGAACACCTACATGGTTAATGTGAAGAATAACAGACCGGAAAGACACAAAAGCTGTTGTGGAGGTGACTTAATGATTATCCGTAACAGTGCAGCAGGTCCAGGTATGGGTGTTCAGCCCCTGGCACCAAGACTGCAGCTGTATCTCCTCCTGAGTCACTGCATCTTCAGCATGTCCCATTTCCTGCCTGCCCACAGCTGCTGGCGGATGGCAGTCTGTAACAGAAGCACATTCCACCATGTTTGTCCTCTAGCTAGAAGGATGAGTTGGCCGGTTGCCTAGTTGCAATGTGATGTGTATGCAGCAGCTCACTCACAAAGGAAAGAGCATGGGAGCACGTGGCTCAGATGCGTGCCTAGGACAAGCAGCCTCAAGTTGCCTAATTTATGGTTTAAAAAAAAAAACCAACCAACCAACCCTATGCTGAGTGACAATCCAACAACATAGGGTTAATTAGCCATTGCACTGAGGTTTATTAAAAGACGAGGGACCTGATTCTCTTATCTGTGAAGGCCTCTCTGGTATACAGGTCCCTTAGGGGATTGCTTCCATTGCAGGGGGGGAGCTTGACTTTCATGTTCAGTTCCTGCCTGGGGGGGCAGATCATCTTGGCCAGCCTCTTCCAGTTGCAGGGCAAGGTCTTGACTAGTGATTTATAGCTTTTGGGGTCTGGCAGAGCCCTACCTCTGGGACCGGGCCCCATGCTTGTGGTTGAAGTCAGCTGGCAAGCCGCAGCCTGTGGGTTCAGGCATACTCGGAGGGGACCCTAGCTTTGCAGTTCACTCTTGCTATGAATTCGGAACCAAATCCCTTGAATGTTGTTGGGAAGCTGGTCTCTGTGTAGCGGGCCCACCTGAACCACACACAGTGAGTTCTCTCCCTGGCTGGCACAGGCCTTGGGCACCGGAGCTGGGGGCTCATTTTCACTCTTCCCGCAGGGTACAATGTTCGCTGCAGGCTTTTTATAAGGTGTTTTCAATCAGTGAGTAAATAACATGCTGACCGCATGCCCAGGGGCACAGTAGATTCCTTGAGCTGCTTCGGACAGGGCAGAGCAGCTCCCAGACCAGATCACATGGTGTGGGGCTCCTGTAACAAGGTGAAAAGGCACTGCCTTGCTGAATAAGGTGCACTTGTGGGTTTGCTGCAAGTCCCAGACAGTGCTTTCCCCTGGCAGGGGCCCTCATTCATGGCTTTGGCTCCCCTGTGGACCATCAGCGGGACAAGCACCAGTTCCAGTTTTGAACAACCCATGGCTTAGGGTGCTATTCAGTGGACTAAAGCCTTCCCTGTACATCTTGTGCCCTGTGACACCAGTGACCTCATAAGCACTTGGAGGCACCAGCTTTCCCCTGCCATTCAGCTCAGTAAGGGCAATGAGCACAGGCTGGAGGGTCAGTCCGTTAATGGATTGATGCCAGTTCCCACCAGCTGAGTATCTGCCCCATACCAGACTGACTAGGCTGGCCACTTGCCCTGCCTTGGCCAGATGCGTAACTGCTCTAGCCTTTCGTACACTCCGTACTGCCATGACTTAGCAGTGCTCCTATAACTGCCGGCCTGAGGCTTTGAAGCGGGGCCTCTGACCTCTCCCTGCATAGTAAGGTTGAAGTTCAAAGTGTGGGAGGTGCAGAACTTTTACCATCTGGTGGATAAAGAGTGGGCAAAACTATGGTCATGCAAAGGCTCCCCCTAACTTCCCACTTCCCCTGCCCCACTAAGGCAATCACGGGTGGAGTGCACTGAGCTCCCCTAGGACCCTCCGGCCTCAGCGCACATGCCAGCTCTACATGTGCAGCAAGCACTGGCCTCACCCGTGACAAAGCAGGGAAAAAACAGAATGGGAAGATTGTGGGTGTCTTGGGGGGGAGGGTGATTTCAATCAGCTTTTGTTTTTCTAGCTTTAGACATTGGAGTTCAGCACCCCGGCCATTTAGTATTAGCATTAATTCTATCCCTGCATATAGCGAGAGCCATAGGTTTGATACCTGAGCTAGCTGGACTTGCTTTATTCCCTTGCTGGAGGCTAGGACAAAGAGACTCTTGCTTCTGGCTTTGCCCATCTCAGCTGGCTGGGTTTCTGGCTTTTTGGCTGCTGCGTGCATTGTCCATATCCCAAAAAAGCTGGTTTTGAATTAGATCCCAATGTCTCTCTCCCCTCTCACTGTTCTTTGCTGGTGCTTAGTTCTAGTTTTTTCCCCCCCTCTGGGGTGTGTCTGCAGCCAGGACCAGTTCTAAGCACCAGCAAATCAGTCACGAGCTTGGGGCGGCACACTTCCAGGGGCGGCATTCGGGCCCTCCTTCCTTTTCAGGGCAGTTGCGCTCTCAGAGCTGCACCACTTAGATGGGACGAGGGCACCGTGCCCCTGGCCGCAGTGGGAAGGGGAAGCCCCAGCCCCGGGCTGCTGAGTGGCCAGGGCCCAGCTGCTAGCCGGGGAGCCGGGGCTGCACCACCTCCTCTGCGTACCAGCTGCTGTGCTGCCTTGTGCCACCCTTTACATCGGGGCCTCTCTCTACACGGCCAGGCGGGGAGGGAGGGGGGAAGCCCCTGCAGGCGCTGGGAGGTAACATCACTCCCTCTGGTGCCAGCGCCACCCGCGAGCCCCAGCCCCACCGCAGCTTGGGGCAGCAAAAAAATAAATAAAAAAAAAAAACCACACAACCTAGAGCCGGCCCTGCCTGCCCGATGCTGCGGTGTGGGCTGAATTAGACTTCCCCTCATTGTGCCTTAGGCACTAAACAACCCCACTGCGCATCCGTGCCACACAAACCCCTTGCAAGGGGGCTGCCGGCAGCCCTCTTCCTGCTGCTCTCCCCCTGCCTTGGATTGAAATGAAAGCAGCACACCATTTTGCAACAACATGGGTGTAATAACCATCAAAGGCACCCATGAAACAACTGGAGCTGAAAGTTTAAAACAAAAAAAACAAAACCCTCTTCACCCTGCAAGTTGTAGCAGGAATTGTGTCCTTAAGAACATTTAAAAAAAATCATAACCAGCTCTTAAATCATATTAATGACCAGAAATAGCCCAGAACAAATCATTCCACGTCGAACCCTGAACGCTGGGACACGGCGGCAAAGCAGGCATGTGGGTGCAAGTGCATAAAAAAGAAACCGCTTGCTTAAGATTGATAGTCCCAGCAGCAGCAAGCTGCCTGTTGGTCCCCCTCTAAGGACTGAGGCACCTAAATCCTTTTAGGTCACGTGGCCAGCTTGCGTGCAGTGAAGGGGTTGGCTGTAGAGGCAACTTGGAATTGTCAGAGCAAGAAACCTTCCAGCCACAAGCCTATCTGTCATCATGCACCCTCCCTCTGACCAGCAGGTTGCAACTCTGGGTGAGTGAGGAGGGAGAGGGGGTGGACTGCCAAAGGCACCAGTTGCCATTCACCACCTAATCCCTCTCTATTGCACCAGACTGAGTAAAATACAGGAGTTTCACCCGGCCTGTGGAGCAGAATGGCCCCGGTGTGGCCCTGTGCAAGAAGCAGGGGGGGCTGCTGTTCTTAGGGGTGTAACAATAGAGGCTTTTCTTCACAACAGGGATTGTGGTAGCTCAGTGCAGGTTTGAAGCAAAGATTATTTATTTTAAAAATCCCAAACTAATCCTGACCCATTGACTTTCATGGTTGCAAGGATCATGCCCACGGTGCTTCATTACAAAGAAAGTCAGGCTCATTAACCCAGCTCAAAGAAGGGGAAACAGAGGCACAGAAGGGGGGGGTGACAGACCCAAGGTCCCACAGCAGTCCAGCAGGAGAGCCAGGCACAGAGTCTATCACAGCCGCATCCGACTGCCAGATTTATCTTGTGGCCCACAGTGCCTGTGTGTTCAAATAAAGTACATGAAGCCAGTTGGAACCTGATCCTGCAAAGGACTCAGAGCCTCCTGCGGGGTTTGACATCAATGCAAGCAGGGGGGAGAAACGGGACATTTTGGCAGCTTAGGGGCAGAACACACCCTCTTTGGCATGGGCCTATAAGAACTTCCTCCTCCAACCCATTTTAAGGGACATCTAGCTTTTCCCCTAATCTGCAGCAGTGAGCACCATGTAAACTCCAAGTTTCTCTGGGGTGTTGGTTATGCAGGACCATGCCAGCCCCTGAAGGGTGACAGGTCATGCAAGAGAAGAGGTTAAACCAAGATGGACATACCTTTTTATTGCAAATTCCAAAGTAAAAAGATGTACAGTACAAAGGAAATCAAAATTCAGACTCTCAGACTTCCAGCCCACTGTGTTTTTACATTCTTTCACCACCCCATCCCCCAAACACCAGTTATTTCCTCCTCCTTTCTTCATGTAAAACAGAACAGGGAACAAAATCTAGGGAGGATGAAAGGGGAAGGCTAATACAGCATGGGGGGGGGGGGTTAAATCAACACAGTATCCAGAACAAGTCACATAAGCAAAGTAAAAGAAAGAAAATCTTTGCCCTGATCATTGTTGAGAAGCTGGGTTCACTGGAGCAGTGCAGTTTACAAATGACTCATTTAGCAGCATTTATGGTACCATCTCATTTCCCCCTTAGTCCATGATTCTACTGTGCACATCTAAATAGCACTTGCAGCTGTGAATCTCAAAGCACTTTACAAATGTTAACTAATTAAGCCTCACAACACCCCTGTGAGGTAGGTAATTATACACCCATTTGACAGATGGGTACAACTGAGGCACAGAGAGGTTAAGTGATTTGTCCAAGGTCACACAACATGTCAGCGGTAGAGCTGGAAATAGAACCGAGCAGTCCTGTTTCTCAGTCTCCTGCTCTAGCCACTGGACACCACGCCTCACCTCATCTATGCAGAATACACCCTCCATATGCACACACACATACACACACGCACCTCTCTATAAAAATCACAACATGCAACAAACTTGCAAAGGGCAAATTTTTCTCCTCCTGTAACTTTTTTTGGTAATTTGTTTAGCATTCTTTTTTTAAAGTGACTGTCAAATCCAGGTGCACCACAGCCACGTCTTGTGCAAGCTTCCCACCAAGTTCATGTAGTACACCACAATCCTGGCTTGTATTACAGCTAGTCCAGTACCAGGCTTGCTTGACCAGATACTGACCAATGTTAGGGAATTAGCATTCTGGGTATAGGGGTTGGTTTGGTTATTGTTCTTTGCCATTTGGGTGGGGGGAACCTCTTCTAGGGATAACTATTTTAAACCAACACCTGATTTGACTTGCAACTATTTTGACTAGAAACCTGGCCTCCAGAGAGCCATAACTAGCACACGAAGCTAATGCACTATCTCGCCCTTTAATTGGAAAGAAAAAAGTGTACAAAGGGAAGCGAACAAAGAGGCGACAGCGTAGGAGCCCTACTGTATGCCACTGAATGGATTCAGCAATGGTCAGCTGCCTCAAAGGCCCCCCTATGGCTTACCCTTACTGGTGTTTCTCAAGTGACAGGGGCATCTGGGTTCTCGCCCTTCTGCAGCTCCTGCAGCCATGCTGCACGAGCCTTGCTGCGTGTGTTGAGGATGTCAGGTATGCTGGCAGATTTCACGTTGTCTGTACAATTTTGGCGTATGTCTTTAGAAGCGAATGGACAGCATGGAGAGTGCTGCAGACTTAAGTTCCCTGCACATCAACAGAGCAGATCGAGCGCGTGCGAGCAGCAGAGCAAACGTTCCTTACACCCAGGAGCAAGAGGGGACTGCAGGCTGCATAGCCTTCAATCTGTGGCTTCTGTTGAGTCTACCAGTGAATGGGGGCCGGTTTTGATGGTGTTTTTTGTGATGCATTCACTAAGATATTAACGAAAAGCCACCACTTGGCCTCACAAAGGCCACCAACCTGCTCAGCTGCTATCAACAGGCTGCAGTCACTGTGCCCAATCACGGCAGTAACCTCTGATGAAAATCCCAAGGGGCTGCGGATTGGCACTAAGACCGACCTGTCTGCTAGATACCAGCAAAGAGCCACTAAAAGCCACAAATCTCTCACGGTGAACACTAAAAACAAGAACAAAAACATTTCCACTAGCTTCCCCTGCAACACAAGTTAGGTCTAACTCGTGCCACTTTTATATATTAAAAAAAAAAAAAAGAACCCAGCAAGAATGGGAGTGAGGAGGTGGAAACCATCAAATAAATGTACATTAAGACACTCCTACCTTGTTTATTTCATTTTTCTTTTGGATTTAGTAATGTGATTTTTAATCATGTTTGGGTTAGAGCAGGATGAGCCACCATGCAATCTCTAATACGCTGATCTTCAGTATTGGTCTGGCACAGCTTTAATATTTGTTGCAGCAGAAAACTAAATAATGCAAAAGCTTGGGTGTGGCCTCTACGATGGCAGCTCAAGGTTTTATTTTTTTTTCTTATTTTTCCACATTAGTGTTCATTTGTTTTGTTTTTTTTAAGTGAAAATAGACCAGAAAAGTGAGTAAAGCAGCTTGAACTGTTATTTCTTTTCCCCCTCCCCAGCCCTTTTAAGAACGGGGTAACAAATGAACCAAAACAACATGGAGGATTTTACACATGCTGCGGGGGAGGGAGGGATGACCACTTGTTACAGCCTCACTCTTTTGGCATTTTAATCCAACAGCAGCCTGTTTTATTCCCACAACCCCGAATCTGGAATAAAAAATTCCGCACCAAGGATCTTACTACAAAAAACCCCCCAAACACCCACACACTGTATCTGCATTTCTATGCAATGATATGGTGCATGAAGCTATCCTGTCTACTTTATTTCAGACCAAAGCTTCCTTTCCAGCCTCAGCTTCACTGTGTGAAGGTTCCCAAAGACACAGACCAATTTTCTCAGCACCCTGTGAACTGTGGCTGAGGGATATTTGCTACAAAAAGGAAATTTTTAAAAAACAAAACAAAAAAATGAATTTTTCAGTTGAACAGGAGGATGGACTCTTCTGTCCCTGAACAGTTGGAGAAATTATTCGTTTTATTTTTCAGCAAGACTGATGGCTTAGTATTTAACACCTTTGTAATACCTTTGTATTTAACAGAGACTGATAGATAGTTTAACGGTGAGAGAGAGAGAGAGAGAGAGAGATGGCAGGGAAGTCTTACTTAAAATGACCCTAGTAGCTCCGTGAAGTTAACAGCATGAGCAGTAAATGTACCATCCATCACATACAGATTGATAGCCCAACTTAAGAACAATTATGTAGTTTAGCCCAATCTTGCATAGAAATGGTCAGAACTTATTGCACATTGGAATAACAAAACAATATTTTTGTCATTGTAAAGATAATTTGCACTAAAGCTTTTCTTTTTGGGGTGTAGGGTTGTTTTTTTTGGGGGGGAGGGAATGTACATTGGCTGACAACATCTAAAAATCTAAGGAAAATATTTTAAAAATTAAAAACAAACATGGACAATGGCATAAGCCAGACGCCTTCTATTTAATTCTTGTATTTACAAAAAGGCATGCCGATAAAATAAACTGATATATTACAGTATTTATAATATTTTCTTAAAAAGTTCAACCACACTTTTCAGCTTTTTTTGTGCTGTTTACAATGTAGCCTGTACATATGTATGTAGTTTTCATCTTTATTATACACCATAGCCTAGTAGTAAGTGGGGTAAATCTAACAGGGTTGAAATGGTCCTTTGTTGTGTTCACCAGTACAGAAGAACTCCTCCACTGACATCATAATGGCTAAACTATGCATTTATACAGTCCAACCTGGCACAGATGTCTGCCAAATAGCAGCTTTTTTTTTAAGTGACACTTGTCATCTGGGTTGTGAGATTATACAAACCAAACTGCCTCCTGTCATCTAAAAAGTTCTGCTGTCTTATTTTTGCCCTTTTAAAGATGCATTTTATTTGGCCTACATTCAGTCATCCTGTTTCTCTTCATTCCACATTACAAATTCAATGCAGTAATGGCATAATCCCCCCCTTTCAAAATGTAACATGGCAGCAACACTATAACCAGTACACAAGCTGCAGCTAAAAAGCAGTCTTGTTTCCGTGCATTGCTACCTTTTCCCATTGGCAAGATCTATTCCCCAAGGCTGCTTTGAAGAAAATATCACCTAGATTGGTGATTGACAGCTGACTTATTGATTGAAGACAACACTGAAACAGAATATTAAAGGGTCTCATATCCTTATGAAGAAACACAAAAGTTTGAGTTTTCCTGGTAACATTTCCACAGAATGCTTTACCACTCAGTGATTAGACTAGTTGAGAGGTAGCTCTAGCGTCTATCCAAATCTGCAGGACCTTTTAGTTACTACAGTACGATAATGTATGAAACGGAAAAAAGGTGAAGGCACATGACATCAGACACCTGGCCTTCAGCACCATGCCCCATGTCACATTGCTATTTTATTGTCAACTGAAATGTGTTCCACTTCGTTTAAAAACCTTGTGGCTACAGAAGCAAGGAAAACCATGAATCATCAAAGTGCAAGCTTCAGAAAGTAGTAATGATAGAAGAATATAATGAAAACTTCAGAGTTTCACAAATCCACTTGGGTCTCAGCCCCCGCTGCCACCCCAAGAAAGCAACAACTCTGATGAATGTGGGACACAATTAAACTCTGTGAGTTACACGTCTCCCATTTAAGATTGCTTTATCCAAGTTCCCAAAATTGCACCTGCAGAGGCAATATGCTATTTCCTCTGAAGCACTGTTCTCTCTACAATAAAAAGTGTCTGCTGCAGTATGGTGGCTGAATAATAATTAATATTACAGGACACAAATGACCTTGTTGACTGGTATTTTTTAAGCCCTAGATTTTGGTTTTGCAGTGCCATTCTTGAATATTATATATTCCCCCCTCAAATGGGATCCAGAGCAATATTTAGGTTTTTCTTTCTGTATGATTATTTGTTTAAATGTGCAAAAGATGGCTGTATGGAAAAGACAGGTTGTTACACACACACACACACACACACACACACACACACACCCCATCTGCTTGTTTCATTTTTTTCCTACTGGAGGGTGTATGAAAGAAATTGTTACAAATTGGTAAATATTAGTGAAGGGCATGATTATATTTAAGGTTAACCTCCAAATACAGTGTGTGGTAGTCAGTGGAGTGCCTCGAACTTATGGCTTAACCAACTGTTGTAGAAGAGTATTGAGTGTCTTGTGGTTTAATGATTCTTCATGCATGATTCCTGGTCACAGCATGCCATCATGCAAATCATTTCTATGCATTGAACAAGCACAATTTTTTTTTAAATCAGCCTGAGCAAGTTTCCAGGCTGAAGATACCTGATTACCCCATCTCCCAAACCAAGTAAAGCCCATGTAGAAAGTAGTATGCAGATAATAAATACCAAATAAACTATGACAATCAAATGGCATGGGCTAAATGGGTGGTTTTTTGTTTTTTTTTTGTTCAGTTTTTATTTTGCCTTTTTTATTATTATTATTACTTTTTCTGCTTAACTAAATGCAGGAATGCAAATTAGTTTTGCATGAACAAACAAACCCTTTAACATTGTGACTTCTGGGTTTTCTTTTGATAATCAACAAAATGAGAAAATAAAATCAATTTTTGGCTGCTTTGGGCGATATATTAATCCAAGCAGCAGGTTTTGTTTTTTAGTGTGTGTGTGTGTTTTTTATTTTGCTTGTTTGTCCCAAGTTGCATTGATTGATGTGGAACATGCAGTAGCCACCTGCCCAAACAATAGAAAATCTTTTTTTTTCCTTTTTAAATGTTCATTTAGAAGGGTCCTTTAAACAGGTGGTAGGTCACTGCTTTTAGATGCAACTTTGTCACACAATAAGCAGATTGTTTGGTATAAGATCTTCAGGTGTCTCCTTAACTGTTCTGTATTGATATATTTTTGTGACGTTTGTAAACAATCTTTTTCACTTGCAAATTTTTAAAAATATGTACAACATATTTTTGTTTGTCTCAACACTTGGACTCCTTGAAATCTTTTTGTCTTTTTGCTCGTTCTCGTCTTCCTTCCTCCACCCGCAGCTGTTTCTCCTTTTCAGGTTTAGTTACACTGTCATAGGATGGGAGGGATGCAGTGGATGGGGTGCCTTCTTTTTTCTCCCGATTTGTTCCTCCATTTTCCAGCTTAATAGAGGCAGACTTCCGGAAAATAAAGCCCCGTTTTGCTAAGCGAACCCTGTAAGCCCGTTGGATAACCACTGCCGAGACATCTTCCTGCTTGCGCCGGAGCGTGGTCGTGATGGGCTCGTAAGACACTTTGGAAGGGTTAGACGCCACAAACCTTTCCTCCATCTGCTGCCTCAGGATGTCCAGCTCCCCACTGTCCCCCAGCACACGCTTGGTGAAGGCAAATAGGATGTCCAGGCAGTGGATCCTGTCCCCGCTTACCATAGGCAAGTCCATGGCGATGAGTTCGATAGTGTTAGGCTTAGGGACACGGAGTGGGTGCTCCAAAGCATCAGCAAAGTCTGCCAGCTTGCAGTACTCAATGAACTGTGTGGCATCAGGGTCAAACTTCTCCCAGATCTCATAGAAGGTTTCAAAGTCGTCCTCGCTCAGCGGGTCAGCACTCTCCTCTGTGGCTACACTGAAGTTCTCCAGAATGATGGCGATGTACATGTTCACTACGATCAGAAAGGAGATGATGATGTAGCTGACGAAGAAAAAGATCCCCACGGAAGGGTTACCACAATCTCCCTTGAAGCTACTCCCGGGGTGCTCCTTATCTAGGTCACAGTCCGGCGGCCGGTTCAGGATAGGCAACAGCAAGCCATCCCAGCCAGCCGAGGTAGTGATCTGGAACAAACAGATCATGCTGTTGCCGAAGGTCTCAAAGTTGAACATGTCGTCTATGCCGGCCTCGTGCTTTACATAGGCGAAGTTCGACATGCCAAAGATGGAGAAGATAAACATGACCAGGAACAGCAAGAGGCCAATGTTGAACAAGGCAGGCAAGGACATCATTAAGGCAAAAAGCAGGGTGCGGATCCCCTTGGCCCCTTTGATCAGACGCAGGATGCGGCCAATACGGGCCAGTCGGATGACTCGGAAGAGAGTGGGTGACACAAAATACTTCTCAATGAGATCAGCCAGGAACATTCCTAAAGAAGAGGGCGGGGGAAGATGTTATAACCCAATTTAAACCAGGCAAGGGAACACTGGCAGTGTTAGCATAAAAAAGCTGGCTCAAACTTCCACAAGGGACCTCTCATTCTGTGTGCCTCAATTTTTGGGTGCCCAAATTTAGGCAGCTAGGACCTGAAACTGGCACCTCTTCTTGGGATTTTAAGGTTCAAGGGCATGAAGGCATTTGGACTTGTGTTTCCTTGGTTGTTCATCCCCTGGATCTTAAGGGACAATAATTATTAATCGCACTAAATGAAAGAGAGCTGGAAAAGAGGAACTATGTAGAGCTCATATTGTATTAGCCTGTTGGCCAACATTCTAAGGCTCAGAGCCTCAAAGGTATTTAGGCTCCTAATTTTCATCGAAATCAATGGAACTGGAACCAAGAGTCAGAGACAAAGCTGGCTCCAATTTGGGGCTGAAGGACAATCTCTATGCTTTGAGCCAGGTTAGTCCAAGAAGATATGGAGACTTTTCCAGTAGGGTGAATGCCATCTTTCAAGTGACTCTGGAGTAATTTATGCATTTGCCATAAAGAAACATAAATCTGAAAACAAAAAGTGAATTCCAGGAGCCCAGTTTCAGCCATTAATTCCAACCCAAACTGGAATCCAGAAGTTGTAAATCCCTCATTGATTGAGGATAAAAAACGAATAATACTTTGTCTAGAGGCACTAGAGCATTCCAGTCTCAGAGTGGTTTATAAGCATTAATTAATTAAGCCTCGTAATACCCCTGCAAAGCAGGTTATATTCCTGTTTTAGATGTGCGAAAGTGAGATGTGGAAAAGTGTTTTACCCAGTTCTACGCAGTGAGTGAGTGGCACAGCAGGGAAACACCAGTGTCTTGACTTTCAGCCTTCTGCTTTAACTATTAGATCATGTTCTCCTCCCAGAGCTGGAAATAAAACTCGGGAGTCCTGCCTCTTTAATTACTGGGCCACATTCCATTTCACACCATCCTGCAGACACCTACTTCTAGCGAAGGCAGCCTTATACAATGTGCATGTCAGGAAGGACACTGCACCCCACAAGCTACTCTACTAGCTACTCCACTTACCCACGACAGACAGAATCACGACCACGAAGTCAAAAATGTTCCATCCAATGGTGAAATAATAGTGCCGCAAAGCAAACATCTTCAGCACGCACTCACAGGTGAAGAGGATGACAAACACCAGGTTGATCCACCAGAGGATGTCTGACATCTGGCTACTCTGTGTGTCTGTTTCCACCATCATGGTCACCATGTTGAAGCAGATGAGCATCATGATGATTATATCGAATGCTTGCTGAGTGACAAGGTCAAAGACAGCTCCTTGGACGCTGTTCTGCATTACAGGAGAGGAGTCATGGATGGGAGGGGGGAAAAAAAAAACACACAGAGGAAAGGTTTAGCAAGGACTGCTAACAAACAAATCTACCCATTAGATAAAGAGACACAATTTGCCACTGATCTACCAAGCCTAGTATCCCTCTTTTGGGAGGCCCTACTCACATTCCAGTGTCTACAGACTGGAGAGAAAATGATGGCTGTCCAACATGTGATCAATTTACACCCCAAAGCATAAGAACGGTCATATTGGGTCAGAACAAAGGTCCATCTAGCTCAGTATCCTGTCTTCCGACAATGGCCAATGCCAGGTGCCCCAGAGGGAATAAAACAGGTGATCATCAAGTGATCCATCCCATCACCCATTCCCAACTTCTGGCAAAAGAGGCTAGGGACATCATCCCTGCCCATCCTGGCTAATAGCCATTGATGGACCTATCCTCCATAAATTTATCTAGTTCTTTTTTGAACCCTGTTATAGTCTTGGCCTTTACAGCATCCTCTGGCAAGGAGTTCTACAGGTTGAATGTGCGTTGTGTGAAAAAATACTTCCTTTTGTTTGTTTTAAACCTGCTGCCTATTAATTTCATTTGGTGACCTCTCGTTCTTGTGTTATGAGGAGGAGTAAATAACACTTCCTTATTTACTTTCTCCACACCAGCCATGATTTTATAGACCTCTATCAGATCCCCCTTAGTCGTCTTTTTTCCAAGCTGAGAAGTCCAAGTTTTATTAATCTCTCCTCAGATGGCAGCCATTCCATACCCCTAATCATTTGTGTTGCCCTTTTCTGAACCTTTTCCAATTCCAGTATATCTTTTTTGAGATGAGGTGACCACATCTGCACGCAGTATTCAAGATGTGGGCGTACCATGGATTCATATTCAGGCAATATGATATTTTCTGTCTTATCATCATCCCTTTATTAATGATCCCCAACATTGTTTGGTTTTTTGACGGCCGTCGCTCATTGAGTGGATGTTTTCAGAGAACTATCCACAATGACTCTAATATCTCTTTCTTGAGTAGTAACAGCTAATTTAGACCCCATCATTTTATATGTATAGTTGGAATTATGTTTTCCAATGTGCATTACTTTGCATTTATCAACATTGAATTTCATCTGCCATTTTGTTGCCCAGTCACCCAGTTTTGAGAGATTCTTTTGTAGCTCTTTGCAGTCTGCTTGGGACTTAACTATCTTGAGTAGTTTTGTGTCATCTGCAAATTCTGCCACCTCACTGTTTACCCCTTTTTCCAGATCATTTATGAATATGTTGAATAGGGCTGGGCCCAGTACAGACCCCTGGGGGACACCACTACTTACTCTTTCCATTCTGAAAACTGACCATTTATTCCTACCCTTTGTTTCCTATATTTTAACCACTTACCAAACCATGAGAGGACCTTCCCTCTTATCCCACGACAGCTTACTTTGCTTAAGAGCCTTTGGTGAAGGCTTTCTGAAAATACACTATATCCACTGGATCCCCCTTGTCCACGTGCTTGTTGACCCCCCTCAAAGAATTCTAGTAGATTGGTGAGGCATGATTTCTCTTTATAAAAACCATGTTGACTCTTCCCCAACCAATTATGTTCATCTATGTGTCTGACAATTTTGTTCTTTACTATAGTTTCAGCCAGTTTGCCCAGTACAAAGTAATTGTAATGAAATGTAATTACCAGTGCTACAGGCTGCCAAAATCTTATCACCATCATATCCATGCTCTTTGCTGAGAGCCTTGAAGGCCAGTGCTATTATCCACATTTAAAGATGGGGAGCAGAGGCACTGAGAGACCAACATGACCTGCCCAAGGTCCCACTGGAAGGCTGTGGTAAAACAAGTAATTGAACTCAGGTCTCCTAAACCTTAGGCTAGCATTATAACCACGGAGCCATCCTTCCTCTCAGATGCTAAACTCTCAGGACTGGCTCCAGCTGGCAAATCAAGTACAACACACAATGACTTTCTCTGATTATTACACCTGCACTATAACAAGGCATTGTGGAGTCTAGATTGAATCTTCAAAGCAATGGGCACTGGTATGAGGGGGCTGAGCACTATTGAAAATTGGCCCCATAGTTATTGTTCCTCTAGCTCCTGTTAAATCACACACTTACCAGAGGCCGGGGAATAGGTTTCTGAGGTTTCTTTGAGCCCAGTTTTTTCATGGCATTGTAGTATTTCTTTTGCTCTTCTGTCATGAAGATATCCTGACCTCCAAAGTAAAAGAGGAGAAGCAAAAAAGAAAGCTGGTTATAATCAGTCCATGCACATTAATGGAAAGGGATCACAGTACAGGCTCAGCTACCAGGCTACATGCCGGGGCAAACTGGTGGTAACTATTTTAGATAGAAATAATTTGTACCAGATTCCAAAATTATTGAAGTTATTCTGCAAATTACCCTGGCTTGCAGATCATCTGCTAACACAGTTTGGTGGCTGCGTTACCTGTGCAACTCCCTCACTTCAGACTTGGAGTGAAAGAAGAAAGAGGCAGAGAGAGTGGCCAAGACTTCTGGCATATCCCACTTCCATTCTCTTATGAAATTTCATAGGCTCATAGAAATATAGGGCTGGAAGGGACCTCAAGAAGTCATATAGTCTATCCCCCACAATAAGGCAGGATTAATTACATCTAGACCATCCCTGACAGGTGTTTGTCTAACCTGTTCTTAAAAGCCTCAAAGGACAGGAATTCCACAAGGTCCCTAGGTGGCCTGTTCCAGTGTTTATCCTATAATATCTAATATCCAGTGTTTTTCCTCATATCTAACCTAAATCTCCCTGCAAACTGAGCTAATTACTTCTTGTTCTATCCTCAATAGATATGGAGAACAATTGATGACTGTCTTCTTTATAACAACCTTTTACATATTTGAACATTATGATCCCAGTCAGCTTTCTCTAGACTAAGCATGCCCAATTCTTTCAATCTTTCCTCATAGGTCAGGTTTTCTAATGTCATTTTTGTCACTCTCCTCTCTCCAATTAGTTCACATCTTTCTTCAAGTGTGGTGCCAAAACTGGCCACAGTTCTCTAGATCAGTCCTCACCAGTGTTGAACAGAGCACCACACTGTCAACTCATAGATCGATCCACTATAACCCACACATCCTTTTCTGCAGTACTATTGCCTAGCCAGTTATTCTCCATTCTGTATTTGTGCAATTGATTTTTCTCTCTTAAGTATAGTACTTTGCTGGAATTGACGGTCTGAAATAAAGACATGACTACAAAATAGAGATATGAATGAAAATCAAGCTGTGTTTAGGAGAATCTACAACTTTTCTGAACCTCACTAAAGTTTGGGCAAAGATTAAGTTGGTTCTTGTTTTATTGCAACTTGTTTGCCCAGCTCCCTTCCTTAAACAGGCATTGGGGGCAAGTCGATAAGGGTTGTTAAGAGTCACAAACAGTCTGCGATGCTAAGTTCTAAGCGATGAGGCTCAACACCGGAATCACTGAGTGAAGTTCTATGGTGACATTATGCAGGAGTTTCCTGACCTTAAAATCCATTAATCTGTTTGTCCTGCAAATAGCCCAGATCTGCCTCTTTAACCAATAAAAAAAGTGGACCTATCTTTTTCTTTTGTTGATTGAAGTTATCAATGATGACACCAATAAACAAGTTCAGGGTGAAAAAGGAGCCAAAGATGATGAAGATTACAAAGTAGATGTACATGTAGATGTTGTCCTCATACTTGGGTTGCTCTTCTTGCTAAATGCGGGGATGGGGAGAGAAACAGACATTGCAAAGACAGTATAAAGTATTGGTACAAAGAGCTATTGTCTCAGTTCAAGTGTCTGTGTTAGACTAGGAAGGTGACATGTGGCTCTTCTGGAACTTTTCTACCTTTTTTTTGGGGGGGGGTGTTAATTTTGTGCTGGTGAAATGTGCCTCACTGGCAGCATGTACTCACCTGCAGAGCTCCAGTACAAGCTTCCCCATCAGCACAGTCCTGGGGAGCTCTGATGAAGACAGGAGTTCAGTCTCCACCTACATTCAGACCTTTACACTTCTGGCTGCAACGAGCTGCCAGCTTGGATGGTGTTTTTTATGATGTGATAAGCAGGAACTGGACCCAGTCCCACCCAAAATCTTTTCACATAGGGGGCACCAAATAGCCATCAGATAGGATGAATTTATGATCACAACCAATGTGGCACCTTAGAGACTAACAAATTTATTAGAGCATAAGCTTTCGTGAGCTACAGCTCACTTCATCGGATGCATTTGGTGGAAAAAACAGAGGAGAGATTTATATACACACACACACAGAGAACATGAAACAATGGGTTTATCATACACACTGTAAGGAGAGAGTGATCACTTAAGATAAGCCATCACCAACAGCAGGGGGGGGGAGGGAGGAAAACCTTTCATGGTGACAAGCAGGTAGGCTAATTCCAGCAGTTAACAAGAATATCAGAGGAACAGTGGGGGGTGGGGTGGGAGGGAGAAATACCATGGGGAAATAGTTTTACTTTGTGTAATGACGCATCCATTCCCAGTCTCTATTCAAGCCTAAGTTAATTGTATCCAGTTTGCAAATTAATTCCAATTCAGCAGTCTCTCGTTGGAGTCTGTTTTTGAAGCTTTTTTGTTGAAGTATAGCCACTCTTAGGTCTGTGATCGAGTGACCAGAGAGATTGAAGTGTTCTCCAACTGGTTTTTGAATGTTATAATTCTTGACGTCTGATTTGTGTCCATTCATTCTTTTACGTAGAGACTGTCCAGTTTGGCCAATGTACATGGCAGAGGGGCATTGCTGGCACATGATGGCATATATCACATTGGTAGATGCGCAGGTGAACGAGCCTCTGATAGTGTGGCTGATGTCATTAGGCCCTATGATGGTATCCCCTGAATAGATATGTGGACACAGTTGGCAACGGGCTTTGTTGCAAGGATAGGTTCCTGGGTTAGTGGTTCTGTTGTGTGGTGTGTGGTTGCTGGTGAGTATTTGCTTCAGATTGGGGGGCTGTCTGTAAGCAAGGACTGGTCTGTCTCCCAAGATCTGAGAGAGCGATGGCTCGTCCTTCAGGATAGGTTGTAGATCCTTGATGATGCGTTGGAGAGGTTTTAGTTGGGGGCTGAAGGTGATGGCTAGTGGCGTTCTGTTGTTTTCTTTGTTGGGCCTGTCCTGTAGTAGGTGACTTCTGGGTACTCTTCTGGCTCTGTCAATCTGTTTCTTCACTTCAGCAGGTGGGTACTGTAGTTGTAGGAATGCATGATAGAGATCTTGTAGGTGTTTGTCTCTGTCTGAGGGGTTGGAGCAAATGCGGTTATATCGTAGCGCTTGGCTGTAGACAATGGATCGAGTGGTATGATCTGGATGAAAGCTAGAGGCATGTAGGTAGGAATAGCGGTCAGTAGGTTTCCGATATAGGGTGGTGTTTATGTGACCATCGCTTATTAGCACCATAGTGTCCAGGAAGTGGATCTCTTGTGTGGACTGGTCCAGGTTGAGGTTGATGGTGGGATGGAAATTGTTGAAATCATGGTGGAATTCCTCAAGAGCTTCTTTTCCATGGGTCCAGATGATGAAGATGTCATCAATGTAGCGCAAGTAGAGTAGGGGCATTAGGGGACGAGAGCTGAGGAAGCGTTGTTCTAAGTCAGCCATAAAAATGTTGGCATACTGTGGGGCCATGCGGGTACCCATCGCAGTGCCGCTGATTTGAAGGTATACATTGTCACCAAATGTGAAATAGTTATGGGTGAGGACAAAGTCACAAAGTTCTGCCACCAGGTTAGCCGTGACAGTATCGGGGATACTGTTCCTGACGGCTTGTAGTCCATCTTTGTGTGGAATGTTGGTGTAGAAGCTTCTGCATCCATAGTGGCTAGGATGGTGTTTTTAGGAAGATCACCAATGGACTGTAGTTTCCTCAGGAAGTCAGTGGTGTCTCGAAGACAGCTGGGAGTGCTGGTAACGAAGGGCCTGAGGAGGGAGTCTACATAGCCAGACAATCCTGCTGTCAGGGTGCCAATGCCTGAGATGATGGGGCGTCCAGGATTTCCAGGTTTATGGATCTTGGGTAGCAGATAGAATACCCCAGGTCGGGGCTCCAGGGGTGTGTCTGTGCGGATTTGTTCTTGTGCTTTTTCAGGGAGTTTCTTGAGCAAATGCTGTAGTTTCTTTTGGTAACTCTCAGTGGGATCAGAGGGTAATGGCTTGTAGAAAGTGGTGTTGGAGAGCTGCCTAGTAGCCTCTTGTTCATACTCCGACCTATTCATGATGACGACAGCACCTCCTTTGTCAGCCTTTTTGATTATGATGTCAGAGTTGTTTCTGAGGCTGTGGATGGCACTGTGTTCTGCATTGCTGAGGTTATGGGGTAAGCGATGCCAAACTGGACAGTCTCTACGTAAAAGAATGAATGGACACAAATCAGACGTCAAGAATTATAACATTCAAAAACCAGTCGGAGAACACTTCAATCTCTCTGGTCACTCGATCACAGACCTAAGAGTGGCTATACTTCAACAAAAAAGCTTCAAAAACAGACTCCAACGAGAGACTGCTGAATTGGAATTAATTTGCAAACTGGATACAATTAACTTAGGCTTGAATAGAGACTGGGAATGGATGAGTCATTACACAAAGTAAAACTATTTCCCCATGGTATTTCTCCCCCCCACCCCACCCCCCACTGTTCCTCTGATATTCTTGTTAACTGCTGGAATTAGCCTACCTGCTTGTCACCATGGAAGGTTTTCCTCCTTTCCCCCCCCTGCTGTTGGTGATGGCTTATCTTAAGTGATCACTCTCTCCTTACAGTGTGTATGATAAACCCATTGTTTCATGTTCTCTGTGTGTGTGTGTGTGTATATAAATCTCTCCTCTGTTTTTTCCACCAAATGCATCCGATGAAGTGAGCTGTAGCTCACGAAAGCTTATGCTCTAATAAATTTGTTAGTCTCTAAGGTGCCACAAGTACTCCTTTTCTTTTTGCGAATACAGACTAACACGGCTGCTACTCTGAAACCTGTCATTATGCAAGGCACTGAATTTAGCCGTATAGAGTGGAAATCTGTCAACTTCATGAAAAAACTCGCACAGATACAGACAGACATCATCTTCCTCTCCAAATGCAAACAGATGGACATCATACCGAAAGGACTGAAGGTAAAAAATCCATTACAATCTACATACCACACAGACTATGCTGACAGCTTGTGCCACACACTCTCAAGGAAACTGCGGAACCACCTGATTAACATCCTCTACAGCAAACAGGGAAAGATTAAGAATGAGCTCTCAAAACTGGATACTCTCATAAAGAACCAACCTTCCACACAAACTTCCTCATGGCTGGACTTTACAAAAACTAGACAAGCCATTTACAAAACACACTTTGCTTCTCTACAAAAGAAAAAGGACACTAAGCTATCTAAACTACTATATGCCACAAGGGGCCACAACAATGGTTCCCGTAACCCACCCAGCAATATTGTTAATCTATCCAACTATACTCTTAGCCCAGCGGAAGAATCTGTCCTATCTCGGGGCCTCTCCTTTTGCCCCTGCACCCCGACGAACATGATACAGTTCTATGGTGACCTAGAATCCTATTTTCGACGTCTCAGACTCAAGGAATATTTCCAACACACCTCTGACCAACATATTAACCCACAGAGACCTTCCTGCCAACACTACAAAAAGAAGGATTCTGGGTGGACTCCTCCTGAAGGTTGAAACAGCAGCCTGGATTTCTACATAGACTGCTTCCGCCGACGTGCACGAGCTGAAATTGTGGAAAAGCAATGTGGGTCAGACTTGAGCTGGTTACCTAGAGGAGAAAGCATCTATAAATCTTTTACCAATCCTGAGCTATCTCCTTCCCAACACAGGTTCTATAATTAAGGTCCTGGAGCCCTCTCTTTTGCAGATTTCTAACTAGGGCTCTGGAGCAACCAAGAAAATGCCATCAGAGAACCAATCCCTGGTTATGCACTGAAGCCAGTGCCTACTGAGACAGGACTTTGGGGGAAGGGTTAGTCACAGCTCTGACTCAGTTATTTATTTCACTATGGAGCCTCAGTATCTTTCTTGATTTAAGGAGCTTCCAGTGACTTGAAAGACAACACTGGCCTAAATCCCACTTCAGTGCAACTGGAGGACATTTTGATGGTAATATACAAACTTTTTAAATGAACCTGATTACCCACCATTGAATCATTAGTAAAGCCAAAAAGCCTGATTTTTGGAAGTGTGACACACTCACAGCTCCCATCAACTGGAGTTTTGGGTATGCAGCACTTCTGTAAAATTAGGCCCATAAAATATACAGTGATTTGCAAATCAGAGAGGAACCATAAAATCAGGGCAGGAACACACACTGGGAAGGTTAATATCTTGCGTTTAAAAATAGTAAGAACCTCAGATGAGGAAACAGTGAAAACAGTTTAAATATCCCCCCCCCCATTCATGCTGTTTGCGTTTTTGTCTTTCAACATGAAACAGTGAAATCAGAGTAGTCATTTTCTTCTGTTTCTTTTTATAGTCAGTTTCGTTTTCTGGTTCTAAGGACAACACTGACTGAAAAAAAGTTTTTTAAATTCCAAATTCCATTTGACTTGAAACTAAGAAGAAGAAGAAAATATTGGTGTTTACTCTACCCTGGCACCATGCAGATATATCATGGGTGCCACGCAGCTAGAATTTACCTCTAAGTCTGGGCAGGGGTACATGGCAACTATGCAGCTAATATTACTGCCATTGGACTGGAATAGGAGCCAAGATGTGGCCAAAGAATCCGTGAAATGGCAGACCTAGCAGCTATATCCCCTTCCTCCCCAAAGTGTTCCCCCACCCCATGTCCAAAGATGAAACAAACATCCCCTTGCACTCCTTCTCCGCTGTAATTCTCCTACAACGAACCTCACTCTTTTAGGTTCTGTACAACATCCTTTAATGGATAACAATGCTGTAACTGCAGGAAATGCAACCTAATGATCATTATTGCAAATAAATAAAAACAATAAACACAATTTAAGAATAAGAAGTGAAATTTTGGGGAACGTGCTTTACCTTTCTGGAATCTACCGCTGCATACATGATATCCATCCAGCCCTTGAAAGTAGCCTAGTGAAGAAAAGCACATATTCTTTTAGAGGGAAGTAATTTAAAATGAGCCTGGATAGATTAGATGTGTGGTACAGAACTGCATGAGGGGAGGTCTCACTTACTCTCTTGCTTTCCCTTTATAAGGCACTATTTAATTTCACCTGTTCCAGATCTGTGATTTTTATGGGCAATTTATTTAAATCTGCCTTTTTCTCATGAAGTGGAGAACTTCATATACATTTTTAAAGACATTTTATTGTTGCCTCATTAAATCCAGGGTTTGGTGAGGTCTTAAAAATTGCATAATTAAAAGTGTTTTTTAAAAAATAGACTGGATAGAGCTCTCTGGGAATACAGGGTTAGAGGCATCCCAGGCAGGGCCAAATGTGCAACTTATGTCAAAATGAGGCTCAATGGCCTGATCCAATGCACATTCAAGTCAACAGGAGTGTTGAATTAGGGGCATAAGAAGGAAAAACCCAGAGATGGAGATGGTCTGTTAGAAGATCTAACATTTACTGTGGGCTTGGAGGTGGGGAAGGCAAAACTTACAACTTGGAGAAGAGCCAGGTATCCTGTCCCAACATTGTCAAAGTTAATTTTCACATTCTTCCATCGGATCTCAGTGGAGTTGGGCAGCATCAGTGCTTCACAATCAGTCCTGTTGTTAACTATCTCTATTTCGAAGCGCTCCTCAGATGTCTCGTTAAAGCAGTAATGGTATTTTCCAGCAAACAGGTTAACCCCCATAATGCTGAAAATCAGCCAGAAGATAAGGCAGACCAACAACACATTCATAATGGAAGGGATAGCGCCAACCAGGGCGTTGACAACCACCTGCGTTGGAAGGGGTGGGAGAAAGTTTTAGTATAAAACAGAAGACAATAGGCAGCAAGCATCAATACAGCTGTTTTTCGGGGGGAATAGGAGGCGAGGCCACTGACAGATCCGTGGTTTTTAGTCTAGACCAGAGTTTGCAGTAAATTATTTCCAAGTGACTAAAGGGTCTGTTTAGAAGCCCACTGGATACCAAGCTAGATGGACCATTGGTCTGACCCAGTCTGGCTGTTCTTATGTTCATCTGTTGAGATCCTGTTTATTTTAAAAACAGGGCGAGTTCTTTTTGGATCTGACGACTTTGAGTTTGTTTTTTTGTGGGTGTGGGTGTGTATTTGTGCGTGCATGTGTAAAAGAATTACTTTTAAATAATTTTGATTGCCAAAGGGAAAAAACGATGTTACGGAGTGAGGCTGGGCTCAAACTCTCTACACAATAATCAATAGACTCCTACCTGACTAATTGCTCAAAGCCAGGTCCAAGGATATCATTGCTCATGGATTTGGAGGAATTTATCAGCCAGTGGCCCTTATGGCCATTCCCCACTTTAAAACAAGGCTGTGGTCACTTACAGACCCGCTTCTGGCTCCCGCTGAGGTCAGTGGGGAATTCTGAGCCATTGATTTCAATGGGAGCAGGATCGAGCCCTAAAATTGCTCTCTTAAGACTAAGCCATGAGTCAGTGTAAACATCAAGATAATATTTGTGACTAAGCAAGGCAACCATGTTGTCTCAGGCAAATAGCTGAGCATGCAGATTTGCAAGCTCAAGAAAAAAGAAAAGCCATATTCCCTTCTCCAAACTGCAGCAAATAAGACAGGAAGTGGTGTGCTGTTTGGTCACAGCTCATCTCTTTCACCTTTTCCTAATTTGAGTCTCAGAAATTTGGAGCAGTGTTTCCCCAAGCCCTCTCCTGACAAACACATGGCAGAATTTAAGCTCTCATGCTTTTAACATAGCCAGGCCAGTGGGGTATTAAATCTTTTATTACAATTCTCCTATTTTAGGTTCCTTTAGTAAATTAAAATTTTAAACTGTTTCATCCCTTTTGTGTTGTGTCAGAGGAACACTAATCAAAGTTCTAGTCAATCGCACTGGTTTCAGGCATTCTGTAATTCAGGGTTTAAACAATAAATATATGATAATTAATAACAATGTGGACTCCTCATAGCACTTTTCAGGCAGATCTCAAGGTACTTTACAAAAAGAGTCAGAAAAGCAATTGGGGTGGGAGTTGTAGTGACTCCTTGCTGCCAAAGGCATTTTCATTATCACTGAAATGGTGATGTTGGCCTAAGCACAGAACTGGCAATCAGATCTTCTGTTCCTGACTCTGCCACCAACTGGCTGCCATGACCCTGTGCAAGTCATTTTGCCTTTCTGAGCCTCAGTTTCCCCACCCAAAATAGAGGTGTCAGAGTCAGGTACAGAACCCAAGTTTCAGCTCTTCCTTAAACCACCAGATCACAGCTGTTCCTCAAAAGAAGTCACGGTTAATGAAAATGCCCTAGGTAGTAAATAGTCACTACGCCAGCCCTCCTAGTTCTCCCTGGCAAAAAAGATCAATTAAGCCAGTGATTTGCCCTCTTAGGATGGTCTTACTATCACTTATGGGAATTAAGATATTGAATGATCCCAGTCCCTTCTACCAGTTACTTCATGCAAAATGCCAAAGTGTCTCAGCAGTCACAAATGGTGGAACGCTAACCTCCCTGGTGAGACATGTTTAAATCAGACTCTCAAACTGGTCGCTTTCTGTGTCATTGTTTCATGTTTAAATGTTTTATGTAACAAAATAATTAGTAATGATTTAGTCATGTTTCATGTTGACTCAAGTGGCTCCACTCTGTAATCCAATGGGATTTCCTTATAAATGCTCACTGAAAATTATACTGGTCCTGAAAAGAGATGGACTGAAGCCAGAACCTTGGATTCGCATCCCAGAAATTTAGACCCAACTCCAAACTTCATGGCTTGGCCCCATCTCTACCCCTCAATAGCTTCATACAAAATCTACAGATAATTTAAATTCAGCATAATAATTGACCAGGATACCATTTTAGCTTTTAGATGCCCCATCAACTTGGCAATGTGGCAGTAAAAGGGTTAAATGCACATGTACTTCTATTGAATGAAGTTTTCCCTGCAATGATTAACAGGGTTTGAGACTAATCACTAATCAGTTTTACACCAGCATAAATCTAATGACTTACACTGGTATGAGATCAGCATCAGGTCCTTTAAATATATGGTAAATACACACCTTTCCTTCCAATTACCTACTCCCCTAAGTGCATACACCATAGTGATCACCTACTGTATTTTATAACTATTCAGATATTGGAATGCTGATATACCCCGACTAGTTGTAGAGTAAGTATGCTGACTTGGCAAATGCTCTCTTCCTGTAATCATTTACCTAAATAAATGGAATCAACTCACACTGTTTAAATTGATTATAACCATAACCAACTTTCAAAAATTCTGAGAGAGGGAACATGGCTTTTGTGTGCAGACTGTACATTGGCAATTGACAAAAGTGCATGCATGTTTCATAGCATTACTGTCATACTTCCTGAATAATTTAAAAGTAGAGCAAGCTCTTTAAAATGCAGATTACTATGGAGTAGAGAAAAGCAAAGAACTACTTGTAATGTTTCCTTTGCAAAGGCATTTCAAATTACTGTCCTTGGGATTGGAGGGATTGTTTTGGTACATTTATATCAAAGTCAGAACAAAAAGGAATGGAGAAAGTTACAAAGTAGCACAGTTACAATTAATCCCTTTGTATCAATTTTGCTGAAGTGAAACAAAAAGTTTCCCAATTTTAAGTATGTGTGAATCTCTCGATTTCACACCAGGTACAATTCAAAATCTCCAGGTGGGTAGGGGTAGGAATCACTCTCTCCAGCATGATTTACATTTATTTTTTAAAATACCATTTATCATCTATGGACTTCTTACTAGTTCTCTTTCTGATTAGATTAGTCTCTGTGACCAAGTTATATCATTATATAAACCACTTTTAAGCATTAAACTTTAACAAAAGAACACGTCCTAATGA
Organism: Dermochelys coriacea; assembly: GCF_009764565.3. NCBI lineage: Eukaryota > Metazoa > Chordata > Testudines > Dermochelyidae > Dermochelys > Dermochelys coriacea. The sequence continues at coordinate 814,443 of NC_050087.2, read as the reverse complement.
CCAAAAATATATATAAATTATTAACATTGTGTTGATGTTGCAGTAGGGGGCAAATTGGTTCTATCTGGATGAAATTCATCCTAGTGCAGAAGGACCCTTCATACCAGACAAACTCCACATTTGTCCATTGTGGGAGAAGTGTACACAAAAGTGGGGGGTTCTGGGGGCCCGTCAGCTGGAGAAGCAACTGTGGAGGGGGTGCTCTAGACTCCTAACTTTGCCAGACTCCATATGAACAAGGCCTGATCACTCCGGCTTTGTGCCACTGGAATAAATTTCACCCTTTTTGATCGTGGTATGTAACTTGTAAGCCACTGTTTAGCATTAAAATAAAAGCCCTACTGGCAAGGGGGAAACCCCCCTCCCCCCCAAAGCAGATTAATATAGCCCCAGAGAGGAATCAACCCTGTTTGTATTTAGCATATAGTTCACACAAGCCATCTTTGCTCAACCTAGATTTTAAGTCTTAATCATTCAATCATGCTTTTTTATAAGAATCTCAGACAGGAATTTAAGTTAAAGGCTATCCTGCTAGAAATACTAAATCTGAAGCTTTTGGGATATTGATATTTAATCCACACCTTTATTATGACCCAAATGATGTTAACAGTATCAAGCTTTAGACAAAGCTAGGGTGACATTCCGGCCCCACTGAAATCAATGGGAGTTTTTTCATTAATGTCAATGGGGCCAGGATTTTAGTGTGGAAAGGCTACTGATTTTTCCAAGTGTGTCAGTTCAGGCGAATGTCCCATGAGCATCTCAAAGTTAAGATAAAAACTCACATGGTCAATACCTGAAATCTGTTTTAGCAGATAAAGGCCATTTCCAGTAACGATACTTCATATTAATACCAGTCACTTGTATAATGACTTACATCTAAGGATCTCAAAGCTCTTTACAAACAGTAATTAAACATCTCAACACCCTTGTGAAGTATTATTAACTTCTCTGTGCCCTGTACAAAGGGGCTAAGTGACTCGCCCAAGGTCACTCCCAAATCAGAGGCAGAATCACAGCTCCCTATATCTGGTTCCACCAACAAGACACTGCTGCCTCTTCATGCACGTAGAGTAAAACGTGCTCCTGCACAGGATGTGAGCACACAGCTTATGCCCACTAAGCCCTCACATTTGAGAATAAATGGGATATAAGTAGCCATGGGATGAATTTAACCATTGAGTTTGCTGTATGTGCCAACAGCCATGAACTGCATGAAACAATTATAATGGTTTTGGCATTGGGAAAAGGGAATCGAGAATTCTGCTTCACCTATTTAAATTATTTTAAATTGACACAGATTTCATTCCACTATAACAAAACTGGGACTGTGTTTCTGAGGGCGGACGAGCAGGACATGCCTTTCAGGGGCTGCACTGTGACTGTGCTATTGAAGAAATTGGCAGAAAGATTTTTACAGGATTAGCCTCATCAGGATCATTTCTGCACAGTTAAGGTCTCACTAGTGCTTTCTACACAACTCTGATATGGCCATGTTGTGTAGCTGACTTGAGGTTAGTGTACGTAGCCAACGGCGACTGTACCATCACTACCCTCAGTACAAACTATTGCTTCCACTGGATTTTCTTTATAGATATTGTAGTTTATGTCATGCCCTAGAGATCTATTTGAGAATTCCTTTAACAGGCCATTTTATGCCTTAGGCCATTATTTTGCTCTAAGTTACACCAGTGTAAATCCAGAGTAATTCCATTGACTCCAATGGACTTACTCCAGAGGTGCCCTGGAGTAAATTTAGAGATTACTATGATCTCCCAGCTGTTTTATTCCATTTCTTCTATGAGATCTTTAAATTTAATTGTGCATTTTCTTGATCTTTAGTGCAAGACCTAAATTAATATTTTTCACAACAACAACAGTGAAAATCCATTGGTCCAACATCCCTTTACCTACAGAAAGGTATGTTTTGTTGTATTGTTTTGCTTTTTTGTACATGATTATTTCAATACAAAAGGAGGGGGAAAAGCACCAAAATATAAAATCAGTGGCAAAGTAACAAGACACTGCAATCATTTCAAATGGAATCCCCATGACATTGGTGCCATCTAACAATTTCAGGAAAGCTTGTTAAGTTCAATGCTTTGCTTGTGCTTTGTTGCTAATATCACAGTGACAGGACCGGGTACCATAAAAGCATGGTAAAAGGGAGGGAGTGGAAAGGAAAGCTTCACTATCAGACAAGGCTTCCAGTCATCACCAGACTGGATTGAGAACAACAAGGTGCAACAAGAGGAATTAAACCAAAAGCTTTTTTGAAACAGCTGAGCTCTCCCCCATTTCCTTCCTACAGGGACTAAAGGCCTGAGTTATCCAAGAAGGAGAAGCAGCTTTCTACTGACTTACTTACATTAGATTTTTTTATAAACCCTTTAAATTCTCCTTTGATTAAATCCCACCAGCTCCCACTGTGGCCAACACCTTAGGGGAGAGAGGGGGAAAGACATCTGAGGTGGTTCGAATTCTGCTTCTTTGCACCTGGTGATTCTCCCTAGATAAAAAAAGTTACAGCTGAAAAGCCCGCTCGGATGCTAGAGGTAAAAGCCAGGCCAAATGAGAACAGCCAAGTGTTGAACATGTTCTACGAATGGCATGTGGTTTGGGCCAATAATTAATGTAATGAGGCAGCTAAATGCATCTCCCTTCTTTAAAAGGGGAGTGTGCAGCAGAGGGCAGGGTAAGGGGACATAAACAGGGGTGTGTGATCAAGTTAGCAGCTGCATCATGATTCTGCCTGGAATTATCTTTCCACCAGTTTGATCAGTTCTAGCATGCTCAAAAAAACCCGCTCCACAGGCATGCAGAAGGATCAGCTGCTAATGGCATCTTACCCTCATCCCCTCAAATCGGGACAACGCTCTTAAAGGCCTCAAAGCTCTTAGTGTCCTAAGGGACTTTATGGCACCTAGTTCCGAGTAGCCCAGGGCATTAGCTACAAGGCTGACTAAAGAGACCTACACAGAAAACAAAAAGAAAAAGAAAAAAAAAGAAAAAAGGTTCCAAACTGTTAGAACGAATCCCCTAGCACTGATTGCCCAGCCCAGACTGCAGGTCTGGGGCCCCCATAGATAAATGCCGAAGACATGACACCAGCTGCCTACTTCACTTGACTGAAACGACCTGAAAGGAAATAATGCGGTTGAGAGAGGCATAAGAAAAAAACAAAGGGGAAAAAAGAAGTGAGAGAGAGGCAGACACACACAGACGGAAACAGGGTCTGTTGGAAGGAGGAGCCCAAACGGATGACAAGAACCTTACCCTGGCCCTTTTATTGTCTGCAGGGTCCAAGCAGTTCCCATTAAATTAAGCCAGACAAATTTTAAAGGTACCTGTGAGAAAGAATACAGATAAATACACACACTGCACAAATTGTCCTGCTCAGCTTATTCAAAAAGCAGTCGCCTCACTCATTCCTGGTGGCAGTGTTCTTTCTACAGCAGTGACCATTGAGGAATAGAGTTTATTACTTTATATCAAAAACGTAAGAATAATTTTGGGGATGGATTGATATAATAAAATACTGAACATCCTTGGCTTGAAATTTCAAATTTCAGTTTCAAATTTATATCATTTTTGGTTCTGCTAACACATAGCACTTCTCTAGCATCTCCATACAAAGATTTGCAAAGGATGCAGAGCTTAATTATCACGGAGCATCACAACCTGCTTTGAGGGAGGGGTAGTATAATTATCCCATTTTACAAATGGGGAAAGTGAGGCACGTGATGACGACATGACTTGCTCAGAGTCACACAGTGAGGCTATGATAGAGCTGGGGACAGAATCTAGATGTCCTAAGTCCACTGTACTCTGCCTTAACCCCAAAGCCATACTTTTTTGTTAAAGATCATGGCTTAGAATATAACTTAGGATCCATTACTGTGAGCTACAGAATGTCCTCAGTATGTGCTGAGGGCAACTAAGTCTGTTGCAGGACTGGGTCCTTATATTGTGAGTTCAAAGGGACCTTCTGCCCATAAAGTACCATGTACACTTAATGGCACTACAGACATGATCCAATTTCCATTTAAGTCATTGGAAAGACTCCTGTTTATGACACTGGGATGTGGATAGGGTCCTGTATAATAACTGTCCTTCACCATCAACACATTCATCCGCCTCCCATGAGAGTGCCTGTGATTTAAAATCAACCACTGTTACACTACAGAGACACATAGGACAAGTATCTAAACCATTTAAAAATGTCAGTTGATCATTATGTATCATGAAATAACTGAGCCCTTAAACAGCGATTTTCCTTATTAATCATTAGCTTGTTAATCCTCATAACAGGACACAGTTCCTAACAGTGAATTTTTATCCTCCTTTAAAACATGGGAAAACAAAGGCACTCAGCAGTAAATGAACTTCAAGGATGATGCCAGTTCATTCTAGAAATGGGCTCAAGGAACCAAATTCAGGACCAGATTTCTAATGCTCCAATATTCAGGGATCCTTTGGTCTGGGCTATTGATTCAAGTCTCTCTGAGTACATCTACATGGCAAAAAACTGCAGCAGTGAGTCTCAGAGCCTAGGTCAACTGACTTGGGGAGGTGCTCTCAATGTAAGCCTAAAATAGCAGGGTAGATGTTCAGGCTAGAACCTGGGCTTTGAAACCCTGTGAGGGGGGAGGGTCGCGGAAGACTGGCTCCAGCCCGAGCCTAAAAATCTAGACTGCTGTTTTTAGCCCTGCAGCTCAAGCCCTGCGAGCCTAAGTCAGTTAACCTGGGCTCTGAGACTTGCTGCTGCAGGGAGGTGGGGGTTGGAGGGGGTTGCTGTGTAGATATATCCTCTGTCATATTTATGACAGCTGTCTTCTTGCTTGATATGCAGTGGTTTGAACCAGGGACTGTCAGAGCTGAAAGTATGAGTATGTACTTCCTGATGTGAAGAGTCAGACGGGGGCCGTAACAGATCAGGGATAGAAAGGGACACACAATACGTGGACCTGGTGGTTACATAGTCACGGTGTATCACAGTTTTCCAGAACAGTAACTCTGCCCAGTATTCAGAGTAGCAGCCGTGTTAGTCTGTATTCGCAAAAAGAAAAGGAGTACTTGTGGCACCTTAGAGACTAACAAATTTATTAGAGCATAAGCTTTCGTGAGCTGTAGCTACAGCTCACGAAAGCTTATGCTCTAATAAATTTGTTAGTCTGTAAGGTGCCACAAGTACTCCTTTTCTTTCTGCCCAGTATGAGACACATTATTTTCCTCTTCCCTCACCATAGTCACATACATTTGAGCTTGAGTCACATACCCTGCCAGGTACAGGGAGATGGACACCAAAGTTAAGGGATTTAGGAGTGAAGGAATCTCAGACTAAAGCAAGAAAAGAATTTAGCAATCTCAACCACTGACCACTTTTTTCTGAGAGAAGCATCAGGATCTTTGGTATCTCAGAAAAAGCAGGTTCATTTCGGTTTCAAATATGCCCCGAAATGAGCGTGGTGTGTGGACATACGTTTGACCTGATCTGTGGGAGGAGCTGCCTGAGGCGTGTGTAAGGGGGCATGGAGGAAGTGGGACTGCTGACATTTGTAGTATGAAGATTCAGTTTCATTTTTCTGCTCATGTATAGGACTCCTGCTTTTCTCCATCTTCAGATTTGACCATCACCAGCTGGTTCACAGCAGTGGGCAGGAGGAGACATTTTTAAGCGTTTGTCCATGTGCCCTTGGTTACTCTTATAAGAAGTGCCATGGGACCTTTACTAGCCTCACAGTGGCCTTCATGGAATACATTCTATCTACTCTGGAAGGTCGCAGGGCTGCACTGATGCTAGCGGGTATGAACCATTGTTCCAGCAAGTGCCGGTATTTCAGACACGAGACTGAGTCCATTGCCTTAGCCTCTGCTCCCATCCTACATTAGAAAGAGCTTTCTTACATGAGAGAACACACAGGGATTCTTCACTAATGTCAAAGAAATGCCTCACATAGGAGCTTTAGTTTATATCAGAGACAAGCAGAAGCGACAAAGTTTTAAGTTCAAGTTCTTCTAACCCATCTCAACCAGTGCTGCACTGCAGTGTTGTCAGCCCTGGGCATGAGCTCAAGACAGCCTGGCCTACTGACTAGAAACTTAGATTCAGAGAAACAGATCTGTGCATCAGAAGACATCAGCTATAAGCTTCCATGGGAATTGACTCATTGTGCTGAGCCAGACCTTGATCTGCAGGTAAAAACCTCTAATGATCACAGGATGTAGCAAACTGTGCTGTTAGGAGGGATGCTTACTGTAACTCTGTCTAGTGGGGAGGAAGGAATAAGGCTAGAAATGGCTCCAAAGCAGAGCAGCTCTTGTGTGTGCTGCTCATATCAAAAAATCTACAGCCCTGCTTCATCACCAAAGACCAAGTGAGGGGTTTCAGATCCAAACTTCAGGATATGGGTGGGAGTGTCTGGACCTCGGATCATCTCTAATGTACTCACAATGCAGAAGTAATTCAAGCATTTCAAGTACAAAACAACCAAGACTTCACTGAGCCCCTCACCCTTAGATTAATGCCCTGGTCCCTAATGTGAACAAAACAAGAAATAGTGGAACTTACAAAAGGATATTTCAACCTTCAATGGCATTATTCAGTATTATATACTCAATTCACTGGAAACTTCAATAGGCTGTTTAGTGGGCATTGGTACATGCCAAAAGTAATCCCAATGGACTGAAAAGCAGAAGCCTTAATTATTATTACCCAGAAAAAGACTCTTTCTTCACATGTATAGCCAGCAAGCTTTAGGAATCAGAGGAGGAGGGTTATTTAGCAATGCTACCAAACCTGAAAAATAACATTCAAGAATATTGTTATGATTTAAATGCTTATTTCCTCTTAGTTATTGTTCCCATCATGAGATTCAACTCAAACCCCACTTCTGCCATTTTAGAGGCTTTAAAAGGATCTGGCAGAGATCCTTACTTGAGCGGTAATCTGATGCTTTGAAAGAAGTGAACAAATCTGTACTACATTTGCCAGTTGTGCAATACTGTACTTCCTGACCCCAGCTGGAATTAGCTCACACCATGAAGTATGAGGACAGAGTAACCTTTACAATTTTTCTCCTACCTAGCTTAACTGCAGGCCTTTTCTTATTAAAGTATATCTAATCCATTTAATCTTGCTCAACCATTTTCCTCAATCCAGTTTGGGAGAGGTTAAGGGTCTGGTTTTGGAGTTTTCATTTTAGTCTTGTGTTTCACTATATAGTAAAACAAGAGTTACAGATTCACTAGACTTTACAGATCAGAAGAGTTACTTAGGAGCTGTGTTTAGAGGAGGGACACCCAAGTGAGCAGAGAGCAAACAGGAAACTTTGAATATCCATTTTACTACAGTAAATATCAGATAATTTGATCCCACTTTTGGCTCCACGTTAGCAGTTCCCCAACACACCAGGGAAAATTCTTCCATCTACTCAGATATTTCTAGAGTTCCCATAGCCATTGTACAGCACAAATAAATCCTACCTCAGAAAAAAAAAAAAGTTACTCACCTTCTCGTAACTGTTGTTCTTTGAGATGTGTTCTTCACATCCATTCCATTCATGGTGCGCGCACACTGCGTGCACGGTCGTCGGAAAGTTTTCCCTTAGCAGCTCCTGGAGTGGCACCTTCATGGCACTCAATATATAACCCTGCCGGCCTGACCCGACCCCCCTCCCCTTCAGTTCCTTCTTGCCAGCTACTCCGACAGAGGGGAAAGGAGAGTGAGTAGCGGAATGGATGTGAACACCACATTCCAAAGAACAACAGTTACGAGAAGGTGAGTAACCATTTTTTTTCTTCGAGTAATTGTTTACATTGATTCCAATCAGGTGACTCCCAAGCTCTCCCCCGGAGATGTGGCTGAAGTTAAGGAATCGCTGACTGGAGCATCACTCTGCTGAATGCTGCATCATCTCTGGAATGCTGGGTGATAGCATAGTGAGTGGTAAACGTATGCACTGATGACCAGGTTGCTGCTCTGCAGATCTCCTGAATGGGGATCTGGGCCAGGAAAGCTGCTAACTAGGCTTGTGCCCTTGTGAAGTGTACTGTAATAACCGAGGCTGGGACCTTAGCCAGCTTGCAGCATGTGCGGATGCAGGCTGTGATCCAGGAAGAAATGCATTGGGAAGAGACGGGGAGCCCTTTCATCCGGTCTGCCACCATAAGAAACAGCTGGTTCGATTTCCTGAAAGGCTTAGCGCGCTCGATGTAGATTAGAAAACTACAGGCTAAAGAAGAAAACTAAGGGAAGCACTTGCAAGGCAAGTGAACGCAGTTCCAACAGCCGTCACGGACGGTAAGAAGGAACTGAAGGGGGGTTGGGTTGGCAGGGTTATATATTGAGCACCATGAAGACGCCACTCCAGGGAGCTCCAGAGCCGACCCGACGGGAGCTGCTAAGGGAAAACTTTCCAATGACCGTGCACATGGCGTGCGCACACCCTGATTGGAATCGATGTGAACAATCACTTGAAGAAGAATTTTCCATCTCCCAGCAAGAGACTCAGAAAGGCCTTTTCTCAGCTTAATATTCTATCATTTGTCTGGGCTGATTGGTGCAGCAGGTCCTCTGGGCCCTCAGCTAGGACACTGCCTCACAGATGGATGTTTTGAATGCACACAAATACAATTTTCAGAAGCACCTGAGGAACATGGGAGCCTAAAATCCCATTTTGAGAAGGGACTCTAGCACTTCAGAGGCAGAGTCATGTAGGTGCTTTTGAAAATGTTACCTATCATGTTTTAAATACTTCTGTTTTCTATCCCATAAATTATCTTGCTAACATTTCCCTTCTTCTCCTATTCATTTTATCCCTTCAGTATATTCCTTCAACCAGCTCTCTCTATGTGGGTCTCTATGATAGTTTGTCCATGTTGAAGGTCTACCCCTTTGATCATCTTACATCTACCCTACACCAAGTTGCTGTCCATATCCCCAAATGTGAGGATCAGCCCTTTTCTTCCGGGTATTGGATCCTCTTTAGCAAAGAGGAATAAAGACAAACTTTATCTAGCCTTGTAAGGTTTTTCTTCACTTGAACTGGAAGTACCTGGAGTTCTACAAAGTTTTGAACAGACCCATTGGCCCGAGCACCCAATATCCAGAGTGTGCATGGATGTCACCAGGTGGCAGCATTGAAAGATTCCACCTGCTGGACTCTCTCCCATTGGTGTCACATACAAACTACGTGGAGATAGAAGATGTTGCTTCAGCTGGCCTGGAGTCAGGGTATGTTCATTTGTAGTACAAATTCTTTACACTCTACTGAACTCTTTCTATAACTTCCTCAATGTACAGGTCCTTCAGAAAGAGCAATGCTAACACAGCGTGAGCCAAAGGATGGAAGCCCTTCCTTTGTACGCATCTGTTAAGACCTGTGGTGTAGAAATCATAGAATCATAGAATCATAGAATATCAGGGTTGGAAGGGACCCCAGAAGGTCATCTAGTCCAACCCCCTGCTCAAAGCAGGACCAAGTCCCAGTTAAATCATCCCAGCCAGGGCTTTGTCAAGCCTGACCTTAAAAACCTCTAAGGAAGGAGATTCTACCACCTCCCTAGGTAACGCATTCCAGTGTTTCACCACCCTCTTAGTGAAAAAGTTTTTCCTAATATCCAATCTAAACCTCCCCCATTGCAACTTGAGACCATTACTCCTCGTTCTGTCATCTGCTACCATTGAGAACAGTCTAGAGCCATCCTCTTTGAAACCCCCTTTCAGGTAGTTGAAAGCAGCTATCAAATCCCCCCTCATTCTTCTCTTCTGCAGACTAAACAATCCCAGCTCCCTCAGCCTCTCCTCATAAGTCATGTGCTCTAGACCCCTAATCATTTTCGTTGCCCTTCGTTGTACTCTTTCCAATTTATCCACATCCTTCCTGTAGTGTGGGGCCCAAAACTGGACACAGTACTCCAGATGAGGCCTCACCAGTGTCGAATAGAGGGGAACGATCACGTCCCTCGAATCCCTCAGTTGCATATAACAATCCCCAGTAGCTCTGCTTGTCTGGAGGGTTCTGTCCTTACATGGGATTGAACCCACTTCCTAGTGAGATGCATCGTCTATGGGACCCTTTTCGTGAGCACGGAGTTACACCCCCACCCCCCAGGTAAAATTTATTTTTCCCAGCCAGACATCAGAAGCAGAAAATACATACAGCCACAATGAGGAAATCCAGCCAGCACCAGGCGTTGGTGAAGAACTTGACGAATCCATAAGCGCACCACTTCAGCAACATCTCCAGAATGAAAATGTAGGTGAAGACCTTGTCTGCATACTCCAGCATGGTCCGGATGGTCTTTCTCTGTTCTATGTAAATATCCTCAAAGGCCTGGGAAATAATCAAATGCCACTTGTCATTACATAAAAGAATTGCCACTGAATGTGCAACAAACCAGCAGCTCATTTAAATGAGGGTAAGCTGCACCAGTGGAAGTCATTTTTTACACCAATGCAGCACATTTGCACTGATGCAAAGAAGTCAAGTGTAGACAAGCCCATGGAGACCGATTTTCAAAGGAACTCAGCTTCCTTTTAGGCACCTAAGTGAGAGAGAGTTTTTCAAAAGTGCTCAGCGCCCAGTGTCTCCTATTGTGATGCTTACAGATTTTCAAAACAGCTCAGCTCTCAACATGCATCTAGTGTGCTGAGCTCTTCTGAAAATCTTTCCATTTATTTCGATGCCTAAATGGGAGCTGAGCACTTTAAAAAAAAAAAAATCAGGCTCCAGTTATGGGTGCAGAGACCCTCTGAACATTCTGGCCAAAGGTACTAAAGAGAAGCTGGAGAAGCACAGGAGTTCTGTTGTACTAGAATTTGCAGCTTAAATGTACTGCATTTTTTCATTCACTGTATAGCACAATCCACTAACTACCCAAGAAGTTGATTCTCATCAAAGATCTGGGAAAAAATTAGATGAGGTCTTTCACTAGTAGGAGAACTTCAGCCTCTAGAAACATGGCTGCATTGTCAGAACCATGCATCTAGTTTGCACCCACACAGTGCCTCCAATCTGAAGGTCTCCAGGAGCTGAACAAATGTTAAAGAAAGTATCACTATCCTAACATCATCATGGGCAAATTAAGGCCCAGAAAGGTGAAGTGGTTTTGCTAATGTCACTCACTGAGTTTGTGGCAAAGCAAGGATTAGAACTCGGATTTCAAGGCTCCTAATTTTGCCTCTTACTTTAAGTTCGATTGGAAAACCTTCAGGACAGCGACCATGTCTCGCTAAGTTTTTGAATAGCACCTAGCACAAAGGGGGCCCATTGCAATACAAATCATTAATAATAAATCACAAGTTTATTCTTCATTCCCCAACCTCTTCAAGGAGAGATGGCATTTTCCCACCAAAATGCCCATAAATAGCTCTCAGTACACTAGGAGAAGAGCCCCAGTATAATGTAATTTGGCTTCACAGACTTCCAAAACTCATTTACCAGGGCTCCACTGCTCAGTAGGATCATGAAGATGATGAAAGTCTCGAACCAGTTGTGCTCCACAATCAGAAAACAGGTCTTCCTCAAGATCCACCAGGATTTGCCCAGCCCATCTTCAATACTGACCTGACAGCACTTAAAGCGCTGCACACAACCTGCATGGGGGCAACGCGGAAAGGAGTGAGTGTGAGAGGATTTTTATTGGGGGTGGGAGATGGGATATTGTAAGAACAGAAGGGTCTTTGCATAAAAGTGACTTTGCTCCTCTAGAATCTTAAACTGGTTGCATTTCAGTTAAAAGTAAAATGTATCCATCCAATCAATCCACCCCTCTTCCAGGTCCTTATGCTAATTCCTGTCACTGTAGTATCTGAATGCCTAGCTTTACATCAGGTTTCAGAGTAGCAGCCGTGTTAATCTGTATTTGCAAAAAGAAAAGGAGTGCTTGTGGCACCTTAGAGACTAACAAATTTATTGGAGCATAAGCTTTCATGAGCTACAGCTCACTTCATCGGATGCATTTGGTGGAAAATACAATGGGGAAATTTATATACACACACACACAGAGAACATGAAACAATGGGTTTTATCATACACACTGTAAGGAGAGTGATCACCTAAGATGAGCTATTATCAGCAGGAAGTGGGGGGGAAGGAGGAAAACCTTTTATGGTGATAATCAAGGTGGGCCATTTCCAGCAGTTGACAAGAACATCTGAGGAACAGTAGGGGGTGGGGTGGGGGGGGAGAAATAACATGGGGAAATAGTTTTACTTTGTGTAATGACCCATCCACTCCCAGTCTCTATTCAAGCCTAAATTAATTGTATCCAGTTTGCAAATTAATTCCAATTCAGCAGTCTCTCGTTGGAGTCTGTTTTTGAAGTTTTTTGGTTCAAGTATTGCCACTTCTAGGTCTGTAATCGAGTGACCGGAGAGATTGAAGTGTTCTCCCACTGGTTTTTTGAATGTTATAATTCTTGACGTCTGATTTGTGTCCATTTATTCTTTTACGTAGAGACTGTCCAGTTTGACCAATGTACATGGCGGAGGGGCATTGCTGGCACATGATGGCATATATCACATTGGTAGATGCGCAGGTGAACGAGCCTCTGATAGTGTGGCTGATGTGATTAGGCCCTATGATGGTGTCCCCTCAATAGATATGTGGACAGAGTTGGCAACGGGCTTTGTTGCAAGGATAGGTTCCTGGGTTAGTGGTTCTGGTGTGTGGTTGCTGGTGAGTATTCGCTTCAGGTTGGGGAGCTGTCTGTAAGCACTAAGGATTTGCAGAATTTAGGCCTTTGGAGACCAGGTGATGTTGCCACGGTCTAGACTGTTAACAGCGAAGGAAGGTTCTCCTTCAGTGAAAGTTGCTGGCACCAGGGATTTTGAAGCAAGAGAATTTGGGTTTTATTGCTGCTGCGAAGATACTTGTGGCCACAATGTTTGACAGAGCCATCATGAAGTCATATGTGGCCACTGATTTGTTAGAATAATTCCCATAGCAAAGGTATTTTAAATGGTTTGAGGTGATTTTATCACTCAGTTCTCTCTCTGTTGCTTTCTGGTGAATTGTGGCTGCCTCGCTGAGTATAATTATTTTAAACTGGCTGCTAGTAAACTAATGTAAAGATTGACAGAGCCAGAAGAGTACCCAGAAGTCACCTACTACAGGACAGGCCCAACAAAGAAAATAACAGAACGCCACTAGCCATCACCTTCAGCCCCCAACTAAAACCTCTCCAACGCATCATCTAGGATCTACAACCTATCCTGAAGGACGACCCATCACTCTCACAGATATTGGGAGACAGGTCAGTCCTTGCTTACAGACAGCCCCCCAATCTGAAGCAAATACTCACCAGCAACCACACACCACACAACAGAACCACTAACCCAGGAACCTATCCTTGCAACAAAGCCCGTTGCCAACTCTGTCCACATATCTATTGAGGGGACACCATCATAGGGCCTAATCACATCAGCCACACTATCAGAGGCTCGTTCACCTGCGCATCTACCAATGTGATATATGCCATCATGTGCCAGCAATGCCCCTCTGCCACGTACATTGGTCAAACTGGACAGTCTCTACGTAAAAGAATAAATGGACACAAATCAAACGTCAAGAATTATAACATTCAAAAACTAGTCGGAGAACACTTCAGTCTCTCTGGTCACTCGATTACAGACCTAGAAGTGGCAATACTTGAACCAAAAAACTTCAAAAAAAGACTCCAACCAGAGACTGCTGAATTGGAATTAATTTGCAAACTGGATACAATTAACTTAGGCTTGAATAGAGACTGGGAGTGGATGGGTCGTTACACAAAGTAAAACTATTTCCCCATGTTTATCCCCCCCACCCCCACACTGTTCCTCAGACGTTCTTGTCAACTGCTGGAAATGGCCCACCTTGATTATCACTACAAAAGGTTCCCCCCCCACCCGCTCTCCTGCTGGTAATAGCTCACCTTAAGTGATCACTCTGGTTACAGTGTGTATGGTAACACCCATTGTTTCATGTTCTCTATGTATATAACTCTCCCCACTGTATTTTCCACTGTATGCATCCGATGAAGTGAGCTGTAGCTCACGAAAGCTTATGCTCAGATAAATTGGTTAGTCTCGAAGGTGCCACAAGTACTCTTTTTCTTTTTGCAAATACAGACTAACACGGCTGCTACTCTGAAACCTATAATTTACTCATGTCTGCAGAATTGGGGATCTTTAAGAATCCCTAGCTCTGATCCAGCCCCAAACCTAAACTCTAGGCTAAGCCTACACTAGATATGGGTCACAATACGAAGTGAGCTGTAGCTCACGAAAGCTTATGCTCTAATAAATTTGTTAGTCTCTAAGGTGCCACAAGTACTCCTTTTCTTTTTGCGAATACCAACTCAGAGGCCCATATCTACCTGTGCTTAACTCACCTTCTGTGAAGCATGCATCTGGGTCCAGATATTCTTCTGGTGCCTCCACAGGGACTTCCTCTACCTCTGGCTTTATATCAATGGTGCTGCCCTCAGAAGAGCTAGTATCATCCAGTTTCTTTAACACAAAAAGAACCCAACAACCACTTCAGTCAGGTAAACCCAAAGATGAATTTTCACTGCAATTCTATATGGGATCTAGCTCCTTAGCAGAGGAAACTAACAATTTGCCCACCAAATCTGTCTAAAAGAAAATCTATTTCCTGGCTGTTGCCAGGATGGTCTGGGACACTAACTGTGAATCAGGCATTGTGATTAGGATATTTAGTCATCAGTTTTCAAGTCTTAAAGATCGTAGTGCAGATAGGGAATCAAAACTGAACTTTTGCAATTTTTTGTGGGGGTGGGAATCACATTTCAGACCCATCTTTACCCCTTAAAATGCAACATTATAGTGACTGAATAGCAGTGCATTAACACACAACAATTATTACAACAATGATAAACATTTAGGTCATGTGTGACATCTTCCATGTTAGGACCACAAACCACTTTACAGAAGATAGTTATTGAATCCTTAACCACCAATTCCTGTGAACTGATGGTATTCTCCCAGCTTAATGACAGGGAAACTGAGGCAGAGAGGTCCTGTTCCTTGCCTAAGATCACATAGGGCAATCTATGACACTGTCAAGAATATAACTCAGATGTCTTGACACCTAGTCCTATGCATCATCCAGAAAGCTATCTTTCCCCTGTTGCCAAATTTTTTCTTCTTCATTTAATTCACTGCAGGTGACACACCCAATGTTAAACTAACACTGCACTTGATTTTAGCCACAAGGCCAAGAGAAACACATCACTGATGGGACAATAAAAACATGTTGATAATGGTTGGGCATTTGAATCTAAGTGTTATCCCTATTTTATAGCAGAGGAGAGTGCAATACAGAGATTAGACTGTAGACTCCTTAAGGCAGGGACTGTCTTCTATTCTGCTCCATTTAATAGACCTTCTATAGATCTCTGTACTATAATGAATGAGTTATGCCCCCCTTGCCCAAGATCGCTCCAGAACAATCTGTGGAAGAGCTGTCGGTATCTACTTGCTGCCTCATGTCTTCTATTTGGGGTTGTAAGTTCCTTGGGGCAGGGACTGTCTTTTTGTTTTGTGTTTTTACAGGGATTAGCACATTGGGATCCTGATCTATGACTGGAGCTCCTAGGCATTATCACAGTACAAATTAACAACAAAAGCAGGGAACAGAATTCAGACTCCCCAGCTGCAAAATCCTGTGCCTGAGCCATGAGACCAGCCTTGCTTCCCTTGCAATGCTTCTCTCTCAATAGAAATTACCTGTAGCGGTGAAATGGACATGTGGTTAAAGCAAATATTGAGCATCCATCCTACCTCCTTGCTGCCATTGGGATCTGTATCGCTGCTGAAGTCTTCTGTGTTGAGGTTTTCAAAGTCTGACTCACCCACAGCAATGGGTACCCGAACGGTGAGATTGGGGTTATTGATGAAGGACATGTGGTCTTCATCTATGATGTATTTCTCCACACTGCTCCCAATCCCGCTGGTGGTGCCATTGCCATTCTTTTGATAATCAATGTCCCTGTTGATATCAGCCCCTGTGTGGTTAGCGATGCAGTTCACCTTCTTTTCATACAACTCGTCCAAGGGTTTGACCTCATCTGCCTCTCTCTGCTTGAAATGCGCCTGCATGAACTCATGTGCTTTCACCTTGATCCAGGCGATTCCCTGCTTGATGCGAATGACTGCTATTTGCAGGTTGTTCATCTCCCCATCATCATCTGTTGCTGCTAAGTTATCTGCACTGAAAGAGCTCAGCAGCAAAGCCAAGAACAGGTTCAGCACCTGAAAGAGAAGAGATCATGTTTGGCAGAGCTCTGACATTGTGCCGACACATTACAGCAAAGCTCCATATGAGCATTTAGCCACCTGAGCCACTGACACTAATGGGAGCTACAGAACAAAATCCACAAGCACCACACTGAAAACCAATGCTGATACCAGATAAATCTATTGACAAATCCAGAACTTAAAATACCAAGGCCCCAATCCTGCAATGAGCTCCGTGCATGGGAGCCCGCAGCAGCATGTCACCACCTTGGAATCAGTGAGGCCTGGTGCCTGTGCAGGGTAACCCTGCATGCAGCTCATTGCGTGACTGGGGGTCAAGGTATAAAAGTTAGAGATGGGCCTTGAGCTGCCAAGTTCCAAGAGATATAGATCTAGCATTGTCGTTTGGTCCCATCTCAAACTCAAAGGGAGCCTATTAAAAATAAGCATTCGATCAGTCACCACCATGGCCTTAGTCTCTGCCCTTGTCTATTTCCAGCCCCTAGAGCAAAGCAAAGAGGAGGACTTTCTCTGTCAAGACCCTTTGCTGGCACAAGTCCTTGCAGGGGAAGTCCAGGAGGAGTCTCTTGCTGGCTGCTTTAAGACATGATGAGTGTTTCCATTGGTCTGTCCTTAGTCTCTTCTCCCATCCCCATCAACTTTTTCATAGAATTTAAGGCAAGAAGGGATCATCATGGTCATCTAGTCTGACCTCCCACATAACAGGCCATGCCATTTCACCCACTGATCTTCATCCAGCCTACATTTTATAACTGAGCTAGAGCACAGTTTTTAGAAAGGTTTCAGAGTAGCAACCGTGTTAGTCTGTATTTGCAAAAAGAAAAGGAGTACTTGTGGCATCCGATGAAGTGAGCTGTAGCTCACAAAAGCTTATGCTCAAATAAATTTGTTAGTCTCTAAGGTGCCACAAGTACTCCTTTAGTTTTTAGAAAGGAACTTCCCAATCTTGATTTAAAGACTTTAAAAAGACTTTGGAGCCCTTCTCCTGCTTTCCCCTCCTTCCCCTCTATCATTTTGTTTTAGCGCAAAAACTGGGTTTTCTTCTTGTCAGATTCCTTTAGCCCATCACACCATGTGTGGGTCAAACTCCTTTGACTGATAGTTTTGTACCACTGGCTTTTACAACAGAGTAGCTGGATGCTTTTGTGGTGGGCACCCAATGAGGACCTGATCCTGCAAAGCAATTAAGCATGGAGCTGTCTTATCAAATTAAATAGGATTATTCACATGCTTAAAATTAAGCAAATGCTTAAGTGCTTTGCTGGATTGGAGCATAAATGGGTTAAAGTAGTAAAATAATACTCTGAGGTCACAACGCCATCACCAACAATATAAATATTAACAGAGATTTCAAGATGAACTGACATTTGAGGGCTAATTTATCCTTTTACCTACTTAATTCATAGGGAGTTTAGGAAGTAATTCTGGATACAACCTCATATATTAAACATAAGGCTGTAGTGCAAAATTGTTTAAAAAGTTATTTGAAATCTTGTTTTGGGTGATTTAAAAATGGGGTTGAGGTCAGGAGGAGTGGGGGGTTGTCTGAATTTTGTAAAACAGGGTTTACACTCTAGTATGTGAAAATTCACATTTTTGAATGATTGATGTGAAAACTGATTTTTATCCAAAATTTAAAGTTTTTCTTATTCCATAAAGCAGGACCATTTTCACCACAAGATCTCAAAGCACTTTATAAAAATTTAATTAAACCTCACAGCAGCTCTATGAGGCAGACATGTATTTACTATAACTGTTTTACAAATGGGTAAATGGAGGTCCAAATTCCATTCCCATTTACCCTGGTTTAAATTCAGAATATTCTGGAGTTACAGCAAGGTAAATGAGAGCAGACTTTGGGGGCAGAGAGGTTAAAGTCCATATTTTCAAAAGTGGGCTTTAAGGCCTTAATCATGCAACGAAGTACAACTATGCACATGCTTAACTTTGCAGGATCAGAGCTTAACTTTGGGTGCCCAAGTTTAGGAACCTACTGCCGGATTTTCAGAAGCTCTAAAACACCCCCAAGTTCCAACATGAAGTCAATGAGAGTTGCAGCTGCTCAAAACCTCTGAACATGAGCCACAAGGGTCTCTAATGCTGGGCATCCAGAATTAGAGGCCTAAATGATCTGTACCCAAGGCCACACAAACTCCATGGTAGAGCAATGACAGTCCTGTGATCTCACCACTGCCTCCCCACCCACAAGCAATCAATAAGACAATAAGCAAATCATTTACTGACCACTAAATTCCCGATGACCATGACCATCATGAAGACAATCAAGCACATGGCCTGTCCTGCCACTTCCATACAATCCCACATAGTCTCAATCCACTCCCCACACAGCACACGGAAGACAATAAGGAAGGAGTGGAAGAAATCGTGCATGTGCCAGCGGGGTAGCACACACTCCACGTTGATCTTGCAGACACATTCCTTGTAGCTCTTGCCAAAGAGCTGCATGCCCACCACAGCAAAGATGAACACGATGATGGCTAGCACCAAGGTCAGGTTTCCCAAGGCACCCACTGAGTTGCCAATGATTTTTATCAGCATGTTCAGAGTGGGCCAGGACTTCGCCAACTTGAAGACTCTCAGCTACATAAAGAAACCAAAAACAAAGAGATACAAACCACACTTAATTAATCTTCTTCTAAAACAAAAAGACAAATCCACAGAGAAATCATTATGGTGACAAGTCCTAGATTCTAAGGGATGTGGAGCTCAGACCTCTACCACTGATGTCAATGGGAGTGGGCAATGCTCAGCCCCTCTCTGTATTTGGCCTTGTACGTTTTGTATTCAATTACCCTCATGCTCCAAAATTAATTTCATGTTTGAAAAGAAAAAAAATAAAGTTTTCTTCTTGCTTTGGAAACTCTTGAGTGATGGATGAAATGAGTCACATGAAATCAGGTGCCCAAAGGTTCATATCTTTTTACAAATACCTTTCAGTCTTCTCTCTGGACAAGAAGGGCCTGATATCCCAGAGTGCTCAGCACTCATAACTGGGGACAGATTTCCAAAGAGATCATCTTCCAGTTAGGCCTCTGAATAATTGGCCAAACTTTCAAAAGCTGAACTTAAGTGTCACAATGAAAGCAGCTGAGCCCTGAATTTTTTGGAAAATCTGGCCCCATTTGGGCATGCTGACCATCAGACTGAGCATGCTGGGCCATGCCCTTTCAAACGTTTGGCCCTACCGCCAGGGCTCAGTTTTCGAATGTTCTGAGCACCCCTAACTCTAGATTAAGCTGCTGGAGGCTACTGGTGCTCAATGCTTCTGAAAATCAGGCCCTAACATGCCAATTATCTTACTTTGCTACAGCATAACATACACCCAGCCAGGACTGCCTTTTGGTAGTTTGTTTTTAGTCCTCTGGACAACTGAGGACTGCCTCTGAACAAAGTACATGGCCCAGGTTAGAATGGACTTCTTATTTTGTTGTAATGCCAAGCTAAGAACCTTACACTCAAGTGGACCCTTTAAAAGCTATCCTTCCCTTCCCAACGTGCAGCTGAGCTACCTCATGTCTCATGCAATACAAGAGCTGAGTGGATTCAATACCCTTCCATTCTCAGTCATTTATGCAGAATGATGTGAATGGATTGGGGAGGGGGAGTGGCAGAAGACTAAGGCTATGTCTACAGTATGCATCTTTTAGTGACACAGCTGTGCCACTACAGCCGGGCTGCTAAAAGGCGCGCAGTGTAGCTGCTGTTTGTTGTCTCTCCTGCTGAAAAAGTGCTGTTCACACTGGTGCTTGTCGTCAGCAAAACTTTTGTCTTTCAGGGGTGTGTGTGTGTTTTTTACACCTCTGAATGACAAAAGTTTTGTCTTTCACTTGCCAGTGTAGACATAGTCTAAGAAACCTTCCTCCAAAGACAAAGATGCAGCAAAGGACAATTCACAATTACCAGCCACCACTGCACGGCCCGCTAACTGGGGAGCTCCCATTGCATTGATATGAGGGCCAAGCACAGACAGCTTACAGAACTGGGCCCTGAACAGCACTATTAAAATACAAGAGCTCAATCTCATTCCCAGTGAAGCCAATTAGCAACATTCCCATGGATTTAATTGCAAGCAGGATGAAGTTCTAATTCAGGAGAGCTGTATATAACCCTTATGGCCAGATCCTGTGAGATGACGACTCTCAGGGACGTCAGTGGGACTTGCAGGTGCTCAGCACCTTGCACCTTTTTCAGTTTCTTACACCATAAGCTCTTCAGGGCAGAGTTTGCTTCACCCTTTATGGATGACTAGCACTGAGTGTGTTTACAGACTTCCAGCAATAAACAATAACAAGGGTTCCAGAATTCAGTTTAAACTTGGAAACAAAGATTAGTAGAATGACACCCATTTTAACTTCAGAAACAAATATTGTGGGGGAGGGAAATACACATTGCACACACAAAAAGGGGTCTTTTAATTAAATTAGTAGCATTGTGCTTACACTGTAAATTACAGCCAGTCCCACCCCCTATTCACGCTTTGCTTAGTGCATGTTTTGGTCACGCTCAACATCTCGTGTGTGATTGCACTCAGGCTAGTAAAATATAAGATGCAAACAACAACAGAAACTAGCCTACAACATGTTAAAAAAATTGTCAACATGTGCATTAATTTAATTGCTAATGAAACAACCAATTTCTGCTCAGATATCTACAGACACAATTCAGACAAGATTATAAAATATAATGTCCTGGAAAATATTTTCTTTACAGGGCACTAAAGTAGACAATGAAAATTAGTATAAATTAAAACTGAAAACCAGAGCCTATTACCAATATAAGCTTTTATAACACAAATGTTTCTCTTTGCAGAGCTCAGTCTCTGAAATTATTATTTTACTGGGTGCCAGTGTTGTTCCAGAAGGACTTTTACCCATTTCGATAATGGTTCATTTAGCAAGTGAAAAAAGTTATTAGCTTTCTGTTATAACAAACAGTGCAATGAATCAGCACTAAGAATTTGGTTGATTTGAAATTTTAAAGAAACTTTACGTTTGGATTTTAGTCAGAGGAAAAAACAAGTTTTAAAGTTCTTGTTTTGGAATGGAGCAGAATTTACTCATGAAAATTCAATGATCCGTTTTTAAAATGGAAGTTACTTACTGTACCTGGAGGTTCTTCGAGGTGTGTGGTCCCTCCCTGTATTCCATGCATGGGTGTGCCAGAGTCTGGAAATTCTAACAAGCAATGTCCATTGCCCTGCACATGCAGAGTAGGTTCCTAGTGCTCCAGACCAAGGGTATAAGAGGCAGGTGAGCAAACACCTGTCCAGATCCTCTTGTTACTGCAAATTCAACAGGGTCCAAAGCAGAGGAGGATAATGGAATACAGATTGGGACCAGATATCTCGTACAACCTCCAGTTACAGCAAGTAACCTCCATTTCTTCAAGTGCTGGTTCTTATGTGTTTTCCACACATGGATGACTGACAAGTAGAGCTCACACTTGGGCGGGGGATGGGGGAGTGCCTAAAAGCCAGCAGCAAAGATGCCTGCAGTACCATAGATCCCACTGCTGCATCCACAGTAGAGGCCTGCACTATTGGGTAAGTCTGGCAAACATGTGGATGGAGCTCCAGATGGCTGCCCTACATATGTCTTGTATTGGGCCCTTCCTGCAGGGATGCTGTAGAGGAGACCTGTGCTCTTGTGGAGTTACCTGTGGCACTGCCAGGAGGAGGGATGTGTGCTAACGTGTAGCACGCAATGCACCCCGAAACCCACTTAGAGATTCTCTGAGAGGACAGCGCTTGACCTTGCAATCTTTCTGCTATGGAAATAAAAAGTCTTGGTGACTTTCTGACAGGTGTGGTTCTTTGCAGGTAGAATGCCAGGGCACATGAGACATTGAGGCAGTGAAGTCTCTTCTCTTCGGCAGAAGCATAGGGGGGTTGGAAAAAGACAGGTAAGTGAATACTTTGGTTGACATGGCATTCAGGAACAACCTTGGGGAGAAATTTAGGATGTAGGTGAAGGGATACCTTTTCCTTGCGAAAAACTGTATAAGGAGGTCTACCATGATGGCTTCCGGCTCACTGACCCTTCTGGATGAAGTAATAGCCACTAAAAATGCAATTTTCATGGACAGGTGAGGCACGGAACATGTCACCAAAGGTTCAAAAGTGTCAACAGTGGTGAGTGTCAATAGGACGAAATTGAGGTCCCATTGAGATGTAGTTTTTCTAGGCATAGTCCCTGACCATGGGGAGTGAGAGTCCCCAGCCAGGGAAAACAAGCTATGATACCTAACTATACTAACAGGCTAAGAAGTATAAAAACTATTTACAAATCTATTTACTGGTTCTATAAAAAGCTGGACCCAGGATTCCAGCTCAGGCCCAGAAGTGGTAAGAAGGAATCTGAGAGGTGTTGGCCCAGACTGCGTCTTATACCCTTGGTCAGGAGCAAGAGGAGACCTACTGTGCACATGCAGGCCAATTGACACTGCTGGTTACAATTTCCAGACTGGGGCATAAGGTGCGCATGCATATCCGTGTGTGGAATACACATAGGAAGCCCTCTGGAAATTTCCACTACATGCATCTGAAGAAGTGGGTATTCATCCATGAAAGCTTATGCTCCAATACATCTGTTAGGCTGTAAGGTGCCACAGGACTCTTTGCCTCTTTTACATAGGGAGCAGCACTCAAAGAAAACATTTTTTTGAGAGAAACGACAACTCACAACCATAGAATCTCCCCCTCTCCCCCAAACAGACCCAATGAATATTTTTAACCAGAATAACTTATGTAAAAGGTTTTCTAGTAGCTGCAAGACAAGAAACTTCAAAAAGAAATGGGAGAAATATGGAATACCAATCGGAAAGATCGCAGCACTGAAAGCCCTTCCACGTCTGCTAGACCCAGTTCCATTAAACTGAGGGAGACAATAAATCCGTCAAAAATGTTCCAACCTTCTTGGAAATAATAGTAGGGGTCCATGGCTATGAGCTTCAGGAACATTTCTGCTGTGAAAATTCCAGTGAAAACCTGGAGTGGAGAGGAGACAAAAATAGAGTATGCACACACAAGCCCACACAGATACACACACAAAGGTTCTCCTTAGTTTGGTTTCAGACAGTCAATATACATCTCAAAAATAGATTAACAGTGAACTAAGAATGGGAACCCTGCAATGCTCCTTGTACCAATTCAAATTCACAGCCTGTGCAATGTCATGGGCTTGCGAACAATGGGTTATTCCCTCCACTGGTGTAGCTGCGCTGGTTCCACCTTTACTGGCTTCCCTGGTAATCACTCTCCTATCAAAACCTTACAGACAAATTTTCAGAAGTGATCAAAACTTCAGGGTCTCCAGCTGTGGTTCAGCCTGGTCCCACACCAGTGAAGTCCATATGAGCTTTGCCATCACTTTCAGTGGTCAGAGGATCATGGCCTGAGGCAGGTACAGCCAGACCCTCCACTGGTGTAAGCCAGCATAGCTCCGCTGATTTCAGTTATGTTCATCAGGCCCCAAAAGTGTTGAGCATTTACAGCTCACAGGGACTGCAGTCAGAGCAGCAGGTGCACAGTGCCTCTGAGAGTCACCTGTGAAAATATCAGCCTAGTAAGTATTTGGGTCTGAGCCTGAGAGATGGCAGGCACCCACAAACCTTACTGATCTTCACATTAGCTGCAGAAGGTACTCTGCACCTCCTCCAGATCTGTGCCCTTTTAGAGTGAAGAATCATTTAGTACAGTGCAGGGAAAAGTCATGTGACCACTGTGCAAAACTTGAGTAAAAGGGCCTTTTGGGCAGGACACTGTACTCCTCCCTTTGAAGAGCACAGACACCCCCCATGCTCCGTGGTTGCTACAGCAGCCTTAGGGCCATGGAGGCCTCTGCCGAGCATATGCTCCCCATCAGTTTTGGGCATTAGTCAGTTGATCCGCAGAGCAGAGGATCCACTGGGCTTCCTTTTGCTTCTTCCCATCCTCATCCCCTGCACTGACCAGAAAGATTGCTACCGCACCACCCATGAGCAGCTGAATCGCTCGGTTTGGGGCCCTTTGTGCCCACTGGAGAACAGCAGAGAATTAGTCATTAGCCCTGTGCTCTGATCTCTGGCCTGCAGCATTACTGGATCTCCCCTGCTCCTCCATCTCCTCCTGAAGCAACCCCCTTCTTACCTTACTGATAAGGGCCCTGCATGGAAAGTCACTTAACCTGGAAGCCATTTCACCCACCATGTGGGCAGTCCACACTACAGCTGTGACCCTACTAATGTTTGCTGCCCAGAGGAAACATCTCCCTCATGGAATTCTGGTAGTAAGGCAGGAACTTAAGATGGTATTCATGGTAAGTCATGGTCTCTTCTCTTCTAATTGCAGATACATTGCAGTTTAAGCCATTCCTTTGGCAGCAGGATGGCTAATTATTAGCCAGCAACATGACTGCCCACAACACTGCTGTAGGGAGAGGGGAACTAACAAGAGACAGTCTAAATCACAAGGAGGGAAAGATGACATACTGGAGTAAATAAGAGATTGCAGATAGCATCTAACAGCACCCCTGTCTCCCAACACCACAAACAAGAACGTGAAACCACACACAAGGGCACACAGTTAAAAAAAGGGTGGTGCGCTCTGGTCTATTAATAAAAATATCTAACTCATGTAGCGCTTTTCATCAGTAGATCTCAAAACACTTTGCAAAGGAGGTCAGCATCATTATTCCCATTTTCCAAGTGGGGAAACTGAGGCACAGAGAACTTTCCCAAGGTCACACAGCAAGCCAGTGGCAGAGCTGGGAATAGGACCCAGGTTTCCTGAGTCCCAGGCCAGTGCTCTCTCCTCTAGGAGGCACACGGCCTCCTTCTGATGAGCTGAAGTGTGTTCATCATGCTAAAGAGACACCTTACCACTCCCCTCCTGGACCTCACACCTGCTGAGAGGCAGAGATCCCTTGGCAGCAGCACTCTCAGTGATACAGGGTCGTGTCCCCTGCACTCCCTCTCCAGTTCATCTAGTGCTTTGTAGGCCCTGTTCTACATCCACTGAAGCCAGTGTGAAAGACTTCCGTTGGTTTGAGTGGACACTGGATCAGTCCCCTATCTGCATCTCCACTGTAGAGGATGTTGTCACTTATTTCAGGCAGTGCCCAGATGTCTGGGAAAATACATAGACCTTCTAAAAGCATTTGCAAGGATCTGCACACAGAAGGGTGACATGACACTGTTGATAGCTAGTTCATTTACCCTTACTGTTATTTATTATTTGTATTATTGTAAACGTGAATCTGCTTGTCACTGTTAACATGAAGCCTCAGAGTTTTACAAACCCTCTGTACCCCCTACAACATGTTTTCCCAAAGCACTCTTACCAGATTTCCTACAGTCAGAACATCTTGAAACTCAGGGGTCATGGGATGGTGTTCCATCGCCATGAACAAAGTGTTCAGTATAATACAGATGGTAATGGCCAGGTCGACAAAGGGATCCATGACAATCATGTTCACTATCTCTTTCAGCTTGATCCAATGTGGGTGGCACTCCCAGATCAGGAAGGTGTTGGCAAATTTGTACCAACAGGGGGGGCACTTCCTCTGGGACTCTTCCAACTCTGCAGTTACAAAACAAAATAGCAAAGAGTCAGGTCTTGTCCTCCTAGATCTGTCTTAATCTGTTAACATGGCTCCAGTATCATTTCACTGCTCCCCTTGGCTGTGTTGAATCCACCTTGCGTCTTTACTTATACTTTGCTTTAAGCTCTTTGGTGCAGAGAGTCTCTTTGCTGCATGTTTGTACTGTCCCCAATACTATGGGGCTGGGACCTCTAGGTGATCCCATAATACAAATTACAACAACAATAATGGATCCCATAATTGTTTTACCCAAGAGCCCAACCTATGGGTTTAGGATGTGATTCAACAACCACTGCAGTTAACGGGACTCCATCTACTGGACTTCACACATCGGGCCCTCAGACCTCACCTATATTCAAAATTGCACCAGTTTACCTAAAGATGCCATTTTAAACTATGCAACACAGTAGTGTGGACATACTTCGTAAAGAATCAATTTGGGATAAATTGGTACAAGCCTGGTTAAAATGAATGTTGTCCATTTAGAGAAAGCCACCATGAATGCAACACCCGTGACTTAAGTGGGTTTATTTATTTAAGATATTTTTACATTTCTCCTGGAAACTTAGGTTGCTTTTTGCCCATTCTTTGGCCTCCGGTTATTCTATCCAAGCTGCACACAACTGTCCAAGGTGGTCGTTGTATTTTTGCTTGGGAAGGGAGAGATGCTTTGCTGGACTTCTCCAACTCCAATTTGTCTTTTGGTTGCTAAGAATATGGCTGCCTTGGTTTTCTGAAAGTTTAAAAAAGGACCACAGCACTGGAGCTGTAGGAGTTTGTGCAGGAGGGAAGCCACACAGAAACCTTGCTCTATTTTCAAAGTATATACAATTTTTATATATATTACTACAGGATCCTGTAAGAATCAGAGAACACACCCCCACACACGTCTGTCATTCTCAAACTCTTACAGCCTCTTGCATAATATATTTTGAAATCAGAATCATTTTCTCATCTCGATCTACTGTTTATTTCAGCATTTCTGTCACATGGAGGTCACTCTCTCTTGACTGCTGACATAGCCAAGATCTCAATGCAATTCAGATCTCTCTATTCATGCGCTTCAGGCAAAGGAGACTTTCTCCATTCCCCATTTGTGCAGAACACCTATACATTCAGATTGAGTGACAACTATAGTTTCCCTTTTGCATATTGTTATTGGAACCAGAACATACACCAGTTGTTTTTACTCCCTGCACCTGGGAGAATGTGAGTGTTTGAAGAGGTGCAGATTTAGGTGCAAACAAAATGCACAAGTACTTCTCCAGTGCTTAATTTGTAATGAAAGAGATGCCAGGGCTATGAACTGCCAAGCCTAAAGGTGCCAGGGCTGAGCCCTGGCAAGCCATGGCACAAATTAAGCACTGTACTTCTCTAAAGGAGGAATCACCACCAAGTTAAGCATCAATTCTTTGGTGCCTTCACAGCAGCTCAGCAGAAAAATTCATTTGCCTCCCTCTGCTCCGACCACCAACCTCTCTGGCTGTTGTGGTTTCATCTCTGCTAAACACAGCACAAAACCCACCTTTTCCATGGCTGCCTACAAGTAGTTGTGTTGCCCAGATCCCCTCCTTTAATGTCTTTCCACCAATCTCCTTAATGTGATATACATTGTTGTACGGTAATAGCTGTGTGTTGCATTGTACTAAAGGGGAATTAATACAGCTGTGCAAAATGCTTAGTGCTTTCTCTCTCAGTTTGGGGTTTGTTACAAAGCCACAACTTGGGGCCCAGTTCACAAGACTGAGCCATGGCTCAACAGAACCTGGAGGAATTTGTGGTTCTGAGTAGAAGCCAGGCAGAACTCCAGTTCCACATATCTCCCACCCAAAACACTAAGGTTTCAGGTGAGGGGAGGTTTGAAAATTATCATATGAATCCAAACAAGGGGGGAAAAAGAACCACAACCCCCAAAACTGTCACACTGATGCAGTAACAAACACATTGCTGCATGAGTCAAACTGGATGCAGAAACAACAGGGATCAAACCCACCACCTTCAACTCCATAACACATCAGCCAAGAGGAGAATCTCCTTCTAGTTACCAGTAATAGATCTTTTAGTTTCTCCAAGGCAGCCAAGGGGTCATTAGGCGCACACATAAAAACAGACATACACACTAAATTACATGGCATTGTGCACACCTTCTACAAGGGTATTAGTTAAAACAGTCATTATACTGTTGGTTCGATCCTTTCTTCCATAGGATGCATTCAGTTGATCCATTGAGACCAAGAGAGACCCGGTAGGTTTCTTTTTAATTTCCACCTCGGTAGTACCCTGCAAAATTCACATGTCTAATTAGAACAGACTTTTGATCCGTCTGAAACTTTGCATATTGTCACGTTAGATAGATAGCATGCACCCAAGGGAGAAAATAAAATGGGTTTTTTTTTCATACTGATGTCATTCCTTATTCAAGAGCCTGATGCTTTTATCTTACCTAACACTATGGATGCTGCTTCCTCAGGCTGCAGCAATAGTTTGCACTGCTTAAAAAAATATGGTTACTGGAAGCTTAGTATTTCTGATATATTCTTAATGCAGAGTATTTGCATATTTAAGACCAACCAAAAGGAGAGTTTTAAAAATTTGGCAATTTCTGCATAGTCCTTTGCTCCGCAAGAAGCCCAATTTAAATCAATAGGAGGAAGGGTAGATTTGTTGCTAATGTACTAACGGGGACACAGGAGATCTTGGGTCAGCTCCCACCTCTGCCACAGACTCCCTATGTGACTTAGCTAGTCACTTAAAAATAGTCCTGCCTTTCTACTACCTTTGTCGGCCCCATCTATTTAGACTGTAAACTCTTTGGGGCAGAGACTGTCTCATTATGTGTTTGTGCAGCACTTAGCACAATGGGTTCCTGATCTTGATTAATCTAGTCACCTTCTCCAACCACTCAACTATATACTTTTCATACACCGCCCTTTAGAGCTAGAATTGAGACCCAGGTGTCCTAGCTCGTTAGTTATATAGAAATTTCTAATGCAATCCTCAAAGAGACAAGAGTCAGAGAGAAATGTGGCAGTGTACCTGGGGACATAGTGATATTAGTTTCTCCTGTATTCATACTGTCCATCTGTGATAATGTTTGCTTCAGCATGTTCAAATGCATTTGCAGTGATATGGCTGCATCTTGTGAACACAAGCACAAGGTGCTCACACGTCAGGCAACAGTGCAACAATACAACCTCATTTGAGCCACTTGAATTTACAAGTCCAGGGATCAGGGATTTGGTCCCCAAATGTGAGATTATTTCAGTACCTGTATCTGAAAATTGGGGTTATGACAAGTGGTCAGCCCTTGGGAGCCCCACTGAGAACGGGAGAGACCTTCTCACAGTCCAGCCCATAGAGAACAATGTGAGCTGCTGGTAATTAAGGACAGACTACAGTGCGAGAGCCCAGCGCTCTCAATTCCCATTCAAGTTGACAGCCAAAATCTGGATTTTGTTATACAAGACAGATGTAATCATTTCTTAGGCTTTGCTCTAGTAAAGGATTAATCTTACCCAATGGAAGCAAATCTAGGCCCAGAGATCTGTGTGTGCTACCAGTGGTTTATTGCTTTGCCCTCAATATAGGAGTCTACCATCAGTTGCTTGTGAAAAGAACACGTGCGCCCTAAACAGCCTTTTGTCTCCCTTTCTTAAGGAAATGAGATACTTACTCTATGAGTGACTAAGGTATCCTGCATAACCCATGTGATTCCTCAGTAGTCATGATGGCTAATTGGTATTTGCATTGGTTAACTACAGGTATAGCCAGTTATCAAAAAGAACCGCCAAGTAACCAGTATATCCAGTATCACATAATACAGAAGTCTCTCTTCAGGCGTCTTTCATGCATTCATCATGCTAATTACAGTTTCTAATATTTCCATGCTGTGTTAGAAAGAGAACAAAATATTCAAACTACACATTATATTAACATGCTAACTGGGGAAGAAGGTAGGAACTAAAGTTTAACGTAACTAAAGAAGGGTCAATAAAGTCTCAAGGATGAACCAAGGATTAGAGGGAATTAATTTAGGTTGCAAAAATTAAAAAAAAAACTGCTTGGAATTTACAAACACACTAGATGGATTTCTCCCAAAAGCTATATTTTTATTTTATTTTATTTTTTTTTAAAGACAGCTCACAAATGATCTTGCTATCCTTTCTTTTTATCAAAGGCCAAACAATCCCTTCTAACTAGCACATAATAGTACAGGCTCTCTCCGGCTTTCTAGACTAACTTGTTTTGTTGGCATATTTTTAAATGAATTTTTTGACTGAAGTTCATTCAACCCTTTTGTTTTAAAAGGTCACTGTCAAGAGAAAAATCAGATATTAAAAAAAATACAAAGAAAGAAAAAATTATTTTCCTCCATTGTGTTAAAGATTTCCCTTGTGGAAAAGTCCTATAGAATTTGAGGGAGATTAAATCAATATGATTCAATAGATATCACCCTAAACAACTTATAGACTGTATAGGCCCTGATTTGGCAACCTGAGCCAAACTGACGTACAGCAGTGTGAATGACTGCATAGATCCATATGCATAAATCAGATTGCCGGATTGGGGCCTGATAATTATATTATCCTCTAGGGTTCCGTAAGATGGTTTTTAAAATTCTATCACAAGTTTGTCTCTGTTAAATTCTATAGGATTTCACACAGAAGAACGAGATGATTACAATGGAAGGATTTTAAAAATTAAATTAAGTTTACTTCCCAACCAGCTAAACTAATGATTTCATTTCATTCAACTTGGTCAGTGAAACTAAACTGGTCAGAGTCTCTGCTCTGTTTATAGTCAGTTTTACCTCCCGTTTCTCATGCACTAGTGCCCTGCTGAGAAAGTTTAAATCTAAAATGAAACTGTTTTCAATGAAATTATTTTCTAAATTCCATTAAAACATTTCTTCCTTATTAGATTTTGTAATATATATTACAAAAAAGAACAAAACCTATATTTTGGAATTAAAATGTCCTGTCAGTGTTCCCTTTTAAGCTTCATATTTCACCTAGATCCCCCTTCTCATAGGTCTGGTCTTCCCCAAAGCTGTCACTCCTGATGCCCGATTTGGTTCTTTGTTTGAAATTGCTCTCTCACACTCTCCTCCCTTCACTTCTAAGACCCAAATCCTGCAAGCTGATCCAGGCAGGAGGGTGGCTCCACTTACACTCCAAAGGAGTTTCATGAACTTCAGTGGGTAAGAAAGTAAGACTTTGTTTCATCTAGACCTGACTGCAGGATCGTGGCCTTCAAATGTAAAAATTCTCTGCCTTGTTTACATTTGTTTTTAAAATTATTCCTCCATAAAGGATTTTTCTTTTAAATTTGGTGGGATTTTGAAAATTTCTCCTCCTTTATATTTCCCTTTAAATTCCCAATTAACATTTCTTAGCTGTGGAGAAACTTTCCAGCAAATCTTGGTCTATTTCCCCTCCCGCACCTCTTAAATAAATTGTTCCTAAGAATTGCCATGACAAATGGCAGATTTATTATTATATCCTTAATGAAAATCTCAATTCCAAGCCTTTTTTTCCCCCCCAGGAAGCCAGGAGGAGGATGTGGGTCAGTAGGTTACTCAAGAAGAAAGGAAGGGGGTAACTGAAGCATGTCAGTCTTTGAATCCAATACAGACCATATAGTCTGCGGTTAGACAAACCAATTTTCATTCCATCAGGGTTTCCATTTGGCTAGGAGGGCGGCATACAGGAAAGCAGAAAAGGGCAGACCGCCATGCCTAGACTATCTACTCATTGACTTCCTTACACTGTCATCAGTAGCTGCCTTATCTATTTTCACCTCAGGCAGAAGGCGTCCCATGGGCCTATTAGATGCTGGGCCGCCAATAAGGGACACCACGCCATTACAATCCACTGTGCTGTTCCTTTTCACATTCCGGCGGATGCTGGGGAAGAGCCGTGAGGACCGGCTGCCCTGGCTGTAGCCACTGTAACCACTGTAGCTGCTTCTCCGTTCCCGGCCACGGAAGGGGACGAAAAGGGAGTCTCTCCTGCCTTCACTCTCCTCCACCGTGCTGTGCTCATCATCAGCAAATTCGTTCTCTGAGCCTGGATCACGGAAGCGCCCTCTGAAGCTGAAGATGCTGCTCTTGCTGTTGTGCCGGGAGAGGAAAGGGGAGCCTGGGATGCTGAGAAGGGACTGGGAGGGAGAAAAGAAAGAACAGTGATGGCGTGAATGGCAGAGAGCAAAGCAAAGCAATATCACAGAAGGCCACTCTCATCCCTGGATCTAGGGCGATCCATTTACACTGGACAAGTCAGTGCAACTGTCTGTTTGGTACAAATGGCCTCACTACTGTTCCTAAAGGGTAGTTACCTGCATTCCATAAACCACATCACTTGAACTGAAAGCTCTTTGGGACAGAGTGCCTTTTTGTTCTGGTCTGTACAGTGCCCAGCGTAGAATCACAGAACTGGAAGGGGCCTTGAGAGGTCATCTGGTCCAGTCCCCTGCACTCGTGGCAGGACTAATTATCTAGACCATCCCTGACAGGAGTTTGTCCAACCTGCTCTTAAAAATCCCCAGTGATGGAGATTCCACAACCTCCCCAGGCAATTTATTTCAGTGCTTAACCAGTCTGACAGTTAGGAAATTTTTCCTAATGTCCAACCTAAACCACCCTTGCTGCAATTTAAGCCTGTTGCTTCTTGTCCTATCCTCAGAAGTCATGAAGAACAATTTTTCTCCCTCCTCCTTGTAACAACCTTTTATGTACTTGAAAATTGTTCTCATGTCCCTTCTCAGACTTCTCTTTTCCAGACTAAACAAACCCAATTTTTTCAATCTTCCCTCATAGGTCATGTTTTCTAGACCTTTAATCTTTTTGTTGCTCTTCTCTGGACCCTCTCCAATTTGTCCACATCTTTCCTGAAATGTGGCGCCCAGAACTGGACACAATACTACAGTTGAGGCCTAATCAGTGCAGAGTAGAGCAGAAAAATTACTTCTCGTGTCTTGCCTACAACACTCCTGCTAATACATCCCAGAATGATGTTTGCTTTTTTTGCAACAGTGTTACACTGTTGACTCATATTTAGCTTGTGATCCACTATGACCCCCAGCTCCCTTTCTGCAGTATCCTTCCTAGGCAGTCATTTCCCATTTTGTATGTGTGCAACTGACTGTTCCTTCCTAAGTGGAGTACTTTGCATTTGTCCTTATTGAATTTCATCCTATTTAGTTCAGACCATTTCTCCAGTTTGTCCAGATCATTTTGAATTTTAATCCTAACCTCCAAAACTCTTGCAACTTCTGCCAGCTTGGTATTATCCGCAAACTTTATAAGTGTACTCTGTATGCCATTATCATTTAGATATAATGATATCTGATGAAGATATTGAACAGAACCAGACCCAGAACTGATCCCTGCGGGAACCCACTCGTTATACCCTTCCAGCATGACTGTGAACCATTGATAACTATAATGATTTTCCAACTAGTTATGCACCCATCTTATAGTAGCTCCATCTAGGTTATATTTCCCTAGTTTGTTTATGAGACAGTCATGCAAGACAGTATCAAAAGCCTTACTGAAGTCAAGATATACCACATCTACCGCTTCCTTCCTATCCACAAGGCTTGTTACCCTGCCCTACCCTGCTTGTACCCTGTCTCTACGTAAAAGAATGAATGGACACAAATCAGACGTCAAGAATTATAACATTCAAAAACCAGTTGGAGAACACTTCAATCTCTCTGGTCACTCGATCACAGACCTAAGAGTGGCTATACTTCAACAAAAAAGCTTCAAAAACAGACTCCAACGAGAGACTGCTGAATTGGAATTAATTTGCAAACTGGATACAATTAACTTAGGCTTGAATAGAGACTGGGAATGGATGAGTCATTACACAAAGTAAAACTATTTCCCCATGGTATTTTCTCCCCCCCCCACCCCCCCACTGTTCCTCTGATATTCTTGTTAACTGCTGGAATTAGCCTACCTGCTTGTCACCATGAAAGGTTTTCCTCCTTTCCCCCCCCTGCTGCTGGTGATGGCTTATCTTAAGTGATCACTCTCCTTACAGTGTGTATGATAAACCCATTGTTTCATGTTCTCTGTGTGTGTGTGTGTGTATACAATCTCTCCTCTTTTCTCCACCAAATGCATCCGATGAAGTGAGCTGTAGCTCACGAAAGCTTATGCTCTAATAATTGTTAGTCTCTAAGGTGCCACAAGTACTCCTTTTCTTTTGACTGGTCTGTAATTCCCTGGGTTGCCCTTATTTTTATAGATGGGAACTATATTTGCCTCTTCTGGAATGTCTCCCATCTTCCATGACTTTTCAAAGATAATCGCTGATGATGGGGTCTTGACCCTGATCCAGGTCGATAGGTGCCGTTGTAATACAGAACAAATCACATCACAGCTAGATCCTTGGGAGCAGGCTCAGCAAAGAGGCCAAGGAATGAACAGGCCATGGAGACTGCATTCCCCTAAAGGGGGATGCTAAAACCAAGGATGAACCATATTTGGGTGGCAGTGTGGGAGCGAGCATCCCCAGCTGGTGCCTTTGTGCTGGGCTCTAGGGGAGGACTTCACTCCCTTTGGTCCTCAATCCAGCACATTTAATATACAAAGAAAATTTTAGGAAAAATGATCGAACCCAAGCATGTTGAGTAAATTTTTCAAAAGCACTCAGTGACCTAGGAGCCTTAGTTCCATTTTCAAAAGCGACCTGGCACTTATGTGCGTAAGTCTAATTGAAAGTCACCTGTGTAACTGCCTGACTTCAGAGTTATTCCTGATTTCCACTAGGCTCACAGGGACACTCAGGACTTGTTGTGTAAGCAAACACTACAAGATCGGGCCCTAAGTTTCCTCCTGATCCAGCATCAATTAAAAGGAATGGAAAGATTCCCTTGGATTGTAAAGGGCACAGGATGAGGCCCCAAGACAGGAAATGTGACTCTTAATATGCGAAGGAAAGTTACCGATTCATGATGGAAAATTTCCTTCCCAGCCTGTTGTCTGGCAGCCTAAAAGCCTTTCTCCTCATTCCATCCTCAGATTCAGACTTGAACACCTTCTCGTTGTCACCCTTCTCCTCTCCTTCCAAGAGCTCCTTCTGCTTCCGTTTCTTCCTCCTGTTCCGCCGCTCCTTGTCACTCTTAGAGCTGAGTTTGGAAATCTCAGAAGAGCTCTGAGACACCCTCCCCCTGCCATCATCCTCCACAGCATCTTCTGAGACCGTCCCTGCCGAAGTGACCATGGCAGCAGCCTGAAGGGAAAAGGACAAAATTAATTTGTTCCTTATTTAGCGGACACGGAAAGAGAGTCGGTAAGACAGAAAAATGACAGACATCTCTCACAGGCAGAGGCAGTGGAGTGGAATGGTTACAGCATGGGGGCTGAGCTAGGAATCCTCATCTCTCTTTCCTGCTCTGGGAAGTTGTGTGGTCTAATGCTTAGGGCATCAGATCAGGACACCAGACTCCTAAGTTCTGCTTCCTCCTCAAAATGGGGATTTTGTGCAAATGGTTAGAGCACAGGACTGGGATCCAGAACTTGTGGGTTCTGCTGCAGACTCCCCTTGGTTCAAGTAACTTCACTTCTTTGTCCGTCAGTTTAGTCCTCTCTCTGATGAGTAGAAATAATACTTATCTGCCTACATGGGTGTGGCAAGGCTCAGCTAGAACTGAGAGCTGTTCTGATATTCTCTGATGAAAGATGCTTTAACCAGTGCAATGCAAATAACAGAACGAATCTGTGGCTTTCTAAGAACTTTGCAGTTACTATTGTGCTATACACCTGGACTGTCACAGAGGTAGCAGAGACAGAACCAGGTCTTCTTGCTACAAAAACGCAGGCCATTGCCACTTTAGCTAAAGGAGAAACTCTGTAAAAAATGTTAGCAATATGTTGGGCATAGGAACACAGGGTGAGCAATTCTAATTCCATCCAACAGAGCGCAGTGAGGCCCAGACACACTACCCTTCATTACTGTATTTCATAATTATCTGACTCTGTTTTGCAATTAATGATTCAGAAAAAATTATAACAACCTAAAAAAAAAGTATTAATCAAAACCGTAACCTGCGCATCTTCCTGCTGCCTTTTCAGCTGTTCCAACATGGCCTTGAATTCTGCTTCCTTTTGCTCCGCTTCCTCCAGCGTGGCCTGGTTCTGCTCTTCATAAGCCATGGCTACCACAGCCAAGATCAGATTGACCAGATAAAATGAACCCACAAAGATAACCAGGACAAAGAATATCATGTACGTTTTTCCTGCTGCTCGCAATGTCTGAAAAAGAGACGGCAATTTCCCTATCACTTTGATTCAGAAGAGACTGTCTACAATATGGATCTGAGCAGCCAATCACAGTTCTCCTGATGGATGGTTCTAAAGAAAAATATATCGGTACCATACATACGAAGTGTTATCTAATTTCTTAACAGGATCCATTCCAAAGAATTAGGATACACAGCACACCCAACAATCTTGGGCCCCAAGCAGTCAAATGACTCTCTCTCCTTCCTTTAGAACAAGCCTGATGCTATGTCAGGAGGATAAAGGTTGTAAATCTGACCCAAGGATGGAAGTTTAAGGGATTCAGAAATACAGTATGAAACTTAATGCCAAGCAGAGATTCTTTTGAAACAATGCTGGTTCAGCATGATGCCAACCTGCTAGAGAAGTCTGAATTGTTCTTAGACAACATGGATGCACTTTACCCTTCAAAGCACCTGGATGCCCTGTGTTATACTACA
This sequence comes from Dermochelys coriacea, assembly GCF_009764565.3. Taxonomy (NCBI): domain Eukaryota; kingdom Metazoa; phylum Chordata; order Testudines; family Dermochelyidae; genus Dermochelys; species Dermochelys coriacea. The sequence goes on along the minus strand of NC_050087.2, from coordinate 777,846 downwards.
AGAGTATCAGCAAAGCTAAGGTGCGCAGCATATGCACAACATACAGTATGACAATTTTGCAGCATTCACCACAGAATCTTAGTTAGAAGATTTAGCAAAACAGAACAGCCTCCAGGCTGAAAACAGAGAAGAATGCTACATGCTCTCTCCCTGGTGCCATTCCTTCCCTCCTTAAAAACACAACTCCTCGTAAGTCACACAGCCATACACTTGTGGGTGGCTCCCTCAGACCCTTAAAAAACACCCCATCCTCCCACAAATGTGTATGAAATTACAGGCAACAAAACATTGGAAGCAAAAGAGAAGCAATGCATTTACTACTAACTGATACAAGTTTTCCCAAAAATCCTGAGTCATAAGGCGAAATAAGGCTAGAAAGCCCAGCTGAAAGTGTCAAAGCTTGTGTAGCCATAGTTTGGATTCCTTCCTGCTTTCATGCATGTGTAACCCTCTGGACACTGGCTGTAGAAAAGATGAAAGGGTATCAATATTGTAAGAGCCATAAGGAAAGATTAACAGGAGGCTTGTTGCCAAAGGCACTTTCACAGCAGCAAGGTGCAACATTTTATATGTGCTTTATTTTCATGGGGACAAAGTGGTTGGCAAAAAAACAGGGCAATTGACAACCATGGAGACAGAAGCCCTTATCCACAGAATACAGCAGTACAAGGTTATTCATATTGTGTGACCAAACCTGAGCTGGACGGGCTAGCTACAGGGGTAAGAGCCTACTACAATCTTCATACCCACTGGTGACCTGAACAAAAGCCCCCTTGAGCCAATTGGAGTTTTTCCAAGTTCTTCAATGGGCTTTGGATCAGCCCTCAATCCTTGGCCTTGCTGCAGGCCAGCCAGTGCCAATTGTGGTGATTGTAGTTGATGTGACATGGACCTACCATTGGGATCTAGATTAAGAACCACCAACTTACTTAATATTGACCAACAAATGGCCATCACAAGGTAAAAACAGTTACTACTGACCAAGGCTGGATTGGAACCAGCAATCTAGAAGTGAAAAGCTCTAGATCTCATTCCCAGCCATCCTGAGCCTTTCAGGCCTCCTGAATAATCTAAGTGACTTGAGGTTGAAATTCAGGGACTCCATAAATTCATTTTCTTGTTCTCTTGCTTTTATACCAATCAAGTTTTCTATTGTGACCCAAATTAACCAGCAACTGTAAGTTTTTGACTAAACAGAATTAATTTACTAATGCTAATGGAAATACCATTATCTGTATTTACAGCATGCCATTATATAGATTTTAAATCAGTTAAATCAGGTAATTAAATATGAACACTAAAGTTTAGGGACAGGGTTTTCAAAGAGCTATGGGCAGCTGGGCACCCAGGACTAGATTTGAAGTGTCCAAGGGCCAGACTTTTAGAAGTAGTTAGGCGCCCAAAGCCCTAAATGATTTAGGACAATTCTCATTGAGAAGCAATGAGAACAGTGCTTTTAGCTTCCCAAATCTCCTTTGAAAATCCTATCCTAGTACGGTTACGATCCATTTGCTAGTGAACTTGGAGAATGTAGCCTGCAACATTCCATACACATCAGTTGCTTTATTTTAAGTGATGCAAAATGAACCACAAATAATGAATTTGTCTTTTTAAAACAGAAGTTATATTTTTGTTTACATATGACACCGCAGTCCAGCAAGTCTACACGAATACCCTGTGTCAGGCATGATACATGCAGAGTAGAGAGACGGTTACTAATGGGGTGCATTCAATGAAAGGAGAACAGGCTACATGGAATCACCTCTAAGACTTTGCCGCCACTAAGCTTTATGAAAGCCATTGGAGAAGAAACACATTCTTTACTTTTAATAAAGTCCAAACTTACCCTGCATCTGAGCTGTTACCACAGAGCAACGGATCAAGGGCTCCAGGGATTGTGTAAAAGTTTGCTGAAAAAAAAAAATGTTAAAAAACATATGTATGCACACTGCACACTTAATGGACTCAGCATATTACAAAACTACAGAAGCCTTAACAGAGCAGTCATCTAGGTTCTTCCTGGAAGTTAATACAGGGATAATACATTAATAATTAATAATTCGTTTGAGTGCAAATACAAATGAATCGCTGGCACACTGGAGCAAGTTAATTCAAGAGTGGGGAGGCAAGAGAGAAGCTGCAAAGAGCTGGATCCTGATTCTCCACTACCTTGCACTTTCTGTTGTCACTTACACCTGTGTAAATCCTACTAGCATGTTCACCTGCTTTGCACAAGTACAAAAGGAGATACAAGGCAGCGAAAAATCAGGCGCCTAGTCACTTCAAGTGGAAATATGGTGAGTAAGAACCAAGTGAAAACCAAATAAAGGAGCTCAGGAGTCAGGTCAATGCTTTCATCTGTAGAACTGACAGCATTCACAGACATTTCCTAGCTGTTCCCTTTCACCATGTTTACACCTTGTTTTTATTCTGGAACAAGTTTTTGCTCTTGTTAATGTTTGTGGAATAGGCTGTTCTTTGAGCTAGTACCTGTATCTACATGGCATTTGGGCACGGACACAAGTATTTAGGATTCATTATCCCCATTTGTATAAAAGTCAACCAGTCAGGATGAAGAACTGATATCAGGTAATAAAGGTTGCTAGTTGCACACCATGAATAGAGAAATCAATAGCTCATAGGTTGCAATTAATTTGCATGAACTGTTTAGAGTGATTGAATAAATAAGTAGGAAGGAAAGCACAACAGGCCTAGTTTTAACAGCTAAACTATTAGTTACATATGGTTCAACATGCTCCATAGGTCTCTTTGCACATCTTTTCCAAATGCTTGGGCTTTTTCTAAATCAATGCTGACTGACACACAAAGATAAGGCTCTAAAGACGCGGGGCCAGATGCAAGATGGCAGTTGGAAGAGGAGCTGCGACTAGATATAACGGGAAAGTGGGGGTCAGGTCAAGCTTAATACAAAGCAAAGCATGTACAGCTCAGTGGAAGATAGAGAGAAGCTTATTGTGCCCCACGCACTGATGCTGGGAGCCTCCCTGCTATAGAACTAGGACTTAAGAATCAAATACATGAGCCACTTTCTCAATCCCTAAAGCCCTCTCTCCAGAGTTGTATGCAATCTTGGCTGACCACTCATGAATAACACTTGATAAGACACAGCCAGAGAGAAGGAATCCCTGAGGCAAGGAAGTAGCTTTCACAAACTCTACATTTAAAACTAAACAGACTGGGCTGTAAAAAGCTTTGTTTCTGAGCTTGGAGGCACAGAACACACTCTGGATTGGACAAACAAGTTGCAAACCTGGGCCAAGTATCAAGTGAGCCTTGAACAATGGGCCACAGTGTAGGGTTTGTCCTTGAAACCAGGTGATATAGTGATAACTGGGGCCTAGTAGGCCTACTCCATTTGTGAGCCCAACTGTGGGAAAGGAGATAAAAATTTATAAGGTGTGACAATCTATAACAATAAATATTGATGGGGAAAAGTGCAAAAGGTAAAGACAGGCTGAATTAGTCTAAACAAAAAAGGCCAGCTGATATAATTCAAGGACTGTGTTAAGATCATGCCGATAAACAAGAAAAGTGAGGGACTGGAAATCAAGGAACCAAAGGTGGGTTGTCAGAAATTAGACCTAATCTGTAGAGAAAATAATGAGAGGATACGTTATTCTTCTCATCATTCCCTTTTTGGGTCCTTTTGGGGGGCAAGGAGGCAAAAGTGAACACAAATTGCTGACTAAAAGAAGTGAGCTTCACTATCATGGCTGCCACCCGCAACATTTCCTGGGTCCCCCAGCTTTACTGGGACACCATTGGGTCTTTGTCATCCTGATCCTCAAATTTTGAAATTTACTGAAATTTAATGATGTGTTTGCCATGGTACTAAGCAGGTTGAGGTCTCTGTATACCAATAAAACTGTTTAACATTGGACAGTGGCAGGGTCACGTTATCACCTTTAAATCTTTGAACCATTTATTTCCATTGAAATTAATACAACAGTGAAACTTGGTGATTTAAACTAATTTTTTCTCTCTGGAGTTTTTGGTTCCACTTTTGCTGGAAAAGAACCAGCACTATGGAACACTAAACACAACCATCCTCTGATGTAATTAAAACATGGTTGGTGCTCACAGCACACTCCAGGGTCAAGGACAACACACTCTCCAGTACCATCTACACTCAAGGCAGAATTGTATTTTAGCTACTTTGTGGAGGTGGAAAGGACCACCATTCTGTGGGGTTTGAATCTCAAAGCAAAAGTCACATTGATCTAAACAAAAAAAATTAGGTTGAGCACAAATCTACAGAGCTTTGCACAGGCCTCTCCAGATCTGGAACGTTATAACAAGGACTGGCCAGTTCAGTGGACAATGTTTATTTTAGGAACAGCACTCACCATGCTGAAATGGACAAAGCCATGATTTTCCAAAGTGAATCTGGATGCCCAATTTAAGACACCTTAAAGAGACCCAATTTCCAGAAAGTGCTGAGAAACCAGGGCCTTTAAGGTGCCTGAAGCTGGGCACCCAAAATCTCCAGTCATTTTGAAAATCTTGGCCATAAACATTTCGTCATGTAAAAAGGAAACAGACTTTAGGGAGCATTGCTGCAGAAATACCTACAGACATTGTTGGTGTATTCTTGCCAGTCAAACCCCCTGGTGCCATTCTCTAGGAGGCTCTTATTGAGGTTAATTGGCCATATTACACACTTGTTCCTCAAATTGCCCATAAACAGCTGCAGGCCGATTAAAGCAAAGACACTGAGGCAAAACACTGTCAAAATCATTACATCTGACAGTTTCTTCACAGACTGAATTAGGGCACCCACAATGGTCTTCAAGCCTGCAGAGAGAAAATAGGGCTAGAAATCACTTTCATATAATTATCACACATACAATACATTGCACATTACTTCTATAATACAGTGGCAAAAGGTCATTGCTTAAGGACAGCCAGGTCCATGGGAAATTGAAGATGCACTGGATCTATTCAGGTTTTCCCCTACCGTACGTTGATTAAAGCAAAGTATAATGGGGGTGAGGGGGTGGGGAAGGAAGCTGAGCCAAATGAATCCTGGGTGTAACTCCACTGACTTCAGTGAAGGACCAGGAATAAATCTGACCCAGTGTCTTAAAACAAATTAAAATACACTGGAGCCTTGCTAGAACACACACGTCTATCTAGCACAAATTCGCATATAATGCGGTCGCGGCCATGGATCCCAAATTTAATTACTTTAATTGCAATTTATTCTAATGCGGTCCCTGCGTTAACGCAGTACTAGGCATGGATCCCAAATCCCACGTTCTAGCGGGGGTCTGGTGTATTAAAAGGTCACCATTCAAAATCTCTGTTCTCTAGTGACAGCGCATATATAGGAGCCTCTGAGATGAATGTTAGGGCTTGTCTGCACACAGATGTTACACCCAGTTAAATCGGTGCAAAATCTAATTTAGTTAAACTGATGCAAACCCTATGTAGGACAGTCTTATCTGGGTTTAAACCTTGTTCATATGGTGCAAACTACACAGATATAACCCAGGTTTAAAAGGACTATCAGATTGTCCACATGCACAGTCACATTTGTTTAAACTGGTTTAAAACACACACCTTTAGTTAAACCTGTGTAAATTTCCATTTTAGACTGGCCTTTACTCTTTCAATCTGGCATAAGAGGATTCCACAAAAAGCGTTAGGATTTTCTCCAGTATAAACTGACCCTCTTGGGACTCTATAAACTTGGAGCCAAAGCTGCACAAGACGTTAAGACGTCTGCACAAGACGTAAAGGTTAAGAACATAGGAATGGCTATACTGGGTCAGACGAAAGGTTCATCTAACTAGCCCAGTATCCTGTCTTCCAACAGTGGCCAATGCCAGGTGCCCCAGTGATCCATCCCATCACCCAGTCCCAACTTCTGGCAAACAGAAGCTAGGGACACCATCCCTGTCTATCCTGGCTAATAGCCATTGATGGTCCTATCCTGTATGAATTTATCTAGTTCTTTTTTGAACCCTGTATAGTCTTGGCCTTCATAACATCCTCTGGCAAGGAGTTCCACAGGTTAACTGTGCATTGTGTGAAAAAATACTTCCATTTGTTTGTTTTAAACCTGCTGCCTATTAATTTCATTTGGTGACCCCTAGTTTTTGGTTTATGAGGAGGAGTAAATGTCACTTATTTACTTTCTCCACACCACTCATGATTTTATAGACCTCTATCATATACCCCCTTAGTCATCTCTTTTCGAAGCTGAAAAGTCCCACTCTTATTAATCTCTCCTCATACAGAAGCCGTTCTATACCCCTAATCATTTTTGTTGTCCTTTTCTGAACCTTTTCCAATTCCAATATATCTTCTTTGAGATGGGGCAACAACATCTGTATGCAGTATTCAAGATCTGGGCGTACCATGGATATATAGAGAGGCAATATGATATTTTCTGTCTTATTATCTATCCTTTCTTAATGATTCCCAACATTCTGTTTGCTTTTTGACTGCCACTGCACATTGAATGGATGTTTTCAGAGAACTATCCACAATGACTCCAATATCTCTTTCTTGAGTAGTAACAGCTAATTTAGACCCCATCATTTTATACGTATAGTTGGGATTATGTTTTCCAATGTGCATTACTTTGCATTTATCAACAATGGATTTCATCTGCCATTTTGTTGCCCAGTCACCCAGTTTTGAGAGATCCTTTTGTAGCTCTTTGCAGTCTGCTTTGGACTTAATTATCTTGAGTAGTTTTGTATCATCTGCAAATGTTGCCACCTCACTGTTTAACCCCTTTTTTCAGATCAATTATTAATATGTTCCTCAGATTTGTCACCTAAAAAGATTGGCTCAGGTTTGGGAATCTCCCTCACATCCTCAGTCGTGAAGACCGATGCAAAGAATTCATTTAATTTCTCTGCAATGGCCTTATCTTTCAGTGGTCCTTTAGCATTTTGATCATCCAGTAGCTCCACTAGTTGTTTAGTAGGCTTCCTACTTCTGAGGTACTGAAAAAATTTTTTGCTATTACTTTTTAAGTCTTTGGCTAGTTGTTCTTCAAATTCAGTTGATGTATGTGGTTTAATACTAATGACAGTACATGTCTTAGGCAAGAAATAAAAGTTCTAAAAAGGGATCTTCCAAGCTCAGTCTGATCTGCCCAGGTACCATCCTTCAATTCTGTGGACAATTTGCATGAGCAAGGAATGCAGGATAACACCTTCAATCAGACCTACATGAAAGGTGTGCAGAACCCAGTCAGAAGTCAATAGGATTTGGAGTGTAGAAGAAAAACAAGGGTAGACCCTTAAAAAACAAACAACTCTAACGTCCTGCGGGATTGTTCTGCATTTATAACATGAAGGGAGGAAAAGCAGACAAGAGCTTTGCTGCACGTGGATTTCAGACAGAATTTCTAAGGGTGGCCATAAGTGACTCTGAAAATAATCCTGGGATGTTCCCTCCAATGGCAACTTCCAACTCAACCCTGCTCCATTTACAAAGGCCAAAACAGTTTTCCCATCACAAAACTGCCAGGCCCCACAAACTCAAGCACTGCTTCAGTAAATTAAAATAAAAGCCACCTTCATCCTGCTTACTTACCGACTAAGAAAGAGAAGCAACATTTTCACCACGACCAAACCAATTAGATGAGCTCAAGGTAAAATCCCTCACCTCTCCCTGGAGCTCTAAGCCTCATGTCCACAAGACACAGCAGAGAACATCAAATGTTTCTGCCAATATTAGATCTCAGCTAGAAATTCGTGCTTAGCCCTCCACCTCCTTATTCACATTATAAACAGTACTGATAACTTTTAAAAGCACCCATGAATGCGAAGTTACTCCCTTTGTCTGTTCTGTTTCACTTCTTCTGCTTAGGCAAATCAGACCCTTTCATGCATTGCAAAATTCTACTCACGCAGCAACTAATTTTTGGTCTTTGACAAACAAATAAAATATTGTTAGTTTCTCATCATCATCATCTGGTAAGAGCTGGGCAAGCAGGTTGTGTGTGTACAGGCTGGTAAGCTTTCCCATAAGAATTCAGCAAGGATGCCCCTACATCCTTTCCAGAGCAAGTGGGGAAGATGTGTTACAAAATATTTGCCATACCAGATCATGTCACAGGTGGATTTAGTCTGGTGTCCCATCACTAGCTCTAGCCTTGACTGCATAGTAGTCCATAGAAAAGTTATCTAGGCCCCTACTGCTATTGGACACTCCTGAACATCTCCAAACTTAATCCTCCAAAATATTTTTCCTAGATAAGAAATGTAGTTTACCTTTCTTCACTCTCTGCCCAGAGAATTGGATCATATGCAACTTCTGAAAAGAAATCCCTACCTAACCTTTTAGAGATCTGATAAGAGAGACTCCTACGAGACTGGCATCCTTCCTTTTAACGTATTTACTGAAGTGCTTTTTCCAGCAGCCACAACGATAACTTATCCCTTTAATTCATACTCGGAAAGAGGCATTTAATGAGTCATTAAATGTTGTGCTTTATGAATCTCTTACTCCCTTAATCTACTGTTAGCTGTGAGCACTTTTGATACACTTTATTATTCCCAGACCATGTATGGATTTCCATCCCTTGCCTCCCAAAACCTCACCACATCCATCAGTGCTTCCATACAATTGTAATTGATATTAAACTTCCCCCTCATCACTGCTTTAGCTACCTCCCAAGAGGGCTTTAGGTTTAAAAACTCCAGAAATGTTAGCCTTGTTAAACCCAAGCAGTCATCCCAGGCTTAAGATGCTTCCTCAGACCACCACCAGCCTTCTATAACAACCTCTTGGGCAATCAACCCCTCTTATGCTTGTCTATAGGCACTAGTTCTGAAGTAGAGAGAGAGTGTGCAACAGTTCCAGCAGTAAGTATTTCAGCTAGGATTGGATCAGACCCAAAGCTCTGGCTCAGATCACCATACCAGCTTTCAATTGTCAGCTGTCAGACCCTCCTAGGTTACCGGCAGCTTCATCCAAAGCCCACGGAAGTCAATTAAAAGATTCCCATTAATTCTAATAAATTTTGCATCAGGGCCCAGATCAGAAGTCTTTGCACCTAGTCACTGTTCTCTGCCTAGATATTACACGCAAGTATTTATATATTTCCATGCATTCTTTGTTTTGACAGAATTAGATGGTTGCTTCCGATCCATCTTTATTGTATGATCTATGTGTTGCAGAATGCTCAGATCTAGAATACATGGCTAAATTGGCCTTTGGTGTGATGGTTCTTGAGACCACATTGTAAGTCTGGAGTAATTCATTTCCACAATGAGATCAGAAGGAGCTGAAGTTTGTCTGCATCTTCAACCAAGTGGTCAACACTGTAATTGGCAGAAGTGGCCAAGCACAAAGTTACGGTCGCAGTCTCCCCTAAATGCCTGTTTTTAAATCCCACTCCTAGTATTATGACTGCTTTGACTGGGTGAAATCCTTATGGCCTGTGTAATGCATGAAGTCAGACTAGATCATCATGGCCTTAAAATCTGAATCAATAGCACTCATTTTTAGAGCAATACAATGCAGACTTCTGGACCTGCCCCAAAGTCCATCAATCTGCAAAAACCTGTGAAGCAAGATTAGATGTGGTGATTTTTATTTTTAAAAATTTCTGGACAAAGTGAAGCCAGCTTGTACTGAAACCTCATTGGAGCTCATAGGTGCAGGACAGATCAGTAATTGGATGGGAGAATTCTACAGAAAATCAGATTGCTATGGGAAATGTTGATGATTTGGTGGGAGTTCCTCCCATCTGCATCACTACTTAACTGATGACCAGGGCTGGTGCTACTGAAGGTGCTGCCTTTTGGATGAAGTGTAAAATTGAGGCGTCCCACCACTTTTGGTTGCTAAAGATTGCATGGCATTTTTATCCTCCAATGGCTGCTTGACAATCCTCTTCTGAGAAATAGGATAGGTGAGTTTCATTGGTGAGCATCACAACTGGGATCATAAGACATCCTTGCTGGATGTCTCAGTAGGGAGCCCAAAGATTAAATGAGCTGTGAAGAATCGGTCCTCCAGGACAGGGATTATGCACATTGGTCCAAAACCTCATGGGAAAACTAGCACTGATCATGCTGCTCCTGTTCTGTGGACACAGTGCTTCAGTTGCCAGGGCCAACTTTTTCTAGTCACCAGCTGGAAAGTCACATGAAAAATTTAAGCATTAAAACCTCTCAGTCCAGAAATGCTTGTTCATCAGGAAAAAGCCTCATTACTGTAGCTTGCTCCCTCTAAGCAACGAGGATGTTTCCACTTCAACTTATAATCAACTTGCCTCAAATGTTTTCATACCATTAAACTCCAAGTGGGCTGGAGCCGAGTCATGCAAGCCTCTCCTTCCTCCAGGACTTTTTTAGACCACATAGATTTACATGGCCCTTCTGCAGATCTCAGTGTTAAATAATGCAACAAAGATGAAAGATTTATCAAGCCATGTACGTTTGTGTCCACATTTAGGGAGAGCACAGTGCAGTTGCTTCTGTGCATGGCACATTCCAGGGCAGAAAACGCCCCAGGGGGAAAATTTTCCAGTGACAAAAATGTTTCTTTAGCAACCTACAGTTTGTGTCCATTTGTTTTCCAAATGTCTTCCTTTTGGATGTGCTGTAAGGACAATCTGCTCAATGGCCAGACTCTACGATGCAGTATTTTACTGTATCTCAGAATTATGGATAAGTTATTGTGTGTTATTAGTAGTGGCATCTAGAGGCCCCAGCTGAGCGTGAAGCCCCATTGCGGTAGGTGCTGTGTCTACGCAGAGTAAGAGGCAACCCCTGTCCTGGAGAGTTAATCTAAATGGCAATCTAAATGGACAAGACAAATGAAGACTGAAGATGCTCATCTGGGAAATGAGGCACAAAAAGATTAAACAACTTGCCTAGGGTTACACAAGGAGTCTGTGGCAGAGTGGGGAACTGAATGCAGATCTCCTGAATCACAGCCCAGTGCCTTAACCGCAAGCTTGCCCTTCCTGATCAACTGGCTGGAATCAGTGAGAGCTCTCAGCCCCATCCAGCACCCCATATCTGGAACTTGCAACTACACTTGGAGCTACACTCCAGATGCAACTATGTTTTTGTAACCAGTTCATTAAACTCATTTGACTCAGTTGCAACAAGCATGGCTGAGCTGTGTCCACACAGCAGCCCTTTTCAGCATTTTGTGCATCTCCACCATTCATGCCACCTGCTGTCACCATGGTTGATGTCACAGCATACCGGAAAAATCTGAGCAGTTATCCCATGGTGTCTCAGTAGGCGACACCCATAAAACAGCACCAGTAGCACATAGGGCAATCAATTCTGGAGTGTCTTGCACCACACAGAGCTAGGAGCCAGAATGGCCAACCTAGTTACCCAGACAAGTTTATGGCATCCTGTTTATGTTGCAGAAAACATTGCAGAATGAGAATCAGATGTTAAAAAGGAGACTTTACCTTTCATCAAACACAAACAAAAAAAAAAGATTTTAATTTTTTTTTGGCCATAAAAATTTGTTAGCTGAAAACTGGAAAAGCTTTGTTTTTTCAGCAACCCCCTCAAAAAAAAATTTTTTTTTAAATCAACATTTTTCATAGAGGGGACACGAAAAAAACCACCAAAACATTTTCCTGACCAGTTGCACTGGCTACAAACATAGAAGTTTTGTACTGGGATGTTTTTATGTTGACCCAGAACTGAACCTGAATTTCTGTAGGTTTCTGAGAGCTGGATTTATGTCCCAACCCATCTACATCTTGGAATTTAAAAAAACAAAACAAAAAAAAACATTAAGTTTACAAGAGAAAGTCATGTAAATTATGCATTTTCAAGAATTACCAGATCCACTGACACGTAACATCCTCTCAAAGCCTTTTTACTATTTCATTTATATAATATAAGTGCCAGCATGTGACATGACAATGGAGTCTTGACTTTCTAAAAAGTGAGTTCGCAAATAGGGAAACTGGGGAGGAAAACAAATGGTAAAAACATTGACCAAAACACATTTGAACCATCCATAATTTATCACATGTCAAACACAAATGTGAAGCAAGTTGAATCACATAAGCAGGAATCAAGAATAAGCTGGGATGCTACATCATGCAATATAACTGCAAGGCTCAGCAGAGCAGATTTAGTTTCTGATTTCATGCTTTGTGACATTCAAGAGGGCTTTTCCTTAGATTGATCCTTGCAATTATCAGATAAATTTTAAAATTTAGCTCTATTTGCGCCTTGCCACGGTTCATGCCATGCCTTAGACCTCGAATGGACCATGCAACTTAAGAACAGTCTGAATCAGTGGCAATTCATCTGTAGAGAAATGCTAAAATGAAGGCATTTCATTATCAAGGCTGTGTTATTTAGTACACGCCAGTTATCTATCTGAATTAAGCACTTTGAGTAACTAAACAAAAATCTAGGCTTGAATATAAATATCAGACCAAAAATGCAAAAGAGAGGAGCCAGTGATCTTTTGGGAACCTGTGCCTGATTCTCATTTATTCTAAGGCCTCTTTACACCGTTCCATCAGTATAAAAGCGTCTTACCCACTCGAAGAACCCTACATTGCCAGGCTGATGTAAAAGGGCCTTAGGGTAGCAGGCACATGAAACTGTAAAATAAAACAAATAAAGGAAGTTCCAGGTAGGAATAAAATGTTTTTTTTAAACTCAGCGCTTTTAATCAATGCCAAAGTTCTTGTCAATTTCCAAGTAGCTTTACTGCTATTCATTTTTCCAGACACAACTGGAAATTTTTACACCCTGTTCCCTTCAGCCCTCTAAGTTGTTGTTTGCTAATCTTCAGTGCCTGTAGGGTCCCATTCTCTATTGCTCTGACAGTGTGCAATCATTATTCCTGCTGTGCACTGGTGTAAAGAACTGCATGAGACACCATGGAGAATTATGGAATTCATGGAATGCATCCGATGAAGTGAGCTGTAGCTCACAAAAGCTTATGCTCTAATAAATTTGTTAGTCTCTAAGGTGCCACGGGTACTCCTTTTCTTCATGGAGAATTAGGCTCTTAAAAACATTAATAATTGTATCACTGAAAGATTTGGTCACTTGGGGGCTTGGAATATCATTCTGATTCCTCACTGTTGCTTTGCTTTACCAATTCATAGTTAAAAGGAATGTCCCTGTTCAGGTATCAATGGGTTGCAATTATTTGGAAACTAAGTTTTCAGGGTGATGTGGGCTTAGTTTCCATTTGTGACGGACTCAACGTGTGTTTCTTCACACAATTTGTCAAGTCAGATAATGTGACCCTTGCTCTATACAACAGGATGCAGAGTGAGTTCTGTGCTTAATTCACCAACTATTAAAAGTTGTCTGTGAGATGTTCAACTGTCTGCCTTCCCAGCCTAAGGCAGAACCACTGATGAGACACACTATCGGTCTATTGATACTAGGGATATTTTCAAACTGGTTAGAATAGTATTGTAGATCTGGTTTTAGGTGACCTGACCCATTTTTACTGAGCTGCTTTTCAAGGCTACTCCATTTCATTAAAAAAGGGACCTGCCTTCCTTAAGTCAGCTCCGCACTATGGCTCACACTGTTTTAAAACTGGTTCCGCTAAATTGGTTTTTAAATTTCCCCAGTATAGATAGGCCCCAGGAGACAACTTGCAGCACCACTACTTTCCTCTTTCCGAATTTAAGAGATGCAGCTTGCACTGCCACTTGCCCCTCAGTTTGTGTGTGCATATGCACCTGCATATGTCAGTGAAAGGTGACAGATTGACAGCCCTGTAGAAAAGTCCTTTCTCTAGTCGCAGGACAATATATTCACACCATGTAAGCCCTCTAGCCTGCATGTCTGGAGGAATTACCTCTAGATGGGAAGGATTAAACTCACTCCCCTGGCACTATGGTATTTGGCCTCTTTGCTGAGATTTCCAGTGCCTGGGGCCACTTGGCAATTGCTGTGTTAATTGCATGTGTGATGCGCACTCTTCCCCAGCAGGAACTGCATTAGCACCAACATACTCATCATGTAGCACAGGTCACCAAACCATCTTATGATGGTCATATTTGGGAATTACTGCTAGCATAGACTAGAACTGAGCTGGTGAAGTAGAGGTAAGTGTCTCTAGATCCTATTAGTGATCCACTAAGCCAATCAAACCCTCCACCTCACCTGAAATTTTATCCAGCAGCATGTCTCCAGTCCTGCATACTTTTCATCTAAACACCCCTGCTCATCTGAAGAGGCCAATTCTAATTATTTACAAAAGGTTTATTTAACATCTGTCATAATGATAAAATGGTTCTCTCTTAAGGTCATTGTGACATTGGAATTCCCATCCCACTGCATGCACTGAAGAAACAAGAGAAAACATTTAGATTTTAACATATTCAAATATATTACCTTGAGAAAAGTACACTTCTACCCTGTGTGTACACTAAGCCATCAAGTAATACACTAGCTCTCTACCCCACAACTAGTGCTTCCAAGCGTACCCTAAAGACAACCAACCAGTAGGTTAATTACCTAAATTCCCAATTCTTGCTAGTGATGGGACCAGAAGGCAGGGGGTTGTTTTGCAAAGCCTCTGCCGGGCCCCAGCGCTGCACAATCGGGAGATTCTGATCTAAGCTCTAATTTAAGTCAGTGACCAAAGCTCCACCCATTTCCAATTCTAGCCTTAGCATTCAATACTGTAATAAGGCAGTACAGCCACTCTCACTTTGCTGCAAACTGGCTATGCTGAACTTAATGCGGGGTGGGATGGAACTTAGATCCTCCCTGCTCCAAAAGCACACTTGACCTAGAGAGGAATCTCTGTTAGCAGTTAGGAGCACGGGGCCTAGGATATGCAGCTGAACAGTTCCACATCTTTTCATGCGAGGACAATGGCAAGTTTACACATTAACTAGGCAGTTGATTACACTTTTTCACTCTGCTATACTGATGAATGTGAAGCACATCCTAAAGCAGTTTCAGCATACTTTTTCTTTTACCACAGCATCACAACTGCTCTCCAAGCAGTGCATCATCATCAACGATAATCAGATAGTTCTTCCTCCTTATGTGTGTATCTTAAGCTGTGCAGCCAATCATCCAACAAGGCTAAGTAAGAGCATTCTAATTAAAGAGCAATTCTCTATCATTCAGTGCAAGAAAAGCAGGTGGTATGTAAGAGCATCATGCAGCAGGTAGGGTTTATAAATATGATAGGCTTGGCAGTCTGGAGGGAGGGAAAAGGCATCTGTCTCCTAGAACAATATAGTTTGGTTTTTTGCAAATATACATGCAATAGCACACTGAGAAAATAGCAGGATGTTGCTGGACATCATTTACTTAGCAAGTAAAGATGGCGCTATTGCTCATTCCAGAGCAGAGCGACATTTTGGAGAGATGGAGAAAGAGGTAGGCTGGGCTTGAGATCACTAAAAATATACAACCTGAGGTAACAATTTTACGTCAATTCTCTCCCGAACCCTGGAATAGACCAACTCATGCTCCAAGGCAATCTGTATTTTCAGTGCACTTAAAGCCTTCAAAAATATTCCCTTAGAACATTGTCAGAAAAACACAACATAAAAACACTCTGCACTTTCCATCCCCAAAACACTATGCAAACTATCAACTTGCTAAACCTAATATCTGGGAGGCAAGTGGGCAAATCTCACTCCCACTTTCCAGATCAGAAGACAAAACAAAGGAGGTTAAGACCAAAACTCTCCCCAGTGGCTTCTGATTTTGGGTGCCCAACTTCAGATGTGCTGAGCACCCAAAACTCTAACATGAAGTCCCTGGAAGATAAAGTTGCTCAGCACCCCTGAAAATCAGGCTCTACTTAGCTGTCTAAAGTTGGGTGTCCACAAATTCACGCTCTCAAAAATAGAGGCCACACATATGAGCAGCATGGTGAGCAAAACGCAAGAACTTCCGGCGCCTCATCGCATGCTTCGTCACTAAGCCAGAAAGCCACAATGAAGGAAGCTCCATTACTTGGCACTTTAAAAACCAGACTGGACAATATACTAGACATAGTATTGCCAAAGGCTTCTCTGCACTGGCTGCAGGGCATAGCGAATGGGCTCGTGATCCAATAGGCCTAATTTTTACAATTGGATAAAAGCTAAAGTACTGTATGCCCTAACACAGTAGGGTTCATAACCCTCCCAGAATGACTGGTTCTTTATTTAAAAAATCCCCATTAGTGTAACTCCGAAAGTTCCTGAAGTGAACTGGATGACTCCTGGAGTAAGGCACTACTCAACCTGAGTAAGAATGGCAGTAGCTGGCCCTTTATTTGTTTTGAATTATACTTCAGAGTTTTCACACAGAGGCTAGATATTGATAGACATGCACTTAAGAGGATGGTATACAATTATCAGTATTCATCCAACGGTCTTACATTATTGTTTTTAAATCACTGTTGATTCATACAGACTGCAAAGCCCATCAAAAATGTCCCAGTGCCATTTTTGAAAGGTAAGTGGTGAGAGAAGGGGCGGAGGAAAGAGAAAGAGAGAGACATACACAAGATAAGCATTAATGCTTAAAAGACTCCTCACCTGGAATAACAGAGATAGTTTTCAAAGCTCGGAGAACTCTGAAAGTTCTCAATGCTGAGACATTCCCAAGATCCACAAACTCTGTGACATATCTGTAATGAGGGAGGTCACACACAAAAAACACAATGACAAAACACACACCAATAAAACAACTACAGACAAAGCAATACATCACTCACAGAGGCCTGTGCCCAACAGCTAACACCAACCGGAGGCCGCCTTACCTGGAATTACAGAAATAGTTTTCAAAGCTCTCAGAACCCTGAAAGTGCGCAGAGCTGAAACATTGCCTAGGTTTACAAACTCTGTTATATACCTGCAGAATTAAACCAGAGTTAATGACACCATTGGGGTCACCTTCCTTTTAATATAATCGTTTGTAGGAAACAGACTGTAATTTAAAATGCTTTAGAACTGGCATTGAGAGAGACAGAGAAGGATACAAAGCCAAAACTAGTTTAAAAATGTCTCAAGAACATAGGCCAACTAGCCCAGCTGCATGTTTTGCTCTTTGAACTTTCCCAAATTTGGAGTCTAATGTTTTAATTCTGTATGGACCTGTGCAAAGCAATTTTAAAAAATTACTTGGCAAAAGAAACCAGGTATGTTTGGAGAGACTGTTTCCTCAATTCAATGGGATGTGTTGTCAATCAGAGCTACCTCACTTTCCTTCCCGTTTTTAATTGTCTTCAACATTTGCAGTTATGCAGCACCTAAGTGCCACACAGACATTAGTTCAGTAATGTCTGTCTTCGCCACCTCTCTGAGACACAGTTAAGTATTATCACCATTTTACAGATGACCAGACTTGGGGCACAGAGAGGTTAAATGAATCAGTATCAAAGCCAGGAATAGATTCATGTGAATCAATATCAAACCTAGGAATAGAACCCAAGAGTCCTGGCTCCCAGATCCCCTATTGTAACCACTAAACAAACTGCCTCTGAAAATAATTCTGCTGTTTTGGGAAAGTCTGACATTTCGTAGCTTTCCAGGCATTACAGGTCAAATTCACCAGTGTGCAGAAGAACTAGCTAGACATCACCTAAGCCTCATGAGCGGGATTTAAATGATCCACAGGCCTTGGTGAATTTGGGACAAATCCTCCTGATATGACAGCAGTACAACCCCACTGATGGTAAGGTGATTGTATAGCTGTAACATGAGTGAGCCCACAATGCTTGGTACTGATGCTTTTGAGAGCCTGACAGTCTTTTCAACGTTGATATTGCATTGCTTGTTAACTTACCATCCAGCTGCACAACAAATGATATTGGATGGGATTTTCAAAAGGATCCTAGAGGAATTAGGTTCCCAATTCACAATAAGTTGCACCTAACTCCTTTAGGCGCCTATGAAAATCTCAGGAGCTGACTAGTTGAATTTAAGGCCTCATTTGCATTTCTTGAACAATGCATCTTTTAGTAAACAATATATAGAAAGGACAACTAGTGAAAGTGCTGGCACTCAAAAAACCCAATGCCCTAAGCCTCTGCACTCAGCCAGCACTGGAGCCTGATATTTCAGAAAAGCAGAACACACACAACTCCAGCGAAATGCAAGTCCCCTGGACCCTTGAAAATCAGACCCCCATGCCTTCAATCAATCATCTCTCTGATTTCAGTAGCCAATGTTGGCCCTGGGAGCCCAGAACATGGACAGGTGTAAAATGTGTCAAAGCAAATATGGAAGGGAAACAATTATTCCTCTCCCAGGCGTTGGTCAGATTGTCAATGACATATTTCCACTGATGATAGCGGGGGTTGTAAGAGTGCATTAGAACAGGCCAAGAGGTGAAACACATTTTTATAAGATACAGGGTGCCAAACGTTTAGAATTCATCTCTAATTAGGAAAATGAATTTAGTGGTCTACATGTTGTAAGACACCTGGGCACTTCACTGCTTATTAGACTTGGAAGATAAGTTGATTCAGCAAAAGGGGAAAAGAATGAGCTAGACAAAATAAAATACTGTATGGTGGACTTCCTTTTTGGGGATTCTGAATCTTTAGCTGCAAAAGGTTAATATCTACCCGTTAACCCACAAGTATCCAAAATACAGCCCAAAAAATCCTAACATGCAAACCAAAGCCATGGAAGGAGTCAGTGGTGGAGCCAGGATTTAGAAATTCCTAGTTCCCATCCCCGAGCTGAACTCACCAGAACATGCCAACTCTCTGGCATAGGGGTAAAGCTAGAATGCTGGGCACTAATTACAAAATCCTGCCTCATCATAGGTAAATGGCCCCCAAACCGTGAGGGGTGCAGAGAAACTTTGAGTGGGCGCACAGCAGGGCCTGGGCCAGGGGAGGGAGGTGGGGAGGGAGCGTCACCCAGCCTTGCTCTGCCCCTAGCCGCAGCTCCACTCCGCCCCACCTCTGCCCTCATTCCCTCTTCACCTTCAATCCAGCTCCTCCCCCATCCCCAGTTCTGCCCCCAGCTCTGCCTTCAGCCCAAGCTCCTCTGCTGAGGAAGCCTTGGCTGTGCAGCAATGGAGTACAGGCACGAACAGATTCCATTACTGGTAAGGGCAGGGGTGCAACAAGAAATGTTTGGGCACTGCTGCCATAGGTGCATATTCAGAAAGCTGTGATTTGCCCAAAACATGTCCAAGCCAAAGCCGCTATAAGCAGATGCAGCTCCACTAATTTTAGCGGAGTTACATTTAGCTCTGTCTTTATCTCAGGACTGCACTGAAAATAAGAGCCAGAGTCTAGTCTTTGATCTTTTTGGTGTCCACTTTAAGATTTCCTTGACTTTTTTCTTTTTTCCTTTGCACCTATCTCACAAGAAGATTCAACCCCCTCCCACATTTCATGTACACACATAGAATTGGTAACAGTAATATCCTGAAAATGCAACTTACGCCATCATGATGACACTGAAATCTAGCCAGTTCCATGGATCACGAAGGAAAGTAAAACCATCTATGCAGAAACCTCTTGCAATAATTTTCACAAGTGATTCAAATGTATAAATACCAGTGAATGTGTACCTGTTAAAAGGGAAGTCGAAAACAGAACTCTGCTAAGAACAATGTGGTAAAAATATAATTTCAGTCATGAAAAAAATCTTTTCAAATATATTAGGCTTAAGAAATCAAGAGGTTATAAAACCCCTATCCTACCCCCACTGACTTAAACGGGAGCAAGAGTAAGCTTATTGAATAAATGAAAGAAAATTCTGCAAGAATTAAAGAAAAAAAACTTCTGAAGTATTTAAAAAGAGAAAGATACAAAAAAAAATTGCTACTTACTCCACATTCTTCGACCATTCAGGTGGGTTACTAAAAGTCATGAATACACAGTTGGTCAAAATAGTGCACATAATGATCATGCTAAATAATGTAGGGTGAAGTCAAGGAAGAAAGGGACACGCTAAATTGGCTCTTTAGTTCAGTATGAAAACATCTTTGTAAAATTCACTGCAATATAGAGACAATTCTAATGAGAATAATTTCCAGCCAGTGATCTATTCACTATCAGCTAGATAGGACAAGAGCCAAGATAACATCCAGCAGTCACAGGAGATGGAGAGAGAGACATTTTTTCATATAATTTTTTTCCATTTAACTATCTCATTGGTTTCCCCACAATTCTCTGATCTCTTGGACATGACGGGGCTGATTCTCCATTGCATTCTGATTTGGTAGCAGTTTATAGCCACTTTATACTTGTGCAGACAACTGCATGAGGGACAGAGCAAGAGTGAACTGAGAGATATCACTCTCCAAAGGGCATTGCGCACATGCACAGGGAGCACAGAATTTTCACCTTAGTTAATATTTATGGCAAGTTAACAGTTCTGTCCTGTCTCCAGGCATTGAACAGAGGAAGGTGCACACGTGCTTCATGTTCTGCAACCAAACAAAAATAGTGTCTCATCTCTTTAACATCAGACATTTTACTGCTTAGAACTAATCATGAAGGCTGTAAAACTGTAATATACATTGAATAGACTCAGACTAAGGTCAGCAGAGACCATCATGATCATCTAGTTGGACCTCCTGCACATTGCAGGCCAGAGAAACTCACCCACCCGCTCCTGTAAATAAAACAGAGTCCCTATCTCATACTTCACAACAATTTACATTCATCCTTTACGTGAAACTTCCCCTCAGACAATTCCATCTACATTCAGGAATAGCAACACAATCTGCTGGTAAATGAAATGAGTGAGCAGCATCGTATTACATCACTTGTTAGTCAGAAATCTGGCTAGGATTTCAGTTTGGGGGTTTTTTCCAACTGCATGAAACATGGGGTGCATTTGATATGATATGCATAAACTGCAAAATGAAGCCTACCAAATTTTCATTTTTTCTCCTGATTTTGTGCATTCAGCTGAAGGAGGCAGGTATGCCCACCTTGCACCAGCTGCTGTCATCAAGTGACCAAAGGTCCAATCTGTTGGCATGAGTCCCCTGATATGATTGCTCACTCTTGCAGGGGCAATCAATTGTATGAGCAAAAAGTGAACAAGTCTCAAATGTGTTACTCAAAAAATGAAAGGTGTTTTTGTCATAGGCAGCACATGGTTTTCATACTGTTTTTCTTCTACAAGAAATGGGGGGAAAAATCCCTATGGCTCTTAAACCGCCCCTTTCAAACTCCATCGTGTATAATCTGGTTCAGACAACTTGCAACTCACTCTTAACATCCACTGAAATGACCCATTGCCAAAGTAACATGAACTCCTTATACACACAGGGTGGGATTTTCAGAAATGGTCAGCATTAACTTAATTCTGCTTCCACCGAAGGCAACAGTAAAATTCCCAGTGTCTTCAAAGGGGACAGAGTTATGCCTTGATTTCAAATACTGATGCATTTTTGAGAATCCTACCCTGTAACAATTTTACCAGGACCCTTCTAGGATTTACAGGCTACTGGACAGAATCTAAAAGTAACCACAAGAATTCCATTTGCAACATCAATATGTCAAGGCCTTGTATTTTCTAAAGATTCCTTTGTACATAATTTCTTCTTAAAAGTGAAGGGTTACCTGGTGCTGGATGCATGTGTTATATTCAAGGGAACTGAAAGAAAGATGAAGCACAGCTTATCACTACAATTACAGCCTCATCAAACTGAAACGTAAAACTTTTCTCTCTATATGCTTTCAAACTGCCAGTCCTATAGATGGATGGATAGACTGACGGATGGACACACACACACACACACACGAATATTTTAGACACAAACTTAAATTTGAGAATTTCTTAAGTAAATATGTTTTATTATTTATAAGGTCACAGGATTTTAATGTGAATATACTTTATATGTAAATGAATTTTGTATATTTTTAAAATGCAGTTACCATCAAAAGTAAATGTGTAAGTAAACAGACACCTTCTTACTAATAGTCTGATCCTTTTTCGTATTCAGGGTCATATATGCAGGGTCTGAAGACAAAAATAAGCATGTATTACTCTTTACTGTTAAGAGTGATTCAGGAGCAACACAGCTGCAGCAGATAGAGATAGATTCTATTTTGGCTCAGGCATCAACAGAATTGCTAACCAAGAGCCTGATCCACAGCCATTGGGAACTGTTTTCATCAGCTTCACTTAGCTTTGGATCAGGCTTCAGTTCTACCTGCAAAATCTTTGCTTCAAAATGGTCAGATGCATACCCCGCAATTGCACCTTAGTCCATCTGTGAGAGCTACGTTTACCAGCAACAAGACATAACCTAGAAAGAACACATTTCAACTCCCAGATCAAGTTTCCAGCACTAGCAGCTAGAAAACACACATTTTATTTGTAGGCCAAGCCAATTTGATATGGAAGCTTTTGAGATACCACAGACCTGGGACTCCACAAGGTCTGTTTTAGACCTTAGAGTAGAAAACTAAGAATTGCCAGACTAGATAGACCCATCTCATCCAGTATCTTCTCTCTTACAACACAAGCATCAGATGCTTCAGAGAAAGTGGATCATTATGGAATAAACCTGCCCATAGAGGAAGGTTTGAGAGACACCAATAGACTTAAAGATGAATAGGAACATAATTATAAATAAAGCACAGTTGGCTGCATCTCCAGCTCATAATTTGTTTAATGGTTTCACCAGCTAGATAGGTTTCAGAGTAGCAGCCGTGTTAGTCTGTATTCGCAAAAAGAAAAGGAGTACTTGTGGCACCTTAGAGACTAACAAATTTATTTGAGCATAAGTTTTTGTGAGCTACAGCTCACTTCATCGGATGCATTCGGTGGATAAACCTTTACTCCTCTTGTGAAACATAACTGTAGACTATTTCTTTTCCCATATTTACTGGTCCTTGGGTACTGGAAGAATGGATGTGCATATATACAGTGTAGTGTGGATCTCTAAATGAAATGTTACTGGATGTGCCATGCCTACAGGAACTATAATTACTTATTCATAAACAAAATAATTACTATTGTATACACTTGGAGCCCAATCCATTGGGATCCCCTTCACTGACCTTGCTGAGTGTTGGATCGTGTCCTACATAAATAAGTTTTGAGTAGTAAGTAGTAAGAAAAGTCATTGATTTTTTTCAAGCAGTAAACAGCAGCAGCACAGAAGTCAATTATTAATAAAAAAGGATATGAATGTATCAAAATCTTAATAGCTATTCTCCTAAGAAGATTAAAAGGAGTTAATATGTACAAGGCAGGTGTGGCACTAAATCGGAAGAGTGTTTTCCCTCTGTTTAGTACTACAAAGGTCTGCAGAGAAAGAGAAAGAGAGAGAGAGTTAATGCATGAAAAATCAAAGTATGAAACATATGTACAGGAAAAAATAGAACAACTTTCAAGGCAAGAATGAAAAAGTCACACAAGAATTACATTTCCTGGTGTTTTTAAGAACAGTGTTTAAGAAGTCCCCCCACCATGGTAGAATGTGCATGCCAGAGTATCCTCATTATTGGTATTACGGTATTATCTAGAGGCCAAACAAAGATCAGAGCCCCTTGTGCTAAGCACTGTACAAACAGGAGACAGTGTCACTGGCCCCAAGAGTTTACAATCTAAACAGCCAAGACAGACAGAGTGGGAAAAAGGAAGTATTACTATCCCCACCTTAAGAAGGGGGAACAAAGGCCCAGATATATTAAGTGACTTGCCCAAGGTCATACAGGAAGTCAGTGGCAGAGCCAGCAGCTGAACCCAGACCTCAAGACCTAGTTCAGCACCTTAACCTAAGACTATCCTTCATCTCAAATATGGCAGACTCAGGATTTCATAAATCTGTGACTCCCTCCCAATTATGCTAATTACATTGCCATCCTGCATCGTTTTGTGCAAGAGCACACTTCATCATCTGCAAAGAAGGAGGGAAAAGTGATAAGCAGAAAAAAAATATATCCTGAAGCTCAACCCTGGCAGAACTGAGACATGCATATTGCTCCCTGAGAGCGCTGAGCATACTGCATAATGCTGCACACACCTGAGCCATGACCATGTATTGCCATTACCTCCTCCTCCCCAGTTAGCTATTTGTAAAAATGAATTGGGAAGTGCCAGGCAGGGCTTCTCTCCTTGCACTTATACAAGCTGTGTAATAAACTAGGTAAGTAAATATCCGCTGGGGAAAACAGGTTTTTCCTACTCAGACCTCACCTCCCAAAATATAAATCACCCATTTCATCAACCTACCAGAGCCCATGTGACCGACCCTGCACAGCCTCCTTAGTCAAACTGATCCATCCCTCCTCCCCATCCCCCCACCAGAGAGTGCACGTGGCCTACCTCTTCAGACAGACACTCCCCTCTCCCATGTGTAGGGCCTCCCTTGTCAGACTGACCTCTCTCCTCTCCCTCACACATGGCCCCTCTTGTTCCACCTGGAGTTGTGAAAACCTTATTCCCTGAGCTCTGCTCCCTTGAAGGGTAAGGAACAAAGCCCAACAGTTGACCTGACAATTGCAGAAGCTATAAAAATTACAATCCAGGCCCATCCAAGTATATAAAGCATGCCCCTCCCCTCATGACAACTACTGAAGATGCACTGTCCATCAGTCCAGTATATGTGGGTGAGACCATTCAGGAGCAACATTGCTTGTCCTTTCCATCACAATAGGGGCCAGAGCAAGAGTGATGAGTTAAA
Source organism: Dermochelys coriacea (assembly GCF_009764565.3). Classification (NCBI taxonomy): domain Eukaryota; kingdom Metazoa; phylum Chordata; order Testudines; family Dermochelyidae; genus Dermochelys; species Dermochelys coriacea. Next base: position 753,265 of record NC_050087.2, on the reverse strand, counting down.
AGGCAAGAGTGTGATTACAGCCAGCATCAAGCAAGAACGTTTCAAGACTCAGGGACCCGTGTTTTACTCAATTCACAATTAGCTCTTGGCCACTCAAGAAAGTCTCTCTTGCACAAACAGCTAGGAAGGAACCAGCTCCACAGCTAAATGGCTTACAGAAGGAGCAGTATATATAAAAGGGAGAATTTCCGATTAAATAAACACAAGAGGGAGGAGTCACCTGTGGTAATGAGTTATGATAAACAGATAAACTACAACTGGCCCTCTTGTTGACACCTCAGCAGAGAAGCGAAGGATAGACAGGGCTATGAGAAGGTGGTGGTTCTGTTGGGCCTAAGTTCCCGCATGCTGGCCATGCAGTAGAGAGAACCTTTTAGTGCCACTGCTAGGGTGACCAGATGTCCCAATTTTATAGGGACAGTCCTGATATGTGGGGCTTGGTCTTATCTAGGTGTCCATTACCCCTCACCTCCTGTCCCAATTTTTCACACTTGCTGTCTGGTCACCCTAGCCACTGCCCATGCTATAGCTCTTCTGTACGTGGAGGATTTCCATCACCAGAGCTCTTACTGCAGCACAAAAGCCACATAATTCCCCACCACTACCACGATAAAAAATAAATAAATAAATAAATAAAAAGCTGAACTGTTTGAGCTGTACAACCTGCAGGAAGCCTTCATGCCTGCTGTTTACTGGCTTCATATCTAGACAAGGTTGCTTTACAAAGGTATCTGCAATGTAACATTCATATGGGATACAGTGAATGCAACAGCCCTGTCCTGCAGAGGGCCCGTTAACGAGCCCAATTACAGAAAAGCCAATGGGCTCAACAGGATCCATGTTGAGTCTCCACACAGCAGTGCAGTGCCTGCTTTCTCCCTCCACAGATGTGCCGAGTACTCATTGGTTATTGCTGTAGATCTGGGCCTAGATCAGGGGTGGGAAAACTGTGGCGCTCAAGCCATTTTAAGCTGGCCCTCGAGCTCCCGCTGGGGAGCAGGGTTGGGGCTTGCCACGCTCTGATGCTCCTGCACCCCAAACCCCTCATCCCTAGCCCCATCCCAGAGCCTGCACCCTTTTCTGCACCCCAACCCCCTGCCCCAGCTCTGACGCTCCTGCACCCCAAACCCCTCATCCCTAGCCCCATCCCAGAGCCTGCACCCTTTTCTGCACCCCAACCCCCTGCCCCAGCTCTGACACTCCTGCACCCCAAACCCCTCATCCCTAGCCCCATCCCAGAGCCTGCACCCTTTTCTGCACCCCAACCCCCTGCCCCAGCCCTGATCCCCCTCCCCCCTCCAAACCCCTCTGTCCCAGCCCAGAGCACTCTCCTACACCCCAAACTCCTCATCCCCAGCCCCACCTCAGAGCCCACACCCTCAGCCAGAGCCTGAAGAGGTGAAGCTCAGAAAGGTGAGCAGACAGATCAATTCTGCAGTGACTGGTGCACTGTAAAACAGCAGTGGAAGGATTACTTGCACTGGATTACTAGTTTAACTCCAGATGATTCAGAGGTGCTGCAGTTATGAATTGCATTGAGTTCAAAGTCCAGAGAGCCATCAATGAAGGAGTGCGTGCACACATGTGGCAACCACCAAAATAAGAAGAGAGTTAAACCAGTCCAACTTCTGTATGTGGACCTGACCTTAGAGCTCTAGGATTAGCTCCCATTAGAATCAAAAAGCAAGATTATCATTGGCTTCAGTAGGAGTTGGGTAAGGTCCATCATATGTGAACAATTTTACTCTCATTCACTAGCACAAAGACCCTCCCCGCAAATACAACAAAAACTCTCCAGTCTAAACAGACTTGTTCACACCTACACTGGGAATCTGTGTGGGTAGTGACAGTTATGAGCTGTCAAGATGTTGGAGAGATTTTTCCCCATGGACCTGGAGCAGGTGAGGCAGCAGTTCAGACTATTCACAGTTGACAAGACTCCAGGCCTAGGGGAATTGTATACTCAAATCCTGCAGGAAGTAGGACAGAAGAAAGCCATAAGGGTAAGGTTTACATAGAAAACTAGAAAGCTCCAATAATTAACAATGAAGAAAGGGAGGATCTTGCCAACTTCAAAAGAGAAGCTGCTAGTCTGACCCCAGTTGTGGGGGAGAGATATTGGAAGCACTGATTGGGAATAAGATTACAATACATTCAGAAATGTATAATTAAGTGAGGAGCAGTCCACAGGGACTCAGCAAGAAGAGGATCACACGCCACATCCTTGCTAATATTCTTCTAAGATGTTATTGCCTTGGTAGATAAGTGGAAGTGGAGGGAGGGGAGGAAAAAACCAACTGGATCATAATTTATTTGGGTTTCATCATTGGTTAATAGGCTGTGCTGTACACTGTACCAACAGTGAGTTGTACTCGACAGCGCAAGCCAAATACAAGCTAGAAATTACAGCCTAGAAGGAAGCACAGTACAATCCAGGAGAAGAAAGAAGAGGGAAATGTTTCCAGGAGATTGTTAATCAAGCAACATGTGGGGACCACATAAACAGGGTCATATGATTTAACTCAAGCTCAGCCTTTGCCAAATATGGATCTACGTTCCCCCAGTGTGTATCACTTACCAGATTGTTCTTCCAGCTCAGTAAAGTAACAATACACCAGTTTACACTATCTCTGTCACAAGAAGGGACAGTTTGTTTGTTTCATTTAAACCTATTTAAAGTAAAAAAATTCTTCAGCAATCCCCCAAGATTCTTGGATTAAGTATATTTCTCTCCGAGATGAGCCACATGGCCCCTGCTCCTTGGCTTCAGACTACCTTGCAATGCACCCAGGAAAGTACAGCTATTGTCTCTTGTCAAGTGTTCTTGGAGCCATGTTAAACAGATGAACATTTTTAACCACTGGCAAAGAGCCCAAGCTGTAGAATTCGGATGTTCAGGTCCACTGTGGTTTTGTTCTGGGCTCTCCCTTAAGAGTGTTTATTGTCAGTCATGATTCAAATGTACACAACATTCTAACGGGGCACAATCTAGGATAACCCATTGCCTGAAAAGCAGACAATCCAATACTAAGAATGTAAAACGTATCTATGGGCTGCAGACCACATACAAACCATCACTGTGAGACTCACATGTTTACAACTGGAGAGGTGAGTCTAGAACACAGTCCTTCAATAGCAAAACACACTGGCTCCTCCCACTCAAGTGAAAGGAAGGGAACAGCTTGTATGCACTGAAGAGTTTAAACTCTCATGCACCATATCCTCTTACAGGCATCAGGAAAGGTTTCTTATGGTGCATTACAGACCAAATGCAGCAGAACCCATGCATTAGAATGAAACTCACCCCCTACAGAGCGCCAGCACAAGGCTTATAAACTGCCTAAAACCCCCTAAACACTCCCTCTTCGGTATTTAACGCACCTTTTGGCCCAGTCCTTAGCTTCACGGAGCCCAACACAACAGAATCCACAAGGACCGTCTGCCAAGACAGACGTTGTTTCCCAACAATAAATTCTCTTAAGGAATTTGCCATTTCACTAGTGCAACAAAATATTTTACCTCCTTTGGCTAAATTAGACCATAGAGCAGTAAACTAGTTAAGGAGGAAATCAAAACTGGATTGTGGTTTAGTCCCCAGGGGAAAACATCTGTTAGCACAACAGCTAATGAACGCGCAGCTCCCAGCAAAAGGCACTTTAAAAGTACCGTGGATGACTCTTGACAAATCACAGCATCAAGTATTAATAAATGGCTTGTCCTGGCATATGAGAGTTTTGAAAGTCCATTTTTTTTCCCATTTCTAAGACGCAGGGGGAGGGAGGGCTTAAGTTGGGAGATTCATCCTCATCCCTACGCTGAGAACTTGCCTACCACACTACAGCCAACTTTACAGGAGAGTTTTAAACCATTCTCTTGTCCTTTCTTACTGTCACCAGCGCAGGCCCCTGTGTAGGAGATCTGTCACAAAGTTCACAGCCAGCAGAGAGGCAATAGGGAAGGCATTACAATCTACAGGCTACATACCATTGCCAATAATTCTATCCATTGCCAGATATGCCTCATTTGCAAAGGCCCAGACCGTTCAGCTGCAATCTGATGGACTTCTCATTCTTCCATCAAGGCCCTTCATGTTCTACACCCCCTATTCTAACCTCTTCAACAAGATCCAGTGGATTTCAATACACAATCAAGTGTAGTACTGGGTTCTCATCAGCACAGGGCTTCTAACAACATTTAACCCTTGCCACACTGATACCTTTTAAGCCGTGGAAAGTGCTGAGATATGATGGTTGATGAGGGCCATGTAAGCACCTGGAGAGATTGGATAATAGATACATTGTGGTTTTTGTGTGTGGCTCTCAAAAGTGCTTTAAAGATGTGGGTAAATTTTATTACCTCCCCTTTTACAGATGGGGAAACTGAGCCACAAAGGCACTATGACTCACCCAAGCACAAAAAGGCAGTAGGGTTGCCATCTGTCCAGGTTTTTCTAAGGATGGTCCCTTTTTTGAGGTAACAGATTGGTCAGGATAGAAAGGGTGCTCAGCACAAAACCGCCAGCTGTCCAGTTTTAGGGCCTCAGGATCATTCTCTTCGATGTCTGAGTTTTTTTTATTTCAGACATGGCAACCTTAGAATGCAGGGCCAGAACCCAAACTGTTATTTATATGGTGCTATAGCAGTGCATGCTGATTTATGGACTGTGATCCCAAAACCAAAAAAAATATATGATTTGCATTAATAGAAAAGAAGAGGCCTGCTTCAACACTGGCTTGCATCTTGGGCAGTCATTTACAGCAGTGTAAAATGCTACCTAATTAGAATCACTTTGTATTGACGAAAATGACTGTACAAGGTGCACTGCATGAGAATCCAAGCTTCAGCTTTCTCAACTCCCCACCTATACCTCATCCGGCAAGCCACACTGTTCCAGCCAGGGCTCTTGCTCCTACGGGCTTTGGAACCCAACAGGATTTGGAATCAATTCAGCACTTTACCTAAACTCCCTTTGTGACTTCCATTTTGGAGGACCCGAAAGCTCTGAATCTAAACCATACACAGTCCATACTTACTTGCTGTTTCTTTAGGATGGAGAGCAAAGCGTCAGCTTGTACTCCCATGAGATTCTCACAGATAAGGCAGATGACGTTACCATCACTCAGCCGGGGTATAACGAGGATCCCAGCCAAGCAGGTTTTTAAGCTTCCTCTTGCATGCACTCACGCACAGACTCTATTGCCAATTCCAGGTCTCCCACCTTCCAACAGTGGGAAGGGCCCCTCATGTGGCGGCAGTCACTTGAGTTCCAAAATACAGGCCTTCACTACTTGAGCTTAGGGAAATCTCCTTTTGTTAATAACTGTAGCAGGTTCTGGTCTTCCTACTTGCCCTCCCTACCACACACATGCTCCTCCAACTCTTTCTGAGTAACCATGTAACTCAGTAACCATGTAACTCGATTCCCCCACCCCCCCCATCAAAAATGTCCCAACACAATGGAGTAATTTGGGTGTAAATGTATATTTTCTTTTCAAGAGGATTGATCCAGCAAGGGTTGATTTGTGTCTGCTAACCTGGGGTGGGTATTTTTAGTTGGAGGCAAGTGAGTTTCTTAGTTTAGTTTTTACGCTTGTATTTCTTTTGTGAATCCCTCAACTACAAAACCTGGATTGAAAAATGGAAAAAAGTCACAAAGGTATGGGGGGGGCAGTATCATGGGGTTCACTACTCACCGCTGGCACACCTCTTTGTGGCTCACCTGAGAATTAGCTCACCACTGCTCTGGCACCCCCTCCTTCAATCACTTGTCCTGTTGTTTGTCTCTCTCTCTTTCCGGACTCAGGGTGCTTCCTCTTCGTGTCTTGGCCCTCCAGCCGTCACTATAGTTGTCCCCTTCCAGAGTATTGAAATCCCATTGGATGACTGTCCCGGATATCTTCCGCTCCACTGCCCAGTCTGTACTACTTCCCCAGTTGTTGGTAGGGAAATCCAGGCCTGCCCCCTGCTCTAGGTTCCAGCCCAGGGACCCTACAACCGGTAGCCAAGATCTGCTCTGTTTCAACACTTGCTGCTACATCCCTGGGCTGCTTCCTACTTTGCCTCTACAAGGCTCCTTCTTTATCCTTCTGTGGGTATGCCTTTCCCTCAAGGCCAGGCTCCAGGTGCTGGGTTTTCTCCTTTCCCTCTCTCAACCCAGAGAATAACTGCAAGGCTTCTCACTACCACCACCTCTGATCACCATCTGCTTCTCTTTATGCCTCCCCCAGCTGGCTTCATCAGCCCTGACCCTCCTCCAGGTGTAAACTGTCACAGAGTTAATTGGCCTTTTGAACCTAGACAGGCCTTGTGAGGGGCAGACATCCCAGCATCCCAGAAATAGGCAATTTCTATTTTTGATCATAAATAAATAAATCAATCCTATTTTCCACACATAAAATGGGACCATTTTCAAAAACGAAAAACCTCAAATTTTTGAATTTCTATTTTTTTAAAAGAATTTTCCCAAACCTCCTTTAATATAACCTTTCCAGCTTGATGCAGGGGGTGGAGAAAATGACACGAAGGACCAAACCAATAGATATCAAATGGAGTATTGGCAAGGGAGGCCATGATGACTACTGGCAGGGCCCTGGACTGGGAGTTTAGAGATCTTGGTTCTATTCCCACCTGGGCAATGACCTTCTCTGTAACCTTGGAGAAATCACATCCCCTCTTTTTCCCTTCCATTTGTCTATTCAGATTGTAAACTCTCTGAGCCACGGACTCTGCTTTATTGTGTGCCTGCACAGTGTCCAGCACAATGGGACCTCCAGGTACACCAATGATACAAATAATTAATAATAAATAAATCAATAATAGTAAACCCTGGTCACTGGGGAGTCTACATTTATGATTCTAGGTGCCCTACTATAATTTACTAGCTCTAACAGGGTGCCTGGTGAACTCTTAGGTAAGACTCCAGATGGTGCAGTGAGTAGGGTGAAGGAAAGAAAAGCCAAAGTGTTTGGTAATTTAAAAACTAGTCTGATTTTTTTTTTAATAGTGCTGACTTATTAAAACTTATCAATTTCAAAATGGCTGCATGTACTTAAAGTGCTTTCTGGTTCAGTTCCAAAAACATCTTTAGGACCTTTTAAGCCATAATGCTCATTGCCTCAAGATCTGCAGAGGTGAAGCTCAGAGACAAGAGTCATCTGGAGAAAAGCATTTTGCACAGAGGTACCTTATAGAAAAATTGACTGCCCAAGTAGAGCTCCAAAGATCTCAGCTGTTCATTTTTTGAGGCTTAAAAGGAACCATCCATTTTAATTATTTAATGTTAGGAATGGAAATTATATTATATGGGGGAAAACTGGACATTTCTGATGTAAAAGGAATGGTATCATAGGAACAGGTTTCATTAGAAACCATTAATTGTTTTAAAATAACTTTAATGATTTGCAGTACAGCCCATGATAGGTGTTATATTACAGTGCACAGATAAGATTAATAAGATGGTAAAAAATAATTCCAGTTACATGCAGGTTTAAATTACTTTAGGCTTATGCAGGTTTTAAACTAAGCACTCCTAGGATGGACTACAAAAGCAGGACAAGTGCAGACGGATAGGATTTAGGGGAGGAAGAAAGATTTAATGAAGAGTGTGGAGAACTCATGAAACTGCATTCCCACAGGTAAAAATAGAGCAGTTGACATTAATGTCAAGTTTTACCAAGAGTGAGTGATAAGGGTTGCCCTTCTAGTGGCAATGCCTGTGTATGTATTTCTACCACATCTGTATTCAAAAAAGTCTATCTAGAAATGTGCACTAAGAGGAATTTTGACACCCCACAGGCTGGGGAACAATGCAGTAAGTGAAAAGAAAAAGCAAGAGTCTTTTGAGGCTTTTGACACAGTCCTACATGGCATTCTCATAAGCAAATGAGGGGAATATGGTCCAGATGAAGTTACTATAAGATGAGTGCATAACTGGTTGAAAGACCATACTCAGGCAGTAGTTATTAATGGCTCACTATCAGCTTGGGAGGATGTATCTAGTGAGATTCAGCAAGGGTCTGTCCTAAGTCTGGTACTACTCAACATTTTCATTAACAACCTGGATAATGGAGTGGAGAGTACACTTATAAAATCTGCACATGACATCACCCTGGGAGATTTAGGTTAGATATTAGGAAAAACTTTCTAACTCTAAGGATAGTTATGCACTAGAATAGGCTTCCAAGGGAGGCTGTGGAATCCCTATCACTGGAGGTTTTTAAGAACAAGCTAGACAAACAACTGTCAGGGATGGTCTAGGTTTACTTGGTCCTGCCTCTTGAAGTCCCTTCGTGCCCTACATTTCTACAAAAAGTTGTTTTTAAGCCTTTTTTGGCTCTGAATGATGTGGTTCTTGTATACTTCAGACAGCTCATTTTCCAGGCACAGCATTTGTCCCTTTGCTCCTCGGTAAGGGTTAAGGACAAATCTTCTGCCACATTTTGTGCTTCTTCTAACCTTATTTAGAGCACAGGGTTGGGGATTTTTGGGGCGGGGGCGGAGCTGAGGAGAGGGGGAGGAACTCGTGAAATGTTTAAAATTATTTTGCCTTTCAAAGAAAGCAACATTGAGTAACAGCAGCCCAGGACGCCTGGGTTCAATTCCTGGTTCTACCACAGACTCCTTGTGTAACCCTGCATAAGGTACTTCATCTGTCTGGAACTCAATTCCCACATCTGTAGAACATGGATGACAACCCATCCTTTGTCCCACCCGCCGTCTTGTCTGTTGACATTAACAAGGTGCACTGTCTCTTATCATGTTTGTGTACTGTGCCCAGCACTAGGAAGCCCTGATCTCAGCTAGGAGCTTCTAGATGCTAATGCAATAGTAGGAATATAATTGTTATATGAACAATAATATCTCATGAACAGCTATATAAAAGGCAAACATTGCAGATATGACCTTGTCTCCCATTAGCCCCGTTCCCAAAGCAATCTGGGAAGAAGCGATCAGCCTAGGTTAACTGGGCACCAGTCTCCCTCCCTCTGCTGTGATTACGAGAAGATAGTGATGACTGGTCCAGGACCTGGATTCTGCTTCCCAAATTGAAGTGGGTCAGACACAGAGACCCTGGGGAAACACATTAAACACAACAGCCCTGGGAAGTGATGTTTCTTTGGAAACTCAAGAGACCAGCTCAAACCTTATGCTTCATACATCTCCCCATCTGAATGTTTCACTGCATCCCCCACAAGGCATGGAGAGCCCAGCAGTAGCACCTCAAGTCTTTTCTGCCATCACCAGCATGGAGATCATGGGATGAGGGTCCTTGAAGCACATGCTGCAAGTGGACAGGCCTCCCTGACTCATCTCACTTATCCCTTCACTACCTCCCAGCTTCATAGACTCACTCATGGTGACATTTTGGGCGGGATGGCTTCATTCCAACAGGGCATGTGACTTGATGGAGATGCAAATCACTTTAGTGGCCCATGCACATTAGCAAGATCTTCAGGTGCACACCTGCAAGTCACAGGTGACTTTAGCCAATATATTAGGTTTTGCCAACCGACTCTCATGGGCTGGGCTTCACAGTTGCTGAACACTCACAACTCCTGCTGACATCAATCTATATAGGTTCATATATGGTCTCCCCATCCTGATAGTACCAAAGTATTTAAAAATAGAAAGGACATTACCAGGGTCTGTATTTCTTTTCTTTATTCCCAGCCAGTGGCCTACAGGGTTCACAGCCCCTTAGAGCCAAGCCACAATCATCATGCTCAGTTTTAAAAAACCACCCATGGGACGTGCGAATACAGTGGACAACATGGCCTCCAAAAGAGCCATCATCTGACAAGAACTCTCCAGCCAAACTTGATGGGCAAAGATTGCATAAATAAAACACAACCAACCATTAATTCAAATGACAGCTAAATGCCTCCAAATTTTGCATTGGAGAAGGGGCATGTGAGAGGGGCAAATAATTAAAAAAAAAAAAAAAAAAAAAAAAAAAAAGACCCACAGACTTATTCCCTGTTAACAGGATACATTTTCCAGAATCTGAACTCACTTCCATTGTCCCATTATTCACTGAGAGGTCTTAGACCTGGGCTCAACTCAGACTCTGAGGTTTTGCAACTTAGGCCCCATTTCAGCAAGATACTTCAGCACATGCTTAACATTAACCCTCTGAGTAGACATATCGACTTGAAAAGGGCCAGGACTTCACCCACTGACTTCAGTGGGACTACTCGGTTCACAGGCTGTCTTCCTCCGGGCCCCAGGGGTGTTCAACCCACCACTCTGCCTCAGGCCCCGCCCCCACCCAACCCATTTTCCCAAGCCCCCACCCCATCCCCATCCCTCCTCTTTCTGTCCCCGCTCCACCTCCACCTCATCTCTTCCCGCAGAAGCTGATCGTGGCAGGCAGGAGGCTCTGGGAGGGAGGGTGAGGAGTTGATTGGCGGGGCCACCACTGGGTGGTGCTGGGAGGTGGGGGGGTGGACTGGCTGCCAGTGGGTGCTAAGCACCCAATAATTTTTTTCTGTGCGTACTCCAGCCCTGAAGCACCCATGGAGTTGGTGCCTATGACTCAGTTACTTAGGCATGTACTGAAGTCCCTTGCTGAGCTGGGATCTTGAAAAGCAACTGTGAGTTCACAAAATCTCACCCCTCATATAATTTTAAGCCATCTTTTCCCACACACCCTTCCCAGGGTGGCATTTTTCTAGTTTAAAGGGAAGCCCAAGCTATGTATTAGGTAGGGCCACCCAGAGAAGCTCAAAAGACACAAAGTGGGCCTATCCATAGCAGGTAGACCATTTTTTCTTTTACAATCTTTCTGTCTCCCTTCTCTGATTCTCTGCCTCCTTACTGCAGTGCTTCTGGGCGTGTTCCATGTTGCCCACATTCTGCTAAAGGTAATATCCACCTTGTCTCTCTAATATTCTCGGACCAACATGACTACAATGACACTACATACATGATACATACTGTCATGGTGGGAAGCTTTCAGTTTCTCCTCATTCATTTCAGCTGTAGACATCATTCGATATACAGGCAGAGTCTGGGGTCTCAAGAGCATGGATGGGAAAGGGTATTTTCAAGACAGTTTTAGGTAAGGAATATTTCCCCTCTTGTGACTAAAATCCAGTGGAGGATGGAGAAGAAATGGCACCAGGGACAATGCAACTTAATGATTTGGTGCCTCCTCTCATGGTAGAGATAACCATGCGCATTATTATAGCATCTCTCTTCCAAGGATCTTCAAACTCTTCACAAAAAGAGTAATTACTTCTCACTCCCATCCCTGTGGGTGGAAGTGATAAAGTTGGCCAAGCAATGGGAAAACGCATTTGCAAATTCTGATTCACCATTCAGATTGATCATATTACTGCCCTTTTTGAACTTGTTTTCTCTTAAAATTAGTTTTTGTTCATCCCTATGACTGTTTGGAAATATGATGTTATCTGCCTGAATCCCTGTATGCACACATGAACAAAAGTATAAAACATCCAGTCAGAAAATGGAAACTTCATATTCCTCCAGTGACCAATCACACACAACTCAAAGTTCCCAGTTCATGGAGAGTCCCAGAAACTGCAATTTGTTCAGATAAAATCTTCACTGATTTTTGCATGAATGGGAAAAAGGGACTAATTGGTCCAATAAATTGTTGTTATGAGTAAATAATTCACTCAGTTCTAGTAAGAATCATCATCCCCATTTTACAATGGAAAAACTGGGGCACAGAAAGGTGAAGTGATTTGGCCAAGGAATGCTATTCCCAGATCTAGAAATAGAACCTAGGAGTTGTGACTTCCAGTGCCTCGCCTATAACTATTAGCCAACTGGAAAATGAGAAGTTAAGATTCTCAGTTGAATGCTGACAGTAACCAAGATTACCACTAGCTACAGCTGTTCCTAACACAAGGGAAAAGCAACCATCCACTGTAGTGCCTATGTATGCTGTGTACCTAGCATTAAAAGAAAAAATCCATGTTCTAAAACTGTTTGGCAAATACTGGAGAGTGGGGGGAATGTAATCTGGGCAAACTTCCCACTATTCAAACAGATCTGCAATTTCTGATGATTGAGAGGGCTTTTCTTTTAAATGGACTTAAAAAACCTTTTTCTGTGGGAAGCTCTAGAGTCTTTGGCTATATGAAGAAATGATACATGTCTAAATCTTATACATGCTGAAGTGGATGCAATCAAAAAGAGCCAATAAATAGGCTGTTCTAGTATTTATGGGAAGAGAGAGAGGTTCTTTGTACAGAGCAATAAGCATGAGGTCAGCTGGGCTGTAAAAGCTTGTCATTGATAGCTAGAGCCTTCCCTTCCAACATCTGCAGCTGTTCCCATTGCAAAAAGGGTCCATATTCTCTGCATGACATGTATGCTGAGTTTGCAGAAACTCTACATGTGGCTATGCACAGAAATCCCAGCTTCTTTTTAGGGATATGATAGAGCATCTCCAGTTTATTTCCAGACAAAATGTTATTTCAAAGCTGCCTTTTCAGATAAGAAATTAACATTTCCCACCTTAAAAGATTATTAAAACATGTTTTCTTTGTGGTGATCATCTGCGATTCCTTCCTCTGGAGAAGTACTGGGACAGCTTGCAAGGTTTTTCCCAAAGCTCTGAAGGGTGGAAGTCCACATTACACTTTCACTCACTACTCCACAATTCCAATGCATACCTTTCCAACCTCTATCTCACTTGAAGACCTAGAATCAATTCTCTGTTGGTCTGCACCTTGTGCAGTCATTCACTCCAGTGAAAAGTTGGTACAAAATGCTTCCATTGTTCAGGTTTTAGTAGCATTTTTACCCACTTTGCCCAGATTAAATGACTGCATTAGGCCCAGGGAATAACGAATGGAGCCCTAAGATGCATGCTTCCACATTTCCAAACCAAAACTATTTGACAGAAGCTCCACCACTTGGGAGGAAAACCTGGATTATGTATTTTAAGGATTCTTCCCACACAACAGGATGAGGTTACAGCACTGTGTTTTTGGAATATAAAAATCCAATCAGCTGGAAATATTTCCCAAGGATTATGTACATTCGTACTTACCTGCCAGGGCAGAACCCTCAGGAAGATTTTGTAAGGGCTGCATCAACACTTGCATCAAACTTCGTGCCTCGCTCTCAGCATCCCTGCAGCTACATTGGTGCAGCACTGATGCAGGCACTAGTGTGGAGAGGACCTAGATATTCCCAGTACCATATTCTGCTCTGCACTAGTGCTTGTATTGTTATTAGCAACTGAGGCACAGAAGCAAGCATTAAACTTGATGTTGTAGATGCAAGACAAATTATGAGGTGTATCAAATTTTTAAGGGCCAAATCCAATTGACCATACACATGTGACACATACACTTATGCTCACAGGACCACTCACATGAGACAGGTAAGAAAGATCTGACACTAAGACAAAAGCTATACAATATGTATTAAGTAGCCCATAATAAGTTATTGATTTTACATGGCAGTTAACTGATCACCTCAAACTTGTGTAAAATCACTGACCAATATTTATCTCGAGCAGTTGCGATATAAACAGTCAAACTTCCATCTTCCCAGGTGAAACCAGAATCCTAACCTGCATCTTTCCAGTAGATTTCCCAGTTTATCCAAACTCTGATCTCCATGTAAGAAAGACACAGAAATCAGAGATAGAAAAGATTCTTGGTATTATGTTATCTAGTCCCCCATGCAAGCCAATGGCAAAGCTCCCCTTCATTGAACAGGATTGTTCACTGCTGCAGGGATGCTGGAATAATTTATGTAGTGGAGGTGCTGAGAGCCACCGAACCAAACTGTAAACCCTGCATATGATGGAAACCACATCAAGCCAGGGGGTGTGGCAACACTCCTAGTTGCAGTACCTCTGCACTGCTGTACAGTTACTACAACCACTTCCCTTTGGAGACGATTCCATTTCCTAATAGAGTTCACCAGCAGGAAGCCCCTCCTGATTTATAACCCTCATTTTTCCCATTCTTACTTTCATCCCTATGACTACTACTTTTTTTTTTTTAAATCAATCTAAAGAATTCCTCTTCTTCTTGGGTGTCACAATTCTGCCCCACCATTCCATTGAGATCAAAGGTTGACTGTATCCCCTACAAATAACTAAACCTATCCCCAAAAGAAAAAGGTCTCTTCCACCACCATTTGCAGACCCCTCTTTAATAGAGACAACACAGCTTTCTGCATGAATTCTACTGTCCTGCATTAGCTTAAATTAGCTGCCATTGGATTAAATGCAATAACAACTCACATTGCTTTGAAATCTGTTAGGTAACAACAGCATCCCAAGTGTGAGTTTTCAGAGCCACCTGAGAAGCAGACCACTCACCAAATATTATATCCATAGATTTTAAAGGGCAGAAAGAACCACTAGGATCAGCTAGTCTGACTTCCTGCATAACATAGGCCACAGAGTTTCATCTAGTAATTCGTGCATCAAGTTTATGTCATGTAACTGATCTAAAGCATATCTTTTAGAGAAGACATTAATCTTGATTTAAAGACTTAAAGTGATAGAAAGTCCACCAGATCCCTAGATAATTTGTTCCAATGGTTAATTATCCTCACTGTTAAAAAGCTGCACTTTATTTCTAGCCTGAATTCATCTAGCTTCATTGAATCTCGTTCTGTTTTTTCTGCTAGATTAAAGAGCCTTCTGTCAGAAGCCTCCCCATGTGTGTACTTACAGACTGTGATCAAGTCACCTCTTTACCTTCTCTTTGATAAGATGGATAACTGTTCTGAAGCTTCATGAAGAACAAAAGCAATGTTGGTTAAACACAAGGACAAAACAGTAAGTTTAAAAAACCACAAGCCTGACACAAAGATTCGATTCCCCCTCACCCACATTACCAAGGTGGCTTCCATCTCCCAAACCTGCAATTCCCTAAGAAAAAGGTGATTTTAGTAACATCTCTCCTGCAGACTCACTTTCTGGGTCAAATAATAAGGGTCAAAGTCCTCCAGTGGTACAGCAACCAGGCCTTTCGGGATGTCCCCATAGATGAAAGGCAAATTTTTCCCTGCCTCCAGGTCACTGTTCGGTTTTAGTTTGCTGTCGTCATCGTCATCCCGATGGCTGCTGTCTTGCTTTGGACGCTTCTTCTTCTTTTCCTCTGCAATACGCTTCTCAATGTTAGCCAGAGATTCTGGGGTGAAAGGTTTAAAACTATCAGGGCCTGGTGGTGCAAGCAGCTGCGCTGCCATCTTTTCATCCTGCAGCAGCTTCTTTAGTTATGTTGCACCCAGGACAGGTCAACTCTGCATGGGATAAAACAGCACAGACAAAACAAATAGTAAGTCTCTGCACTAGAGATGGACAAGTACATTTCATGGGGAACCAATGATGATTCATTTTGGCCTTGATCCTAAAAGCCCTTGCACAGCAGGATGTACAAGGCTGATGCACTTCGATGCAAGTGAAAGCCACGAGTAGGAGCAAATCAGGGCAGGCACTGTCTCAGTCTGCTGCATGTCAGACCCCTCATTCACAAGTGCACAGGGGCAGAAAATGGTGGTGGGAAACTGGACAGGTCTAAAGATGAATGGGTTTAAGCATGTTTCTCATCATGCTAATAAGGTTCTTGGCTATGTGCATCCCTCTATATCTTCACTCATGAGTCTAAGCAGGAGTAAATTGGGGCCAGCTTTTCAAAAGCTCAGCTTGTTGGGTGCATGATAGGTGCTCAGCTCTTTTGAAAGCCAGGCCCTCAAGCCCAAATTTTATACCACTGAAATTAATGAAAAGTTTCCCTATCGATTTCAGCGGCATTGAATTAAGCCCCTAGGGAGTACTCAGCAATGCTCATTAACGCAGGATCGAGTTCTCCTACACTCCTCAACATGCTCATTACTTCTTATTGTGTATTTATTTGTGCAACACTCCACACCTCTGCTGTGCAAGATCAAATCTTATAAACCCTTTAATTACACACTCAATTAATGGGCTTTGGGGGGAAATATTGTCATTTATGCCCCCCAAATTAAGTTTTTCATTTTTAAAAAAGAACTTTACAAAATATAATTGTAATTTAAAAAAAAAACATGCATCTGTTTAAACAAAAACATTCCCACTGCACCATTTTCAGCCCAAACATTGCAGTTGTATGCCAGTGCATGAGAACAAAAGTGAAGGAGATTAAGTACAGAAGCACAACTGACTAAGGCCCCTGAACCCTCAAGCTGCTATCGTGGGGAGCAAACCCTTTGCACCCACACAGAGCCCCAGTAGACCTGCTCACAGCAGCTTGTAGGATCAGGGTCTAATCAAGTTGCCATGTGCAAAGTCGAATGAGTTGTGGCAAAACCAAACAAATCAGCACCACTGTTTTAAAAGTGTTTAGGATGACTATTAAATTTAATTTGTGAAATAACTGCAAAAATATACCACAAGGGCATCGGTGAAGTTTGTCAGATGGATTTGCCTTGAGATACAATTCTGCATTCAGTAGGTTTTGCACTGTCCCCACAAAGAGAGTGTTTATAAGGTATTAAGTGCACGCAAATTTAAAAGCAGACAAATAAAAGGGGGCAGCTAGAAAATCATTTTTCTGGATCCAGCACTCCTAGAAAACCCCTGAAGTTTTACACCTTTTACTAGTCCTTTGTTTGAGATTGAGCAATAAGAATGTGTTGCAATTCTGAGATAAGGGGAGGATGTCATTGATTCCAGCTTTTCACACTTGGGAAGAGGAGGGCAGAGGAATTCTAGAAACCTTGCACTGATGCAACAGCACTGCAGCATTGCAGGCTGGACTACAACAGAGCATAGACACTGCTTGGTGCTTAAGGGAGGAAACCTGAATATTGAAGGGGCATAGAGTTTCAAGAGGAAAGACAAAATTGTCACTGGATGTCAGACACAGATTTACATATGAAAGTCATGCACACTATTGGTTTGTACATTTAAAGATAACGGATTGCCCAGGTAAAGACAGAGATCTTGTTACCCAAAGACATGCGCACACAGAGGTTTTTTTACAGTAGATATTTAATGCCAGGGACCTCTGAATAAAGAATGACTTTCATGTTCCTTGAAATCAATGATTGCTCTAGGGCCGAATCATTATGATTCAGCTATTCCAGCATGAAGTCAGTCACAGACAGCCTGCGCAGTCCTCGGCTTTGAAGATGTACCTGGAATAACTTAATTCTGGCAAGATTCCCTCAAATCCAATGAGGTAATCAAAATGGTGGAACGTACTTATTCATAAAGGGCAGGCTGGAGCATTTTGTGTCCAGCCCTGAGCAAGGTCCACTTTCATAATGCCCCTTCAGGGGTTTCTGACAGGGAAAGTGAGTGTCGTAGGGGTGGGAGATGCAGGGGGGTGGAGAAGGAAGGAAATGGTATACTCAGATAAAGCCCTTTTCAGGGTGGAACATAATCCGGGCTGGTGAGACATGGCTCCAGGTTGTCCTCACCCCTCCCTGCCAGGAGCATATGCCACACGGTCCACGTGCTCCCTCAGCAGTTGGATGCAGGTAGCTAGGCCAGGAGGGGAGGGGAAATCCTTAACCCCACACCCTCTTCTCACACACTCTACTCTGCACAGCCATGCAATGTTGAGTTAAATAATAGAATAATCAGTTTCCTACTTTGATAGTGTTGTCACTTACAGAAACAAACCAACCTAGAATGTGTACAACCAATTATGGGTTCACTGATCATGGTGCTTTTACCAACTAGTTAAAGCTGGAGGTAACACTTTCCTGAGTAAATTAAAACATCTGATTCTCTGGCAGCTCCTGATTTTTACTTCAAAATATAGTTGTATTTGTATGATTGAAGTTGCCAGCTCTTGTGTTATCTGGTGTATACCTTAAAGCTCCAGCTTCTGAAGTCCTGTGATTAAATGAGAATCTCAGTTTTCATCTAAAAAAAGTTAGTTTCTAGCTCTCTGGTCATGAAAAAAGCTTGCAAATGTGAAATGTGAAGGCTCAAAAAACAGAAGGCAAATAAAGAACCCTGTATGTATTAATTTTGAAAATCTCATGAAGGCAAGCCAATCTCATGATTCTAATATGCTTGAGGCTGGAAAAATCAAGTCAAGTGAAAACTGAGAGGCCAGATATGAGCCTTCCTATGTTCTTAAAACCTCTGTTACAATCCCAAACCCACCCTGCCTCCCACCATACTCAGCAACACCAGCTTTTGACTCCCTCCTCACAAACAAAATGGGAACAAAAACTAACTCGGCTGCCTTACTTAATGCAATTGTTTTCTTTTGCGCAATGGGCTTTAGTGCATGGACCTACAATGATATTATCTGGGGTGTTTGTGTGTACCTACTAATTACCTCGACTGGAGGCACTCAGAAATAGAATGTATGTCATATAATCTATACAACCAATAGCTATTGGAGATTCTTGTTTAGTTCACATGGCAGGAGCCTATGTTTTGGAGCCGGGGGCGAGGGTCAGGCTTAATCAGTTCTATCCTTGTCATCACTGTGAAATTCAATGTAGCTAAGCAGCATAGCATCAAGCATGAATTTGTGCCCATGTATTGGTTACAGTATCTACGCAGGATCTTTCTTCTGACTGCACATGACCATCTTTAAAACAACAACAAAAACTCTTTCTTGCTCATTTATTTGGTGTGTATAGAATCACATCAATTTCCATAACAAGCATTTTCCTAGTATTATGAATTGCACAAAGCCTGAATTTTGTTAATCCCTCAGCAAGGCTATTTTCAAGATCTATGAAGCTGCACTCAACACAAATGCAATGCATGCAAATAAATTCTTCAATTTCTTTTCACTTCCACATAGAACAAGAGGGATCTACTGGGTCTATCCATTAGAAACCTGGAGGAATTGGGAGACTGGAAATCAAATTCTTACTGACGCTGAAGTAATTAGTATATTACAATGGAAATCATTAGGGGACTAAGTAGCTCATGCTACTGTAACAACAGAGAAACAGATTTCACCTAAGTGCTTTAAACTAGAGCGAGGCAAGTTTGAAAACGTTGGTTCAGATTCAGAAATTGACACAAACTTCAGATTCAATTATTATTTGTATTCTAGAAATGCCTACAGCCACAACACAATGGGCTAGGCCCTGCACACATAGAGAGAAAGTCCCTTTCCCAAAACCCTTGCAATCTAAGACAAGATTCAATGTTTTGGTTCAACCCACTAGAGAATTAGGCTGTGATCTCTAACTTTGGGCTTAGCTACACACACCTTTTGTACTGCTATATTGGTTTAGCAACAGACATAGTTTAAGTGGTCTGACCCACATATAAAACTGTGTCCATGCTAAGGGCTATACCAAGTTAACTACATTGGTATAAACCCACACTCCGAACAAATACTTAGATGGGTATAATAATGTGTGTAGATCAGGCCTTAGATACTTATATGGCTCCAGGATCCTAGCACCTCACAATCTTTAATGAATTTACCCCCACAACATCCCTGTAAGGCAGGGCAGTTCTAGTATCCCAATTGTAAATATGGGAAACTAAGGCACAGAGTGTAGGTATGTCTACACAGCAGCTGGGGGGTGTTTCTCAGTGTGAATAAACAGACTCACACTAGCTCTGCTCGAGTGCACTACAAGTAGCAGTGTGGCCAGGGCAGCAGCTCTGTGCAAATGTTCTTCCCTTTTATATATATAGAAAGTAGGGGTCTGTTTCCTTTATATATTTAGGGAACAGATCCCATATATCCTGAGCCTCAGTTCAGTACTTTAACCACAAAGCCTTCCATATATATATATATATATTAGACAGACCATCAGCCCAGGAGCCTGTTTACCCAAGTACATTTAGATGGTATAGTGAAAAGTATGCCACTAAAAGATCAGACAGAAAGGTGGACAGGTGCTGCCTAAGTAGCAACTGTGCCCTCTTCTAACAGGCTGCCACATTAGTGCATTTCCCCATCTGTTCGGCAAGGACCACCACTAGAGATAAAGAGAGTGGAAGGTCTACAGGACTTGCTCTTTGCCTAACCCCCTCCTCCCAAAGGGATTTGATTGTGCTAGGAACATTTCTTTTTTTGGAAACAATTCAGCCACCCGCAATTTTCACATAGGCCACTGATATCGATGAGATAGCAAGGCCTCTCAGGCACTGTCTGCCTGGCCTAAATCCAAATCAATTTCATTACAAACTCCCTGGACCCTTCCATCCTTCCCACTGGGCTTGCTTGTATTCTATAATTCCCTTCCCCAGCAGAGGATACATACTTTTCCATCAGCTAGCTACTCATGCTTAAAATGTCTCTTGTGCTTTCTGTAGGAGATAGGGCACTGAGACAGGTGTCCAGCATGGATCACTCCATTCTGCCTCCCTAAGTTCCCCAACCTACAATTGTAGCTGGACCTGCACCTGCTGGCGACTGTTAAGAAAAGGACAGTGGGCATAGTGAATGCACATTACCCAGCCCAAATCTAATAATGGGCCAGTGCTGCAAAGCCACTGCTCTATCCTCCCAAAACTCAGCCCTACTGAGATACCTAGGACAGCTTGGCAGGTGGTGTGCTGCAACTGGAGCTTATTATGGGAAGTGCACTCACCTCATTGTTACCATGATTTGTTGTTGGTACCATCTGTGTGTTGTATTCACTTCATCTGTCATTATACTTGAAATGCAAAGCTATTTTGGGCAGGCGGTTATGTGTATGTACAGCACCTAGCCCAGTGGGGCCCCTCGGCATTATCACAACACAAATAAATAATGCATCACTTACAATCTGGCCTAGGATGATGACTTTCTATGGGTTTCAATGAAAAATATTTTCATAATTAAATGCAACTTACAAATATACAGAGTTATCCCTTGTAAAATACATGCAGGTCCAAAATCCCCTGCAGTAGGATGTTAAGTGCATTTCAGTAAGGCAGAGCATTACCAGCTGCATAATGCCTCTCCAACACACATTTGACTGCATTCTCCTCTACTTACTTCACCCTAGCGGTGACTCTGCTTCTTAGTCCTTCCTATACTCTGAAACCAGTACTCTAAAAACCACTCTAAAACCACCTCCCCTTGAGGAAGTTAATTGAACGCATCTCCCAACCCCACCTCAGTTTTCAGCTGCAGGTCCAAAATCTGAAGATTAAATATTCTGCCTCATGTTATTTCAGAGACTACCACATTAAGGGCCAATGTTCCCTCTAATTTTTGACAGGTCATGTGCACAAAAAATTTCTTCTGTGCAAATTTCTGTACTTCTATGCAAATTTTTGTGCGCACAGTGTTTCGCCATGTGCACGGGGTTTAGGATCTGTGTGCGCGCGCACACACCTTAGAGGGAACAGTGCTCAGGACCTGACTCTCCATTGCCCTGCCCCTCAGGCAGTCATCCGCACCAGTGCAAAGTTGGGTATAAAATGCTACCACTTTAATTTGGTAGTGTTTTGCACCCACCTTGCACTGCTGTGTCTGCACAAGGTGCAGGGTGATAAAAAATCTGGCATCTACCTTAAAAAAAAAAAAAAAAGAAAGAGAGAGAGAGAGAGAGATTTGTGAGAGTCCTCTGGAATGGAGCCCACAGAGGAGAGCAGCACAGAGTTGTATCAAATCATAAAAGTCAAAGGTATCAGGTCTTCCAATTATCTTCCTGCCAGCACAGGATTAGTTGCCATGGTACCAACTTGTCCAAGACTACTTTCAAGCAATGGTGTTCCCATTGCTTCCCTTAGAAGAATTTTCCTCCAGACCAATATATCTAATTAACAGGGATATTTTTCCTTGACATTCAACCTACTATTTTCCTTTTCTTAATTTCACTCCATTACTCTTAGTGACAACCCTCTTTGCAACATGAAACACAATTCCCCTCCCCTACATCATGCAAGTATTTGTACACTCCCTGTACATCCTCCAGCTCTTTAGTCATATTGTGTCTAGATATGTACGTAGCTTCCCAATCACCTTAGCATTTGAGCCCTTCCCAGATGGGCCAGATCTTCAAGGGTAAATCATCATAGCTCCATTGATTTCAACAGTTATTTCAAGGTGATCTGTGAAGGAGGTGGGGAAGAGGAGGAGAGGGGTTGTGATTTTTTTTGCTTCTTTAAATAGAGGGTCTGAGAAAGTTTCTTTCCCCATTTAAAAAAAAGAAAAAAAGTTACTTAGGTGTGTTTTTATTTGTTTGTTTATTTTTCAAACACAACGGAAATTCTAAAAGTCGTGTCTATCCTTTTTGTCTAGAAGATTTTTTGGAAGACTGGAGAACCAGGAAGCTGATAACGTCAGTGACACCAAGCAACTGAAAGCAGCAATGATTTTTGTTCAAACTGTTTAAAACTTGGGGGTGGGAGAAGTAGGGAGAAGGTTGCTGTTTTTTCTTTTTTGTGTAAACAGCTATTTAGCTCAAATGCATGAAAAACATGCTGGACAAAAAGACATTTTTATAAACAGATTCAAATACCCACATCCATTCAACTGAGCACTGAGAAATCTCATATCAGAGACCTCCAAGTAGCCTTCCAACCAAACTGGACTCGACATTCTGATATTTATCAGGTAAATAAGAAAAGACTCCTTTAAAAAAAAAAAAAAGAGAGAGAGCGCTTCTTTATATATCATAAAGAAGCAAAAAAATGCAAACCCAATATTTTAGCCTTTTTCAAGCCTCCTTTATAGAACCACACAAGCATTCTCAGGTTTTAAAACCAAAAGCTCCTCTAATGTACTCGACAGTATAACATTTGTATGCACTTCATTACTGACTTCCCCAAATACCATGAAACTGTACAGCAGCAGAGAGGATCTGGTCTACTTGAGTGGCAGATAAATATACAAGGCCTGATTTTAAAAAAGCATGGTAACTCAGGACTCTTCCAAAAAAAAAAAATTAAAATAAATATACAGAGATGCATGCCTGATTTGTGTACACAATTACATCAATGGTAGCTGGAATTAACCAGCTAATCCAATAAATGGCCATTTTAAAGCAAAAATTCACTATTTGTACTTAAAAATAAGGTGCACAATTGCACACAGCTCTGGACTCCCTATAATCAGACTCAGGTTGACAGATAACTATTAGCTCTACCATCCCCTAGGTCCCTCAACCTTCTTGGGGCAAATTCAGGTAGAAACAGATACACCTGCAAAGTGTCTGGCCTGAATCCTTGGCTTGTGGGCAAGGCAGGCAGCATTCATCTTTGGTTGGATACCCTTCTTCCTAGACTCACCCTACAGCAAGTTTCTTCTAGTGGAGCAGAGCGCAGCCAGGATCTTGGATTAGGGGCCCAACTTTCACGTGGCTTGGGGACTTTTCAATTCTAAAGTTTCCTTTTGAATGTTCCACTCCACATATAAGTACATAGAGCCACTATGGTTCCATTGTGCAGGGAGCGGTAACAGGCCATTGACAGTGGGAGCATGCTGCAGATGTGACAAAATAGTTCTTGACTAGGGGACAATCCTGCATGGAGGAAGTTGGACTGGATGAACCAAGACATCTCCACCCCTCCTCACAAATCTAACTTAGAGAACTAATAAAAAGAAAAGCAGTACTTGTGGCACCTTAGAGACTAACAAATTTATTAGAGCATAATCTTTCGTGAGCTACAGCTCACTAAGCCTTATTTTAAAAGCAACAAGCTCTGGCTGGGGCCTAAAGAAAT
The DNA here is from genome assembly GCF_009764565.3 of Dermochelys coriacea. NCBI lineage: Eukaryota > Metazoa > Chordata > Testudines > Dermochelyidae > Dermochelys > Dermochelys coriacea. Next base: position 729,690 of record NC_050087.2, on the reverse strand, counting down.
TAACCAGAACAGAGGCTGGAATTTGTAGTAAAAAAGGGGAAGCATCAATGTTTCTACTGCTGGAGGATGAAGAATTTAATATCTTGTAAATTCTAGCAAAGCGTCCTTGGCTACGTGGCCTGTGCAGTGGAATCAGTGGGAATGGTCTGAATTTTCCTTATTGAGAATAAACATCAGGGGTTAAATCGTGTCTTCACTCCCATTGAGTTGAATGGAGCCAGGATTTCATATTTAACATACAAAACACCTCCCCTTGGGCCTGTTTCTCTATTGCCCTGCACCTTGTCTGACCAATCACACACTCCCCCCTCGAAGATTTAACAAGAAAGAAGAGTACTGCAGGTGAAGTCTTCAGTTACCAAAAGTTCATTATTTTCACAAGTGCTCCCTACAGTCCACTTACAGCTGCCTTGTGAAGCATTATCATAAATTATTAAAGCCAATAAAATAAATTAAAACATATTTTGAGGCAGTATCCTTGTTTCAATGCATTTGTTCATTTATTAATTAGCAAGATTCAGTCATTCACAACGTGTCTCCCTATTGTTTGCATAGGGTCCACCTGAGTGAAGTTGTATATATTTCACAACTTCATACAGACACGTGCATGTATGTATCAGTGTACACTCGTATGCACACACCCTATGGCCTACTCCTTTAAAATTAGACTGGACGAGATACTAAAGATACTAAAGGAGTAAATTGAAGGGGACAGTACTCTGCTGTCAGGGAGACAACCTCTATGGGACCTAATATGTCTTTTCCATCTCCAGTAAATAATATATACATACTCTACCAAGGTAATGAAGCTACCTATGAGGTGAGAGGGGTGGCCATGTGGTCAGTTGGCATACAGCATATTGCATGACCAAGAGCCCAAGGTGAACTTTGGACAAACCCCTACTTTTATGTCGTGTGCCATACAATTTTTTAAGCTTGCACAAGGAAGACAGAATATTACTCACCAGGTCCCATCTCTCTTATAGTAACTTGTGTAGATCTCAGTTTATTTACTTCTTAGGGATGAAAGAACTAGGGGCCACCAAATGAATATTAATGGGCAGCAGGTTTAAAACAAATAAAAGGACGTTCTTCTTTACACAGCGCACAGTCAACCTGTGGAACTCCTTGCCTGAGGAGGTTGTGAAGGCTAGGACTATAACAGGGTTTAAAAGAGAACTGGATAAATTCATGGAGGTTAAGTCCATTAATGGCTATTAGCCAGGATGGGTAAGGAATGGTGTCCTTAGCTTCTGTTTGTCAGAAGGTGGAGATGGATGGCATGAGAGAGATCACTGGATCATTACCTGTTAGGTTCACTCCCTCTGGGGCACCTGGCATTGGCCACCGTCGGTAGACAAGATACTGGGCTGGATGGACCTTTGGTCTGACCCAGTATGGCCATTCTTATGTTCTTAAAGGCTGAGTCAACAATGAAGTCCCAGTGAGTTTGGTTATCCTAGCCCGAGACATAGACTAAGCGGTGCACCAGGCTGGACCGACCTGTGAGCCTGCTCCAAAGCCCACTGAAGGTATTGGGAGTCTTTCCAATGGGCTTCAGAGCACGCTCCTGAGTCCTGGTACAGTAATACAAGATGAATAACTTCCCCCATCCTGTTTATAAACACCTTTTTAAATTCAGCCTCCTATCCCATTCCTCCTGCTTTGCCAGAACTGAACCAATCACTTCCATCTCCAGACTGCTGCTACTTTGAATCTCATGCACTCGCATGATGACCCAACTCCCCTGCAATGTGCTCTGTGGGGAGCCGAGCTGCAGGCTCTGCCCAGGGCTTTCAAGAGGATGCCGCAGCAAAACCGAAACTGAACAAGCAGGGGGCAAAAGCATGCACACATTAGAAGGGGAAGGATGGAGCAGTGTAACTCCTGTACAAACACCTTAGAGACTAACAAATTTATTTGAGCATAAGCTTTCGTGAGCTACAGCTCACTTCATCGAATGCATCCGATAAAGTGAGCTGTAGCTCACGAAAGCTTATGCTCAAATAAATTTGTTAGTCTCTAAGGTGCCACAAGTACTCCTTTTCTTTTTGTGAATACAGACTAACACGGCTGCTACTCTGAAACCTGTACAAACACCGCCTACCTATCAGAAAAAGAGCAGAAAACCCCCTATATTTTTAAAAAGAGGAACTTTAAAAAATCCTGGGGATGCTATTTAAAGGGAGCCCTATCAGAGATGTGAACATGTAGGAAATTAATTTTAAAAAGATATATATTGGCAGCAATGTGCCTTGCCCAACGTCAACAGAGCTGAAAACAGCAGAACCCAGACTTCTGGACTCCTGTCTTCTGTCCTAGCCAATAGTCAGAGCTGCCTTTCATTCATCCCCAATCCCATGTGGAAACCTGGAGATTAATTCAGATGAAGCACTAAAGTTTTAAGAACAAGGAGTACTTGTGGCACCTTAGAGACTAAAATTTATTTGAGCATAAGCTTTCGTGGGCTAAAACCCACTTCATCGGATGCATGCAGTGGAAAATACAGTAGGAAGATAGATAGATAGATACACACAGAGAACATGAAAAAATGGGTGTTGCCATACACACTATAATGAGAGTGATCAATTAAGGTGAGCTATTATCAGGAGAAAAAAAAAACCTTTTGTAGTGATAATCAGGATGGCCCATTTCCAACAGTTGACAAGAAGGGGAGAGTAACAGTAGGGAGGGAAAATAAGCATGGGGAAATAGTTTTACTTTGTGTAATGACCCATCCACTCCCAGTCTTTATTCAAGCCTAATTTAATGGTGTCCAGTTTGCAAATTAATTCCAATTCAGCAGTCTCTTGTTGGAGTCTGTTTTTGAAGTTTTTTTTGTTATAATATTGCAACTTTTAAGTGTGTAATCAAGTGACCAAGCAGATTCAAGTGTTCTCTGACTGGTTTTTGAATGTTATAATTCTTGACGTCTGATTTGTGTCCATTTATTCTTTTACGTAGAGACTGTCCAGTTTGACCAATGTACATGGCAGAGGGGCATTGCTGGCACACAATGGCATATATCACATTGGTAGATGTGCAGGTGAACAAGCCTCATAGTGTGGCTGATGTGATTAGGTCCTATGATGGTGTCCCCTGAATAGATATGTGGACAGAGTTGGAAATGGGCTTTGTTGCAAGGATAGGTTCCTGGGTTAGTGGTTCTGTTGTGTGGTGTGTGGTTGCTGGTGAGTATTTGCTTCAGGTTGGGAGGCTGTCTGTAAGAAGGACTGGCCTGTCTCCCAAGATCTGTGAGAGTGAGGGATCGTCCTTCAGGATAGGTTGTAGATCCTTGATGATGCGCTGGAGAGGTTTTAGTTGGGGGCTGAAGGTGACGGTTAAGCTGTGTTCTGTTACTTTCTTTGTTGGGCCTGTCTTGTAGTAGGTGACTTCTGGGTACTCTTCTAGCTCTGTCAATCTGTTTCTTCACTTCAGCAGGTGGGTATTGTAGTTGTAAGAATGCATGATAGAGATCTTGTAGGTGTTTGTCTCTGTCTGAGGGATTGGAGCAAATGCGGTTGTATCTCAGAGCTTGGCTGTAGACAATTGATCGTGTGGTGTGGTCTGGATGAAAGTTGGAGGCATGTAGCTAAGTATAGCGGTCAGTAGGTTTCCGGTATAGGGTGGTGTTTATGTGACCATCGCTTATTAGCACTGTAGTGTCCAGGAAGTGGACAAAACTGAAGTTTTGTGGTTCACATTCTTCCTTTTTAAAGGCTCATAGAGAACGGATGTCCAGTGATTAGGGCACTGACTTGGGACTCAGAAGACCCAGGTGCAATTCCGTGCTCTGCTGATTCTGTGTGACTTTGGGAAGTCACTTAGCCTCTCTGTGCCCCATTCCTTGTACAATGAGGGCAACAGCACCACCCAACTTTACGAGAAGCACTGTGAGAATACACACATTAAAGAACATGAGATGCTCACTACTATTGCAACAAAGGCCCTATATGCAACAAACAGAAGTGGAAGGGGAGAATGAGCTGCCTTCCAATCCTCTGTTATTATGCCAGATACTTAGTGGTTGCCAGATCCTCATCGTTCCCATAACATTCTGCGCATGAGCCATGCAGGCTAATGATGTGCTGGGTTTAAATTGGCTGAGCAGCGCTAGCCGTTATGATACCACCATTTTCATCCCTTCTTTTGTTCATAGTCAGAGCTTACTCAATTGGATAGAACCATGCTCACTTCAGGTGAAAGTCACTCCGAGGTGAAGAGCCAGCACAGTGCCTACACACCACTCACTTTACTTAGATGGTCAGCTCTCTGGGGCAGGGACTGTCTTTTTGGTTATATTTGTACAATGCCTAGCACAATGGGACTGTGGTCCATAACTAGGCTCCTCAGTGCTACAATAATACAAATAGTAAACACTCAATTCTCATTTAAGTCATCAAGGATTACAGGATCCAGGGATCCACTGAAGAACAGGCTCCCACATTCACAACTGTTGGCTGTGAAGTTAGGCTCCTAAAATCCATATTTAGGCTACCAAGTGGCCTGATTTTTAAAGGTGCTAAGCACTGACATGCCCTATTAGGTCTCCACAGGAGCAGTGGGTACTCAACATCTCTGAAAAAATCAAGACACTTATTTTAGGTACCTAATTATGGATTTTAGGAGACTAACATAAAGCCTCCACATCTGAACATTTTAGCCTACATCTGAGCAGATCCTCGGCCAGTGTAAATCAGCATCTCTGGAGCTGCACCTGTTTGCACAAGCTAAGGAGCTGGCCACAATTTTTCATTTTAAACTGTTTGTGATATGTTTTATTTTTTAAATGTTCTTCTTTCTTGTTTTCCAAACATCTTTCCTCAAGGTCCCATGTCAAAGCCATCTTCTCTTTGGCCAAACAAAACCAAATGTTGCCAGAATTGCCTCAACTAGCTAGAGGAGTTATTTTACTATAAGGAACTACCATCCTGAAGAACTGAATTTGTAGAAACAACGAGGAGTCTTTGTGGCACCTTAGAGACTAACAAATTTATTGGGGCATAAGCTTTCGTGGGATACAACCCACTTCATCAGATGCATGGAGTGGAAAATACAATAAGCAGGATGCATCTGATGAAGTGGGTTATATCCCACGAAAGCTTATGCCCAAATAAATTTGTTAGTCTCTAAGGTGCCACATTTAAAGTTTATTTTATTTAAAGTTTTATCCTGCCTTAAAATTTATATGGAATGATAGTTGAATTGACAGGTATAAATGAACTGTGGGTAAACTTCAATAAAAGAAATTCAGCTTTGATTTCAAATGCCTTAACAACTTATACTTTATGAGAAATCTAATGGAAGGCTTTTAAAATTATAAACAGATATTGAAAGAGGACTATAGCAGCCTAAATTAAGCTCTTTTCATGCCGCAACACTAGGAAACCTCAAAGCCATGATCCAACACACACACACACACACCCCACATGTGCACACGCACTTGCAGAAATGCAGAGCTAAAGATGAGGGGAACTCCAGGTGCCCAGTACTTATGAAATCAGGTTAATTTATACAGAGATACTTATAGATACTGAGACCTGTGAAAAATTTCACACCCTGTGTGAGGTAGTTAAACTGACCTAAGCCCCAGAATACACTTCTGTTGACTGAGCTACCGCTTCTCAGAGAGGTGGATTTACTCCTTCGGTTGCTGTAATAAGCTTCCACACTACAGAGGCCTGTCTGTTAGCACACCACAGCTAACACAAAAGCAGTAGGAGAAACACGGAGCTCAGCCTTTCAGTTCTCAGTTTGTGAAGATCCTCACATGATCAAATACTGAAATAGTTAATTGTCAGAAGATGCAGAAATGGAGAATTGTCGAGGAAGCATTTTGCTCCACATATTCCTAAGCAATAAAGCAATCACTCTATGTCCATCATGTCCAGAGCAGAGGCTGTCTCTTATCTGTGTTTACATAGAACAGGGCCCAACCACTAACTGAGGCTTTGGGGCACTAATTAACTATAAATGTTTATTCATAAATAATGATAAATTATTTTAAATTGTACAAAACTTCTCTACAGCTTCCATTCTAAAAAATACTCAGCATACAGTACGTAAAGTAAGATGGAATGTCTTAACATGATGACTACTATCTGCACCTCCCTTCAGCAAACTCCACTGTGCATCTAATTTATCATGCTCCTCTTCTTGAGACCTTCATTGTGTCTATCGGGAAAGAGCAGATTTCAAAAGAGCTCAGAACCCAACAATTCCCATTTAGGCACTGAAATAAACGGCCATATTTTCAATCTATATCAGCTCCCAGCAGCCACAATTTTCTCAATGGCGGGGGGGTGTTTTTGTGAAATGGGGGATTTTCCATTGTTCTCAACGTGGAGCTGCTGGAAGCTAAGAACTTTTGAATAAACTGGCCAAACAGTCTTTTAACCTCTCCACAAAATGGTCAGCAATGGTCTTAGAATGAAGGCACAATTCTTCCTTGTTTAGCTTTTTTAAAATTGTTAATTTCATGCTTTTTAAAAGGTACCAGGTTGATGGCACAGGCGTCCCAACCCTCCCCACAGCAGGATACAAGTACCTCCCACTGAAATGAGGAGACTTATGTTCTATTTCTCCAAAGAAAAAGAGTCACGAGCAGCGGTAGCTCAGACTACCCCATGCAGCTTTGCCAAGCACCTCAATCCTGTGCAGCAAGAAACACGTTTAGGCATGGAGGGGGAAGTAGTCCTGATGCCCTCTCTTCTGAGATTTCCAAAAGGGGACACAGTTGGTTCCAATTTTCCTGGAGGTTTTCTCACTCGGGACTGAACTGTGATCACAAGTTGATTCCAACAGGCCAAGCAGCAATCAGATTGGAAAAGTTTTCAAACAACTCTGTACCAGGCTGCATTCAAACCAGTAGCCTAGGAGTTACAGACTATGGTTTTACAAAAATGAGTTAAACAGAAATTATAAGATACAGTGCCAAAAGTGAAATCCCTGCAAGCTGCATGGAGACTTTTTAAAGACACCATAATAGAGGCTCAACTGAAATGTATACCCCAAATTAAAAAATATAGTAAGAGAACCAAAAAAATGCCACCTTGGCTAAACAACAAAGTAAAAGAAGCAGTGAGAGGCAAGAAGGCATCCTTTAAAAAGTGGAAGTTAAATCCTAGTAAGGAAAATAGAAAGGAGCATAAACTCTGGCAAGCGAAGTGTAAAAATATAAGTAGGAAGGCCAAAAAACAATTTGAAGAACAAATTGCCAAATAGCCAAAGACTCAAGAAGTAATACCAAAAACAAATTTAAGTACATCAGAAGCAGGAAGCCGCTAAACAATCAGTGAGGCCACTGGACGATCGAGGTGCTAAAGGAGCACATAAGGATGATAAGGCTATTACGGAGAAACTAAAAGATTTTCTTTGCATTGGTCTTCACGGCTGAGGATGTGAGGGAGATTTCCAGACCTGAGCCATTAGTTTTAGGTGACACATCTGAGGAACTGTCCCAGATTGAGGTGTCATTAGAGGTGGTTTTGGAACAAATTGATAAATTAAACAGTAATAAGTCACCAGGACCCAATGGTATTCACCCAAGAGTTCTGAAGGAACTCAAATGTGAAACTGCAGAACTACTAACTGTGGCTTGTAACCTATCATGTAAATCAGTTTCTGTACCAAATGACTGGAGGATAGCTAAATGTGATGCCAATTTTTAAAAAGGACTCCAGAAGTGATCCCAGCAATTACAGACTGGTAAACCCGATTTCAGTACTGGGCAAACTGGTTGAAACTATAGTAAAGAACAGAATTGTCAGACACACAGATAAACATAATTGGTTGGGGAAGGCTCAACATGGTTTTTGTAAAGGGAAATCATGCCTCATCAATCTACTAGAATTCTTTGAGGGGGTCAACAAGTACATGGACAAGGGGAATCCAGTGGATATAGTGTATTTTCAGAAAGCCTTCACCAGAGTAAGCAAAGTAAAGCAAAGTAAGCTGTTATGAGATAAGAGGGATGGTCTTCTCATGGACTGGTAAGTAGTTAAAATATGAGAAACAAAGGGTAGGAATAAATGGTCAGTTTTCAGAATGGAAAGAGTAAATAGTGGTGTCCCCCGGGGTCTGTTCTGGGCCCAGCCCTATTCAACATATTCATAAATGATCTGGTAAAAGAGGTAAACAGTGAGGTGGCAACATTTGCAGATGACACAAAACTACTCAAGATAGTTAAGTCCCAGTAAGACTGCAAAGAGCTACAAAAGGATCTCACAAAACTGGGTGACTGAGCAACAAAATGGCAGATGAAATCCATTGTTGATAAATGCAAAGTAATGCACATTGGAAAACATAATTCCAACTATACATATAAAATGATGGAGTCTAAATTAGCTGTTACCACTCAAGAAAACTTGGTGCCATTGTGGATAGTTCTCTGAAAACATCCACTCAATGTGCAGCAGCAATTAAAAAAGCAAACAGAATGTTGGGAATCATTAAGAAAGGAATAGATAATAAGACAGAAAATATCATATTGCCTCTATATAAATCTATGGTATGCCCACATCTTAAACACTACGTGCAGATGTGGTCGCCACAACTCAAAAAAAAAAAATATTGGAATTGGAAAAGGTTCACAAAAGGGAAACAAAAATTATTAGGGATATGGAACAGCTTCTATATGACTGGGACTTTTCATCTTGGAAAAAAGACAACTAAGGGGAAATATGATAGAGGTCTATAAAATCATGACTGGGGTATGGAGAACATAAATAAGGAAGTGATATTTACTCCTTCTCATAACACAAGAACTAGGGGTCACCAAATGAAATTAATAGGCAGCAGTTTTAAAAAAACAAAAGGAAGTATTTCTTCACACAACATACAGTCAACCTGTGGAACTCTTTGCCAGAGGATGTTGTGAAGGCCAAGACTATAACAGGGTTCAAAAAAGATATTCATGTAGGATAGGTCCATCAATGGCTATTAGCCAGGTTAGGCAGGAATGATGTCCCTAGCCTCTGTTTGCCAGAAGCTGGGAATGGATGACAGGGGATGGATCACTCCATGATTACCTGCTCTGTTCATTCCCACTGGGGCACCTGGCATTGGCTACTGTTGGAAGACAGGATACTGGGCTAGATGGACCTTTGGTCTGACTGAGTATGGTCGTTCTTATGTTTCTAATACCAGTCACCTGAGCCATCCAGTCCAGTCTACTGTATGTTTTCTGTAACCATCTGCATGTGAATTCCCACTTGCAAAGAACCTTACTTTCGTTTTTAAATGCTTTTGTTTTGATTTCACCTTGTACTCTTTAACCTAGATCATTTCTTTGAACAAATCAATAGGTTCATTGATTCCAGTGTATTTGCTTATTTCAATGACCATTGCAACCTCCTCAGCAGAAAGGTAATCAATAATGAATGGGAGTCACATGCCAGCATGGGTAATATATGCCCTAGGATTTACATACAACCTTCAGTAGGGATTACATCTTAAGCCACTGAAGAACAGTAAGCATCAGTTTATATTCACAGAAGAGTCACATCAGTTCATATTTAAAAAGCACATTAAAAGTCAAACAACTCAATTTTAAACAAAGCAACTAAGAATATGGACGAGGGATTTTATGTTTTCAGAATTTTGAACTATTCATGACTCTCTCTCTCTCTCTCTCTCTCATCATACGCTACTTTGTACTTGATTTTTTTATATTTTAACTGAGAATGAAATGAGGATGCATGTTTCTAATTTCTAAACATACCCAATCACTCTTCCTGCTACTGTTTATCAGGCATAGGTTTCTTTGTTGGGAAGTCCCCACATGGTTACCCCTGCACCACACTGGATCAATACTATAGGAAAATTACAACATCTGTATCACGATCTGGTTATCATCCACAGACAGAAACTTAGACAACAGGTAAAGTTACTTGTGATGGGACTAGTCCTTTCACTCAGCGTTTCCCAAACTTGGGACGCCGCTTGTTCAGGGAAAGCCGCTGGTGCGCCAGGCCGGTTTGTTTACCTGCCGTGTCCACAGATTTGGCTGATCGCGGCTCCCACTGGCCACGGTTTGCTGTGTCCAGCCAATGGGGGCTGCGGGAAGTGGCGGCCAGTACGTCCCTCGGCCCGCGCTGCTTCCCGCAGCCCCCATTGGCTGGGAGCCACAATCGGGTGAACCTGTGGACCCGGCAGGTAAACAAACTGGCTGGGCCCGCCAGGGGCTTTCCCTGAGCAAGCGGCGTCCCAAGTTTGGGAAACACTGCTTTCACTGAATACTAACCAGACTACGGGTTTTGCAACCTATAAACAAAGATCAAGTGTACAAATCTTATAATTATAATTAGCAATCCTATCTGAACACCCTGAAGGATGTTTGACTGAATTTATTGATATCCAAGGTTCGTCTGAGATGCCTGGCATTTTACTTATCACAGCTACATATAATATGATCTTCTAAAGACGTGTATAACTATTGTCATGCTGTTTATTACATTAGCAACCCCAGGGCTGTAAGTCAACATTATTGAAATTATATCTCAGAGAAGCATTAAGATCATTTTAATCAGCTTTCTACTACTCAGTACACTAGAAAGGAACAAACTCTAGCAAGTCAAGTGTAAAAGTATAATTAGACAGGCCAAAAAAGAATTTGAAGAGCAACTAGCAAAAGATGCAAAAACTAACAGCAATTTGTTTTTTAGTATATCAGAAGCAGGTACCCTGCCAAACAATCAGTGGGGCCAATGGACGATCGAGGTGCTAAAGGAGCACTCAAGGAAGGCAAGGTCATTGCAGAGAAGTTAAAAAAATTATTTGTATTGGTCTTCACTGCAGAGGATGGGCGGGAGATTCCCACACTTGAGCCGTTCTTTTTAGGTGACAAATCTGAGGAATTGTCCCAGATTGAGATGTCAGTAGAGGAGGTTTTGGAACAAAATGATACATTAAACAGTAATAAGTCATCAAAACCAGATGGTATTCACCCAAGAACTGAAAGAACTCAAATATGAGATTACAGAACTACTAACTATGGGATGTAACCTCTGTACCAGTTAACTAGAGGATACCTAATGTAATGCCTATTTTTTTTAAATGGTTCCAGAGGCGATCCTGGCAATTACAAGTCAATAACCCTAACTTCAGTACCAGGCAAACTGGTAGAAACTATAGTAAAGAACAGAAGGATCAGACACATGCACACAATATGTTGGGGAAGAGTCAAAGCATCTTTTGAAAAGGGAAATTGTGTCTCACTAGTCTATTAGAATTCTTTTAGGGTGTCAAACATGTGGACAAGGGTGACCCAGTGGATATAATGTATTTGGACTTTCAGAAAGCCTTTGATAAAGTCTCTCAACAAAGGCTCTTAAGCAAAGTAGGCACTCATAAGATAAGAAGAAAGGTCTTCTCATAGATTTATTAAAAGGCAAGAAACAAAGGGTTAGGAATAAATGGCCAGTTTTCACAGTGGAAAGAGGTACACAATGGGGCTGCCCAAAGATGTGTATTGGAATCAGTTCTGTTCAACATATGCATAAAAGATCTAGGAAAAGGGGTACACAGTGAGGTGGCAAAGTTTGCAGAGGATTCAAAATTACTCAAGATAGGTAAGTCCAAAGCTGACTGCAACAAGTTACAAAGGGATCTCACAAAACTGGATGACTGGGCAACAAAATGGCAAATGAAATTCCTTGTTGATAAATGCAAAGTAATGCACATTGGAAAACATAATCCCAGCTATACATATTCAATGATGGGTTCTGAATAGCTGTTACTGCTCAAGAAAAAGAGCTTGGAGTCATTATGGATAGTTCTCAGAAAATATCTGCTCAATGTGCAGCAGCAGCCAAAAAAGTTAACAAAATGTTAGAAACCACTAGGAAAGGGATAGATAATTAGGCAGAAAATATGATGCCACTACATAAAACCATTGTATTCCCACATCTTGAATACTGTGTGCAGGTCTGGTTGCCCCATCTCAAAAATATGTATATTAGAATTGGGAAAAGTACAAAGAAGGGCAACAAAAATGATTAGGGGAATGGAACAACTTCCACCTGAGGAGAGATTAAAACGACTGGGACTGTTCATCTTAAAAAAAGAAACCATTAAGGGCAGATATGATATAGGTCTATAAAATCATGAATAGTGTGGAGAAAGTGAATAAGGAAGTGTTATTTACTTCTTCACATAACACATGAAACAGGGGTTACCCAATGAAATTAATAGCCAGCAGATTTAAAACAAACTTAATACTTCTTCACACAATGCACTCATTGACAGGGGGTGTAATGAGGCCACAGATATAACTGGGTTCAAAATATTAGTAGATAAGTTCAAGAAGGAAAGGTCCATCAATGGCTATTAACCAAAATAGTCAGGGACACAACCCATGCTCAAGGAGACCCTAAATCTCCAACTGACAGAAGCTGGCAGTAGAAGACAGGAATGGATCACTCCATTGTTGCCCCGTTCTGTTCACTCCCGCTTAAGCATCTGACCCTGGCCACTGTCAGAAGACAGGACACTGGGCTAGATAGATCGTTAGTCTGACCCAGTATGGTTGTTCTTACATGCTAGATAAGAATTTCTGGTAGCATAATGTCACTGTGAGCAGTTTCCCAGTAGCCTCAGAAAAGGAGAAAAACCTAAAATGGTATGAATTAGTGATCAATAACTGGGCCTGGGTATGAACCCAGCTTACACAAACACACTGTAGGGAGCAATGGAGCTGGAAAGATGAAGAGATTCACTAGCCCGTTTCTGTTTCCAGGGAACTGTCCATTTCAGCACCACACACCTGAAGCCCACAACAAACCCAAAAAGCATAAGGGACCACCCCCTGTCCCAGTATAACAGAAACCCAGCAGATGGGGCAAGAAGGAAGGTAAATAAGCTTTAAAGGTATTTTATACATATATAACCAGTCTCTAACAAAGGGGAAATCAAACCCCTAAAAACAGTCACCAAGAAAGTAAATAAAATAAGACTATAATTATTATTTGTTGCTTAGCATTGCACACACACCAGGTTAGACATGCCCTGTACATTGATTTATTTTTACAAGAGCTTCGATCCCATAGCACAGAAAATACACACATCACCATGTTACACCGCCTTCCCCCACTCCAATACACACACACTATTTATATACAGATGATCAAATCTTAAAGGGGGTGTGGGAAATACACAGAAAACTTTTAATACTTTCTCCGCTTTCCCCCAAAGGATACTCCTGTTTCTCCTCTCCCCAACCAAATCCCTTTTTCCAGTGTAAATGCAGGACATATGGGTCTCGTGTTCCCGGCTGCAGCGTTACAAGGACCAGGTTAAGAGTCAACGTGCAATGGAAATATGCTCCTCACCCCCCACCCCCAAACAACGATCCCACCAAAAACTACTCCTAAGCAATGTCATGCCAGGTATTTGCAGCACACACAGGGCATATGGAGGAGAAGCAGCGTATAAACCTACCACGCCCGCAGTCTCTTCCCAAAATTCTTGGAGTTAGCCACTTGAGAGAAGTGTTGCAAAGTGCCCCCCCCCATCTCAGACTTTACCTCTGATCATCAGCAGCTCTCACTGTAGAGTGCACCTTCCAGCTTCCCCACCCCCACATCAGCTGGGTGTAATCTGCACCAGGAAGGAAGGGGGGGGGGTGACTGACACCCTGTCTTTAAGACTTGCAAACATGCACACAACAAACCCATTCCACTTAAAAACTCTGCATCCCCCCTCCCAAAAACCTTATTGACAAACCCTATATCAGGTTAAAACCTCCAGACCACCCCTCGCATCTCTCCCCTTTGCCCCCAGCTGGAGTGTAGGAGGGGAGCTCCGGCTGCTAAGAGTTGAAGGGGAGTGCAGAAGGGAAGGACCAGCTCCACAGCTAGAGAGAGCTTGGAAAGAACCGAGAATGAGTGGGGAGTCCACTGGGCTATGGGCAGGCTCCCCAGATTAGGGGGATTGGCATGGAGAAGGGGCCTAGATGGAGCCCAGGCCGCTGGTAGGATTGAGGGTGGGCGGACTGGGTGGGGGAATGCACCAGGTCCCGTCCCCGGCCAGTGGGGCGGGGGCTGTCGCAGCTACAGGAGAAGTACCCCGGCCCAGGGGCTGACCGGCAACCCTCGCCCTCCCCCAGTGCAGACGGGGGAGCCAAGCTGCGGCTGGGGAAAGGAGGCCCGGCTTCCCTCAGCTGGGGAAGGGAAAGGAGCTAACCGCAGGCGCCTAGTGCCAGCTAGGATCCCAGGATGCTGGGACAAGGAGATGGAGGTTGGGGACACACAACAGCTGGCCAGAAACCCTAGACCCCCAGTGTAGATTAAGAGGGGTGCAGCGAGGGAAACTACCCCCCACCTAGGGAAAGGGGAAAAACCCACACGAGCAGCTGGCAAGCGGACCTGTGCTCCCCAATGCAGCCGAGGGGATGGTGCTGCTAGGACAGACAGATTTGGGGAGGGGGGGATACCCCGGCACCCCAGCTAGGTAGGCGGGAGAGAAACTGGCCCAAATGCAAGCAAGGAGCTGCCGGTGCTGGAAAATCACTCTGCGGCAAAACCCCCGCCTGGATGGGGGAAAGAGGCGGTGGCAAAAAAAGCAAACGGGAGCAGGGGTTTGCGAGACCCTCAGCGCCTCCTGCGCGCCTCGCGGGGGTCCCAGCCTGGGGATGCAACTTACTGTGGGTGCTGCACTAGCGTGACTCCCGCAAGGCGTTGCTGGACTGCAGAGGCGGGGAAGCTGCAGGAGAAACTGCGGTTGTCGCCATCTTAGTGCGCTGCCTTCCCCCAGTGCAGCGTGCAGTTCCCTTGCATAATTGATGACTCTCAGCAGAATGGTTAGGGAGCGTGTCAAAAATCTCTGCACTGGCCTCCATCCCCACTCCCTCCCCGCTTGGCAGCCCAGGGATCATGCATCCAGCAACTCAGAACTTGGAGTGGAGGGAGGGCTGGGGATTCCAAGGGTTGCGGAGGGTAAGGGGAACCCCCTCTCTCCAAGTAAAATTCCCCACCAAGTGTTCACTGCTATGACAATAGGGGTGGTTCCCTGGGTGTGCACAGTACCGGGTCCTTGTGTAGTTGGTGGATCACTTAAGCAGATGGAGATAAATCCCTGGATAGATGTGTGGGGATAGAGGGAGTCAACCAACAAAGGAATAGAGCCACAGTGGAGGAGAGGCCTTGGTGGGATGGGAGTGTCCCTCAGAGTCCACAAAATGGAAGAAAGTTTGATGACCCCAGCTCTGAAACAAGCTGTAACAATAATGCACCTGCTCTCTCCCCTGGCTACCGTCCCATAAACTCAGTTCACAGATTCTAAAAACACTCATTGACTCCTGAACTGGGGACATACCATAGCACCCTCAGCCAGGCTAGGGCAGCACTGGGCAGAATTAAGTTAGCTTGATTTCACAAGGGGTTCCTCTGATCCCTTTCAACTCACTGCCCCAAATGGAGAGTGACACATTGAGTATAACTTACAGTTACTGATTTAGCTTGTCAGTAACTCACTGAACTAAGCCAAACTGATACGAGCCAGTTATAACCCAATTTAAGTGTGTTTGCACCAGTTCAACTAAATCAATTTTAAAACTGATTTTGGTTAAACCAGCGCAAATTGGGTGTGCAAAAACAAGACCTTAGTCCACAACAGGTTTCAGAGTAGCAGCCGTGTTAGTCTGTATTCGCAAAAAGAAAAGGAGTACTTGTGGCACCTTAGAGACTAACAAATTTATTGGAGCATAAGCTTGCATCCGATGAAGTGAGCTGTAGCTCACGAAAGCTTATGCTCTAATAAATTTGTTAGTCTCTAAGGTGCCACAAGTACTCCTTTTCTTTTAGTCCACAACAGTAAGTGTCTATAAATTGGCCTAAAGGTGTCCAACTATAAGGCCTGGTCTACACAGTTTTTGTACAAGTATAACTAGTACAAAACTGGAGGACTGGGCCAAAAGAAATATGATGAGGTTCAACAAGGACAAGTGCAGAGTCCTGCACTTAGGACAGAAGTATCCCATGCAATGCTACAGGCTGGGGACTGACTAGCTAAGCAGCAGTTCTGCAGAAAAGGACCTGGGGATTACAGTGGACGAGAAGCTGGCTATGAATCAACAGTATGCCCTTGTTGCCAAGAAGGCTAATGGCATATTGGGTTGCATTAGTAGAAGCATTACCAGCAGATCGAGGGAAATGATTATTCCCCTTTATTCAGCACTGGGGAGGCCACATCTGGAGTATTGCATCCAGTTTTGGGCCCTCCCACTACAGAAAGGATGTGGACAAATTGGTGAGTGTCCAGTGGAGGGCAACGAAAATGATTAGGGGGCTGGGGCACATGACTTATGAGGAGAGGCTGAGCGAACTGGGCTTATTTAGTCTGCAGAAGAGAAAAGTGAGGGGGGATTTGATAGCAGCCTTCAACTACCTGAAGAGGGGTTCCAAAGAGGATGGAACTAGGCTGTTCTCAGTGGCGGCAGATGACAGAACAAGGAGCAATGATCTCAAGTTGCAGTGGCGGAGGTCTAGGTTGGATATTAGGAAAAACTATTTCACTAGGAGGGTGGTGAAGTACTGGAATGGGTTACCTAGGGAGGTGGTACAATCTCCATCCTTAGAGGTTTTTAAGGCCTGGCTTGACAAAGCACTGGCTGGGGTGATTTAGTTCAGGTTAGTCCCGCTTTGAGCACTGGGTTGGACTCTATGACCTCCTGAGGTCTCTTCCAACCCTAATATTCTATGATTCTATTTCAGTTTGAGGTGTGTTTTTTTTTAACCGAAAAGGTTATACCAATGCAACCCCTAGTGTGGATGCAGTTACAGAGGCATAAAGATGCCTTATGCTGGTATAGCTTATTCCCAAATCCATACAGAAATAGCTACACTGGTATAAAAGCATCTATATATTGATACAACTGCAGCCACCCCCAGGGATTGTGCTACTTTGCCACCTCACTGTGTACCCCTTTTTCCAGATCATTGATGTATATTTTGAACAGGACTGGTCCTAATAAGGATCCTTGCAAGACCCCACTATTTACATCTCTCCACAGTGAAAACTGATCATTTATTCCTACCCTTTGTTTACTATCATTAAATAAGTTACTGATCCACGAGAGGACCTTCCCTCCTATCCAGAGTGCTAACTTTGCTGAAAGCCTTTGGTAACGGACCTTGTCAAAGGTTTTCTGAAAGTCCAAGTAACCTTGTCCACATGTTTGTTGAGCCCCTAAAAGAATTCTAATAGATTGGTGAGGCATGATTTCCCTTTACAATAGCCATGTTGACTCTTCCCCAACATATTGTGTTCATCTATGTGTCTGATCATTCTGTTCTTTACTATAGTTTCAACCAATTTACCTGGTCCTGAGGTTAGGCTTACTGGCTTGTAATTGCCAGGATCACCTCTAGAGCCTTATTAAAAATGGCATTATATTAGGTATCCTCCAGTCAACTGGTACAGAGGATGATTTAAACATTAGGTTACATCCCACAGTTCATAGTTCTGCAATTTCATATTTGATTTTTTTCAGAACTCTGTGAATACCATCTAGTCCTGGTGACTTATTACTGTTTAATGTATCAATTTTCTTCCAAAACCTCTTCTATTGACATCTAAATTTGGGATAATTCCTCAGATTTGTCACCTAAAAAGAATGGCTCAAGTGCAGGACTCTCCCTCACATCCTCTGCAGTGAAGACCAATGCACATAAATTTTTAGCTTCTCTGCAATGACCTTGTCTTCCTTGTGTAATTCCTTAGCACCTTGATCATCCACTGGCCCCACTGATTGTTTGGCAGGCTTCCTGTTTCTGATATACTTAAAATAAATTTGCTGTTAGTTTTTGTGTCTTTTGCTAGTTGCTCTTCAAATTCTTTTTTGACCTGCCTATTTTGCACTTTTGCACTTCACTTGCTAGAGTTTGTGTTCCTTTCTGTTTTCCTCAGTAGGATGTCTGTATGGTAACACCCATTGTTTCATGTTCTCTGTGTATATAAAATCTCCCCACTATATTTTCCACTGTATGCATCCGATGAAGTGAGCTGTAGCTCATGAAAGCTTATGCTCTAATAAATTTGTTAGTCTCTAAGGTGCCACAAATAATCCTTTTCTTTTTACAGATAGAGACTAACACGGCTGCTACTCTGAAATCAGTAGGATTTGACTTCCAATTTTTAAAAGATGTCTGTTTGTCTCTAACCACCTCTTTTATTCTGTGTTTAGCCATGGTGGCCTTTTTTTGGTCCTTTACTGTTTGTTTGTTTTAATCTGGGGTATACATATAGTTAAAGCTTCTATTATGTTTTTAAATAGTTTCAAAGCAGTTTGCAGGCACTCCACTCTTGTGACTGTTCCTTTTAATTTCTGTTTAACTACCCCCCTCATTTTAGCGTAGTTCCCCTTTCTGAAGTTAAATGCTACTGTGGTGGGTTCCTTTGGTATTTTCCCCACCCCAGAAGGATTTTCAATTTAATTACATTATGGTCACTGTTACATACATGCATGCTTGTACAAAACATGCACCATATATGGAGTTCAGCTACATTCACCTCTTGGACCCGATCCTGTGCACCACTTAAAACTAAATCAAGAATTGCCCCTCACCTTGAGGGTTCCAGGACTAGCTGCTCCAAGAAGCAATCATTACGTGTGTCAAGAAATTTTCTCTCTGCATCCTGTCCTAAGGTAACATGTTCCCAGTCAATATGGGGATAGTTGAAATCCCCCATTATTATTGGGTTTTCTGTTTTTGTAGCCTCTCTAAATTCCTTTAGCATTTCACAGTCACCATCACCATCCTGGTCAGATGGTCGATCATATATTCCTACTGCTATACTCTTATTATTCAAGCATGGAATTTCTATCCATAGAGATTCTATGGTACTAACTTATTCATTGAAGATTTTTACTAAATTTGACTCTGCTTTCTTTCACATATAGTGCCATTTCCCCATCAATACAACCTACTCTACAATTCCTACATACTTTGTACTGGCAACATGATATCCCATTAATTATCATTTTTCACAACATTTCTACAATACCGATTATATCAATATCCTCATTTAATATCAGGTACTGAAATTCACCCATATTAGTATTTAGACTTCTTGCATTTGTCTATAAGCACTTATAAAATGTCAATATTTAGTTGTTTGCCTTCATGTGATGTAATTTAATGGGACTCTTTTCCATTTGATTGTTTCTCTTCAGCTCCTACCAGTATTTTATCAGACTTCTAGACTCTCCTTTTTAGCAGGATAAAGGGGATCCCCTTTAATAAATCTTCCCCTACAGGATGTGTCTGTCTGAACTGGGTGCACCTCTGCACCTGTTGACTCTCTCCAGCCCTTAGTTTAAAAACTCTTCTATGATCTTTTTAATTTTACATGCCAGCAATTTGGTTCCATTTTGGTATAGGTGGAGGCCATCCTTCCTGCATAAGCTCCTTCTTTCCTGAAAGGTTCCTCAGTTCCTAATAAGCTTAAATCCCTCCTCTAAATACCATTGTCTCATCAACACATTGAGAACCTGCAGTTCTGCCTAAGTGGTCCTGCACCATGCTACCTTTTCAGCCACCCTAAGTACAACCATTAAAGAGATGAATCTGGGCACCGAAATAGGGACCTCCAGGGCAGGCTGCAAAATTCATCTTCAATTGCATTAACCTTCCCACACCACACTAAACAGACCAACCTAATCCCAACACCACCAGACCAACCCAAACAGGACCGCCTATCAACCCAAACCCTTCATAACCCTATAATATTTCACTTCCAAGGAGATCTCCCAATCAGTTCCCAGATCAGAACATTCTCCTTCTGAGGCAGTCACCCTCTGACAGGAGGCAGACATGACCAGGGAAGGGAGCTACATTTTCTAGCCCTTTCTGTCCTGGTGGGGCTTTCACCCTCACAGACATCAAGATGGCTGAACAAACCAAACTCTACCTCAAAGGTGTCCCTAACCTCCCCTTCCACATCAAGACGAATCCCGTCCCTCTACCATGATGAATGAGTCCTGGCCATCCCCATAGCAACGTAACAAACATGCACCCCCACAACGCCCACATCCCTGACTGACAAAAGTTTTACCAACAGAAGTGCTAGTGTAGATGTCTTCCCGTTGGCAGGGCCTGATGAAATACATCCTAGAATACTTAAGGAACTGTCTTAAGAGATCTCTGAACCATTAGTGATTATCTTTGAGAAATCATGAAGGATGGAAGAGATCCCAGAGGGCTGGAAAAAGGCAAATATATTATCTATCTACAAAAAGGGGAATAAGGACAGCTCAGGGAATTATAGACCAGTCAGCTTAACTTCAGTACCTGGAAAGATAATGGAGCAAATAAACAATCAATTTACAAGCACCTAGAAGATAATAAGGTGATAAGGCACAGTCAACATGGATTTGTCAAGAACAAATCATGTCAAACGAACCTAATTTCTTTCTTTGACAGGGTAACAAACTTTTTTTTGGGGGGGGGAAGCAGGGGGAGGCAGATGTGATATATTTTGACTTTAAGTAAGGCTTTTGATACTGTCTTAGGTGATCTTCTCAAAAACAAACTTGGGAAATATAGCCTAAAGACAAATCCACTATAAGATGGAGGCACAACTGGGTGCAAAAATATACTCAGAGTAGTTACCAATGGTTCATAGTCAACCTGGAAGGGCACACTGAATGGGGTAGCACAGGGATCTGTTCTGGGTCCATTTTTATTCAATATCTTCATAAATGATTTGGATAATATCATAGAGAGAACACTTATAGAGTTTATGGACTATAAGATGGTATTGGTTGCAAGCATTTTGGAAAACAGGATTAGAATTCAAAGTGATTTTGACAAAACAGAGAAATAATCTGAAATAAATAGGATTAAATTCAATAAGTCAAATGCAAAGTATTACACTTAGGAAAGAATAATCAATTGCACACATACAAAATGGAAAATGACTGTCTAGCAAGGAGTATTGCACAAAAGGATCTGGGGGTTATAATTAAGGCTAAGATTTATACATGGGTATTTTTGGTAAAAGTCATGGACAAGTCATAGGCAATAAATAAAAATTCACAGCCCATGATTTGTCCATGACTTTTACCAAAAATACCCATGACTAAATCTTTACTCCGGCTGCCCTGAAGTCAGCTGCACCAGCTGCTGCAGAAGTCATGGAAAGTCATGGAATCTGTGACTTCCACGACCTCCGTGAAAGAATCCCAGCCTTAGTTATAGTGGATCACAAAACTAAATATAAGACAACAATGTAATATTGCAAAAAAAGCAAACATCATTCTGTAATGTTTTAGCAGGTATATTGTAAGAAAGACAAAAGAAGTAATTCTTCTACTCACCACTGATAAGGCCTCAACTGGAATACCATGTCCAGTTCTGGGCACCACACTTCTGGAAAGTTGTGGAAAAAATGGAGAAAGTCCAGATGAGAGCGACAAAAAATGATTAAAGGTCTAGAAAACATGACCTATGCAGAAAGATTGAAAAAACTGGGTTTGTTTAGTCTGGAGAAGCGGAGACTGAGGGTTACAAGATAACTCCCTTCAAGTATGTAAGAGGTTGTTATAAAGAGGAGGGTGATCAATTGTTCTCCTTAACCACTGAGGGCAGGACAAGCAGCAATGGGCTTAAATTGCAGCAGGGGAAATTTAGGTTGGACATTAGGAAAAACTTCCTAACCTTAAGGATAAGTAAGCACGGGAACAAATTACTTAGGGAGGTTCTGGAACCACTGGGGGTTTTTTAAGAACAGATTAAAACACCTATCAGGGATAGTCTAGATAATATTTAGTCCTGCCTCAGTGCAGAGGACTGGACTAGATGATCTATCAAGGTCCCTTCCAGTTCTACATTTCTATGATTCACTGATGGATTTTGGAATTAGAAAATACCAGGATGATAATCTAGTCTGACCTCCAGCATAACACAGAACTTCAGCTAGTGACTTCTGGATGACCTAGATCTTTCAGAAAGACACCCATTCTCAATTTTAAATACTTCTGGTAAGACGTCCTTCCCACCCAGACGCTCAAGAACGCCAGGGCGGGGAGGGAGGCTCCGGGCACCCAGCCACTCCACTCCACAGGGTGGCCCAAGCAACAGAAGGCTGTCATTCAAACAATTTGATTTGTAGTGTGGCTACAATAAGCAATTTGGCCTTGTCCTTCCCTCCTTCCCCACCCCATCCCACCCAGGCTACCTTGTCAGTTATCTCCCTTTTTTTTAAAATTAATAAAGAAAGAATGCATGGTTTCAAAACAACAGCTACTTTATTTCAAAGGGGGGGAGGGTGGTTGGCTTACAGGGAATTAAAATCAACAAAGAGGGTGGTGTTTGTATCAAGCAGAAATACACACAACTGTCACACTGAAGTCTGGCCAGTTATGAAACTGGTTTTCAAAGCCACTCTGATGCACAGCGCGCCTTGCTGTACTCTTCTAATCACCCTGGTGTCTGGCTGCTCAAAATCAGACTCCAGGCGATTTGCCTCAACCTCCCACCCTACCATAAACGTCTCCCCTTTACTCTCACAGATATTATGGAGCACACAGCAAGCAGCAATAACAATGGGAATATTGGTTGCGCTGAGGTCTGACCTCATCAGCAAACAGCACCAGTGAGCTTTTAAATGTCCAAAGGCACATTCTACCACGATTCTGCACTTGCTCAGCCTATAGTTGAACTGCTCCTTACTACTGTCCAGGCTGCCTGTGTATGGCTTCATAAGCCATGGGAGCAAGGGGTAGGCTGGGTCCCCAAGGATAACTATTGGCATGTCAACATCCCTAATGGTAATTTTCTGGTCTGGGAAGTAAGTCCCTTCTTGCAGCTGCTCGAACAGCCCGGAGTTCCTAAAGATGCAAATGTCATGCACCTTTCCCGGCCATCCCACGTTGATATCGGTGAAACGTCCCTTGTGATCCACCAGTACTTGCAGCACCATTGAGAAGTACCCCTTGCGGTTTACATGCTGGTTGGCAAGATGATCCGGTGCCAAGATAGGGATATGCATTCCATCTATCACCCCCCCACAGTTAAGGAAATCCATTGCGGCAAAGCCATCGACTATAACCTGCACATTTCTCAGAGTCACTACCCTTAATAACAGAACGCCAATGATTGCACTGGCTACTTGATTCACAGCAGCCCCCACAGTAGATTTGCCCACTCCAAATTGATTCCTGACTGACCAGTAGCAGTCAGGTGTAGCAAGCTTCCACAAGGCTATTGCCACTCGCTTCTCAACTGTCAGGGTAGCTCTCATCTTGGGCAGGGGAAAGTAACTCACAGAGTTCCAGGAAAGTGGCCTTACGCATGTGAAAGTTTTGCAGCCACTGTGCATCATCCCATACCTGCAACACTATGCGGTCCCACCAGTCTGTGCTTGTTTGTCGGGCCCAGAATTGGTGTTCCACTGTGTTAACCAGCCCCACTGCCACCATGATTTCCCAATTGCCGCAGCCCGTGCTTTCAGGAACATCTGTGTCCATGTCCTCATCAAAATCGTCCTCATGCTGGCGTCTCTTAGCCTGGTTCTGCATATACTCCAGGATAATGCATGAGGTGTTTATAATGCTCACAACAGCAGCAGTGAGCTGAGCGGGCTCCATGCTTGCTGTGGTATGGCATCTGCAGGAGAGTAGAGTTGCAGCGGAAGCGGTGGATGACAACGGATGCCATGAGAATAGATATTTATACAGAACAACGAGAGGAACTGCGAGGTGGATGCATGGCACCAGGAGAGCAGAGTTGTAGCGGAAGCAGTGGTTGACAACAACATGGAGAAATTTGTTATTGAGACTGAGCTCATTTACAAGAGCAGGAGAGCAGAGTTGCAGCAGAAGCAGTGGATGATGATGGTTAGCAGTGGTATTGCACCATCTACTGACAGCAGCACCCAGGACACAACGGCAGTGGTGACGGTGAGCTGAGCTGAGCAGACTCCATGCTTGCCATGGTATGGCATCTGCATGGAAAAAAGGTGCAAAACGATTGTCTGCCGTTGCTTTCATGGGGGAGGGGTGACTGACGACATGTACCCAAAACCACCCACGACTATGTTTATGCCCCATCAGGCATTGGGAGCTTAACCCAGAATTCCAATCGGCGGCGGAGACTGCGGGAACTGTGGGATAGCTACCCACAGTGCCTGCTCTGTAAGTCGATCCTAGCCACGGTAGTGAGGATGCACTCCGCCGACTTAATGCACTTAGCGTGGACATATGCAATCAACTGTATAAAATCGACTTCTAAAAATCTATTTCTATAAAATCTACCTAATTTCATAGTGTAGACATACCCTTAGAAAGGTTAGGTCTGGGTTGTTAAGTTACTCTCTAAAATTAAAGAGTTAAATTTTCAAAAGCTTCTACATGACTTTTGACCTTGCATCCTATTGGATTTCCATTAGACTAAACTTTGAACCTACTAACTTATAAAGTGCCATATGTATCATTGTCCATTAACTAGCTACGTATATACGGACATCTCTCTTCTATAGAGCAATCTCATAACCAGTAGTGATGATGGCAATTAAGGTCAGTTGGGGAGGATGTTTGTGTGATATTTTTAGTATTACTTAACATTTATATTTGTCCACCAGGGTCTGGAGAAGTACTAAATTCATTTTGCTTTGTTCAAGAACAGAGCCAATTCATTCACTATTATTATTATTATTAGACTTCTACAGTGGCGGCGCTCAGAAGATGCAGTCAGGAGCCGGGCTCAGTTGTGCTAGGCACTGCACAGACAGAAGTAGACATGATCTCTGCCCTGAACAGCATAAAGTATTCTTTGCTTTTTTATTATTTTTACAAACTGCAACTTGATGACAATCTTAAAATGACAGGTTTCAGAGTAGCAGCCGTGTTAGTCTGTATTCGCAAAAAGAAAAGGAGGACTTGTGGCACCTTAGAGACTAACAAATTTATTAGAGCATAAGCTTTCGTGAGCTACAGCTCAAATGCATCCGATGAAGTGAGCTGTAGCTCACGAAAGCTTATGCTCTAAAAAATTTGTTAGTTAGTTTCTAAGGTGCCACAAGTACTCCTTTTAATCTTAAAATGGTGTCACAAAATATCCACAGTAATTTGGCACACTAATACTTTGGCCATTTTCCCCCCAATTCCACCCACAGTCCACAAAGAATAACTTCTAGCATCAACCCGTCAAGACAACTGGATCTAATCAATACTATTGTTGGTCCCAGTGGAGATACCCAAAACTGAATAGACCTGAATGCTAAAATCCCCAACCCACCCCACATACCTCATGGAGATTATTTCAATTTAAAATCCAGCCCTTTTGCCTCAAGTACATAGGAATTTCAGAGACTAGCACCAGATGCATCACAGGAAGATGCAAGAAACCCCACAGTAGGCATGTGGGATAATCTGCCCCCCCAGGAAGGTCTCAGCTTTCCCACCCATGAGAATTTTCAAGATTTCAACCCAAAAAAATTCCCATCCCAAATTGAGATGAAAAGTCAAAATCTCAAATATTTTCACAAACCTAAAATCTGAAAACATTTTGGATATATATTGTTTTTTTACTATAAATTAACAAATTTTGAAATGAAATCAGTTTGAACAAAAAAAAATATTTTTGAAGTGTTGAAACAGGATTTTTTGATGATTTCAAAAAAAAAATTAGAAGTTTTTTGAAATGGGAAATTTGTCAAAAATTGGCCCTTTCCCACAGTTTCTGTTTTGACAAATTAGCATTTTCCAACAGAAAATGCATTTCACTGAAAAATTCCTGAGCACCTCTAAACCCAACCCTAATAGGTATAAAATTAAATTAAATGGAGACACAGGCGCTAAACTGTTTTTGAAGGCCTGTTTTTAAAAGCTCCACAATGCACAGGAATAAATGTGAGGTGGGATAGCAGAAGAGGAGGGGTTTCTCTAAAACAATGGTTCTCAACTGTGGTCCACCACTTGTTCAGGGAAAGCCCCGGCGCGCCGGGCCAGTTTGTTTACCTGCCGCGTCTGCTGGTTCGGCCGATCGAGGCTCCCACTGGCTGCAGTTCACTGTGCCCAGCTAATGGGGGCTGCAGGAAGCGGTGCGGGCTGAGGGATGTGCTGGCTGCCCTTCCCGCAGCTCCCATTGGCCTGGAGTGGCGAACCGCAGCCAGTGGGAGCTGCGATCAGCCAAACCTGCGGACGCGGCAGGTAAACAAACTGGCCCGGCGCACCTTTCCCTGAACAAGCAGTGGACCACAGTTGAGAACCACTGCTCTAAAAGGTACCAACATGGCTTTGTTTCTCAGACATGATCCCTCTCTGAATCACAGCCAGTTTAGAGAGAGAAAAATAAACACTGACAACTGTATTATAGAAGTAATGAATCAAAGGAGAGCTCCCAGCGTGTGAAAGACAGCTCTCGCCAGCGCTAATAAATACTGCCAGCTGCCACTGCCAAGCACCCTCAGGCCCTGTCCTGCAAACACTCAGCTGCTTATCACTGAATTCCATAAGACTACTCACGTGAGTGAAGTTAAGCATGGGCATTTGCAGGGTCAGGGCCTTGGCACCCAAGTCCCCTTTTGAAGGAGGTCCCCAAGTTCAGGTACTTCCTGGCGAAAGGATCAAAGGTGAAATCCTGGCTCTATTGAAGACTGGCAAAATTCCCATGACTTAATAGGGCTATGATTTCACCTTAAACCTCTAAGGTGTTAAGCACCCACTGACTTCATTGCGAGTTGAAGGGACTCAGCCCCAATCAGGGAGGTTCTCAGCACTTGGCAGGATTTGACCCCAAGTCCTCTGGTAGGTCTGTGCCTGTTCTCAGTGGCCTGTCATCTTAGTGCCAACTTCTCAGTCTTGGGTTTGCCTCAAATGAGAGGAGTGGGATCAATAGATTTGGGATTTGTATGATTCTACTCCCAACGTGGCCAATGAGATTTTGATTCAGTCACCGAGCTTCTCTGTGACTCACTTTGCCCAGTTATAAAACTGACACAATCCTTCACTCTTCATAGACCTAAGGCAGCTCAATGTTTACAAGACACCCAGATCCTTGGAAGAAAGGTATAAAGCATAGTATATGCTGTAATCCAAGGACAAGCTTTCACTCCCTAAGATTGTAAGAGTTATGGAATTTATTTGTCTATGTTTAATTCAGTGTATCTTCAAAATAGATTCCACAACCCAATTTCAAACCCAATATATTATTTATGGACATGCCTTGCCAATGAAGCCCAGTTTCCAAGCACACCAGTTTCACAGGCACACCAAGCTGTCATACAGAGAACTACAGGTTTCAGAGTAGCAGCCATGTTAGTCTGTATTCGCAAAAAGAAAAGGAGTACTTGTGGCACCTTAGAGACTAACAAATTTATTAGAGCATAAGCTTTCGTGAGCTACAGCTCACTTCATCGGATCATCCGATGAAGTGAGCTGTAGCTCACGAAAGCTTATGCTCTAATAAATTTGTTAGTCTCTAAGGTGCCACAAGTACTCCTTTTCTTTTTACAGAGAACTACTTCACCACACAGTAATGTACATCTCAAGGACATTAACTTGTGTTAACAGGAGAGAGGTGGAAATTTATTTGTAAGTACAGCGGTCATCACCAATGGAGCCTTTTTTGTTGTTGTTAGCTAGCAAATTACTCACACAATAAATAAACTGAAAAAGAAATAAATTATCGTCCCCCTCCCACAATCTCTTTCAGTTGTTGGAATCTTAGGTGTTAGTTGTAATAGCACATCATACCTATTTAGAAAGTTTGATTTTAATTTTTTTTCCTCCCACCCTTTGTTGGTCTATTTAGAATATAGTTCTTAAGGACATGGATTATCTCTCACCACATTTCTGTAAAAAGAAAAGGAGTACCCGTGGCACCTTAGAGACTAACAAATTTATTAGAGCATAAGCTTTCGTGAGCTACAGCTCACTTCATCGGATGCATCCGATGAAGTGAGCTGTAGCTCACGAAAGCTTATGCTCTAATAAATTTGTTAGTCTCTAAGGTGCCACGGGTACTCCTTTTCTTTTTGCGAATACAGACTAACACGGCTGCTACTCTGAAACCTGTCACATTTCTGTGCAGCACCCAGCACAATGGGGTCATGAACTCAGCTGGCACCTGTAGGTGCTGCTGCAATACAAATGTTGTATTGAAAAGTCTAACTCATTGAAAATTATTTTAAAGTAGTGAAATGGAGACAAGAGGCCTTTCTTTCAGGAAGCAATGTAATGTTTGGGACATGTCTCTATCTATGGGCTAGCAGCAATGCCAAAAATAGTAGCATCAGCAGGTCAGATTTCAAATCCAGGGGTTGACTTATTGCTCCTGAGTCCAAGCACAATCCTCAAGAAGCTCAAAAGCAGCCTTTGCCAGCAGATCAGACCGAGCATTGATGGGACTCCCAAGAGAGCCTTTTACAAGGTCCTCCAGCAAGGGTTGGGGCAGGAAACAAGGAGAGTGAATTCACTTTTATAAGGCAGTATGGGATTAAAATGCATTTATAAATGCCTGTCAGACTGATGGAGGGATCTGATGGCCTGGCACAGTTCACCATGCCTGAGACAGTGGTCAGGCAGCATGTTATATGGAGAGGAAATGTTATATGGAGAGGACAAAAACCACTGGCCTGGGAAGCAGGAGATTTGGGCTCTATTTCTAGCTCTGCTGTGTGACCTTGGACAAGTAAATTTGCATCTTTGTGCTTCTCTTTCCCTCTCCCACCCTTTCTCTCTCTATTTAGATTGAAAGCTCCTCAGGGCAGGGACCACCTCTTAATATGTGCATGGGCAGTGCCCAGCACAATGGGACTCTGATCTCAGTTTCTACCTGTAGAACTAATGTAATAGAAATAATAAAAGAACATGTTCAATAAAAGTTTAGTTTATCCCACATGGTGTACTTAACTAATTCTGCATAAAAACTTCATCTATCCCTAGTGTTTCCCTCCTCGACCATGGATGCCACACCATTTCCCTCTCCTACGTCATATTCCTCCTCAGTACCAACCCTCTTCCTGCAAAGAAGCTTTCATTAGGATTCTGATTTCTGGGCACTCCATCTCTAAATTTCTGGTCAACAGGAAATAGCTGCTATGTTGCATTCTGTTCAATACAGGCTGTTATGCGGGGAACACACTCACTGTGCTCTCTCTCTCTCATGAAGATTTTACTTTAGTTCCTTTTTTGTTTTGTTTTCCTTTAACCCAGGGGTAGGCAACCTATGGCACGCATGCCAAAGGCGGCACACAAGCTGATTTTCAGTGGCACTCATACTGCCTGGATCCTGGCCACCAGTCCGGGGGGCTCTGAATTTTAATTTAATTTTAAATGAAGCTTCTTAAACATTATAAAAACCTTATTTACTTTACATACAACAATAGTTTAGTTATACATTATAGACTTATAAAAAGAGACCTTCTAAAAACGTTAAAATGTATTACTGGCATGCAAAACCTTAAATTAGAGTGAATAAATGAAGACTCGGCACACCACTTCTGAAAGGTTGCCGACCCCTGCTTTAGCCTAAAATAATAAATCACCATCATCATCATCCAGGAATCAATCCCTGCCCCAGAGAATTTGCAATCCAGCTGAATGAGAGAAAACATGGACTAGGGGATATAGCAGAGGTGGGCAAACTGTGGTCCGCGGGACCCTCCTGCCTGGCCCGAGCTCCTGGCTAGGGAGGCTGTCCCCCTGCCTCTCCCCCGCTGTCCCCCCTTCCCTGCAGCCTCAGCTTGCTGCCAGCACAATGCTCTGGGCAGCAGGGCTGTGAGCTCCTGGGGCAGTGCAGCTGCAGAGCCCGGCCTGACCTGGTGCTCTGTGCTGCGCGGTGGCGTGGCCCGGCTCTAGCATCACCAGCCACTGGTGCTCCAGGCAGCGTGGTAAGGGGGCATGGAGCAGGGGGGTTTGGACAGAGGGCAGGAAAGTTCAGGGTCATGGTCAGAGGGCAGGGGTGTGGATAGGGGTCGGGGTGGGAACAGGGGGTTGAATGGGGGCAGGGGTTTGGGGGGGCAGTCAGGAAAGAGGGGTGGTTGGATGGGGCAGCAGGGGACAGGGAGAAGGGGTGGTTGGATGGGGCAGGGCTCCCAGAGGGGCAGTCAGGGAGGAGGGGTTTAATGGGGCGGCAGGGTGCAGTTAGGGGCAGGGGTCTGGGGGCGGTCAGGGGACAGGGAGCGGGGGTGTGTGAATGGGGCAGGGATCCTGGGAGGGGTTGTCAGGGAACGGGGGGGCTGGATGGGGCAGGCTTCCCGGGGGGCGGATAGGAGGTGGGGGCCAGGCCACGACCCCCTCCCCTAACCGGCCCTCCATACAATTTTCGAAACCTGATGCGGCCCTCAGGCTTAGACAAGGCCTCTAGGACCTTCTGTAATACAAACGACAAGATACATGCAATGACTACTTGGAGCTTCATACAGAGTAAAGACAGAATTTGGATCTTCTTGCTACCAAATCACAGACTCCTGCCACTCAAGCTTATGAAGAATCACCATTACCTGACAGCAGTATAGGGCCTATGACTCATAGCTGAGCAACACTGATTCTACCCACACAACTAGCCAATTCATTATAATACTGATCACATAACACCAACTTTTTTCCCACTCCACTATAAAGGGACAGAAGAAAGAACTACAGCCCTATTAGAAAGAAAGCTAGAATTTTTGTTTTGGGGGGGTTGGGTGCACGCACAGAGGGGAGGGATTTAAAAAGGGAACATCTTGAAAAGCACAGTAAGATCCAAGATGGCAAAGGTGGATTTATAAGATGTTGTTCCCAAAATTGCCAATTGAGCATGGACAAGGGACAGATGGCAGCAAGATTTATTGAAGTTTTTGAGGAGCTGTTCTGGGGAAGACAGGTAGGCCCAGCAGAGGAGATGAAGCCTAGATAGTGGCAGCATGTGAGCAGCATGCTTCCCCCACCAGGTGCATAGAAAGGAGAACCCTCCCCCTTGGCACAGATAGACAGGTGCTATAGCTATGCAAGAGCATGCCTAGTACACTGACTGCAGTCTACCATGCTGACCAACATGGTCTCTGTTTCCTTGTGCACCCCCATCTGTCTGCACTTTCCCCCTGGCTTATAGTTAGACTGGAAGCTCTTTAGTGAAGAGCCCATCTTTTTGTGTTCTATTTGTACAGCATCTAGCACAATGGGGTTCTGGTCCATGTCTGGGGTACCTAGGTGCTACCTCAACACAGATAATAACTCAGGGAGGTTATGGTAACCTTCCTGACCTGCCCTCCTTGCCTGCTCCATGGGTAGGGAGAGGACGTCTGGGTGATGATAAAAAAAGAAAAAAAAAAAACAGAAATCCCTCCATCACATGGGGAAAAATCACTTTGGTAGATTTCAGAGTAGCAGCCGTGTTAGTCTGTATTCGCAAAAAGAAAAGGAGTACTTGTGGCACCTTAGAGACTAACAAATTTATTAGAGCATAAGCTTTCGTGAGCTACAGCTCACTTCATCGGATGCATTTGGTGGAAAAAAAAAAAAACAACCTTTTTTTTTTTCCACCAAATGCATCCGATGAAGTGAGCTGTAGCTCACGAAAGCTTATGCTCTAATAAATTTGTTAGTCTCTAAGGTGCCACAAGTACTCCTTTTCTTTTTGGTAGATTTGTAACCATGCCAGCTGCTACGCATTTTCTCTCATTCCCTTTTTGAATATCTAATTAATCAAGGGGCAGAGTGTTTCCTCTTGCTGAAAGTTTGAAGTTCCCATTAGGATTATTGTGAGTGTTATATGCAAGTATCAAGGGAAGAATAAAATCCAAGTATTTGTAGTGCCTGTTTCTCTGCTGTTAAAACACTTGGCTGCTGCTGATCATTTTGCTGTCTACATATTATACCAGCCACCTAATTTCTCACATCAAATCCCAGCAACATAGTAAATGGATCACCAGTACCACTGCGGAAGTAATCACAAACAAGGACAGCCACTTGTAGCCAGTTGTAGAATAAATAAATATTTAAATAAACAAGCAAGCAAGCAGGTTAGTGGAAGAGAACGTAGGCTGCACATACACATAAATAATAGATTAAAGAAAGTGAATTCAGTAAAGCCTTCGAGAGCTTTTATACATTTCAGAATCTAGTTTCCTCAAAAAAAGTGAACTATAAATGATCTTCAGAAAATATTAAAGTTAGCAAGTTTACCACATGCCTTTCAAGTAATGGGGGCTCTCTGCCTGAAAATGGAAGCCACGAGCACTGTATACCAGAGATATTTATGCAAATCTTTTAACTCTGGCACAATTGGGTAGCCAGCACAACAGTTTACTCAGCTCAGCAATGCTGGTGGTAAATTACAGTGCTTTAGAAGTGCTTAACTATTCAGAGGTTACACAATGCTCTGTAGCAGGGGTCAAGAACCATTTTTAAGGAAGGCTGCCAAACCTAGTCAAATATGATACTTAAGACAACATTACAATGCCAGGTTGCTGTAAGTAATAAAATACTTAAGACAGACACATGGAGAGAATGTGTTAAAAATGCTCAGCAGAGATAGGTCAGTATCATTATTTCCATGTTACAGATGGAGAAACTGAAGCAGAGAATTGACTCACTCAAAATTCAGGGAGGCAGTGACAGAGCTGGGAATAGAACCCAGGACTCCCAGCTCCCATGACCCTATTCAGTGGACCAAATTTAGAGATGAAGAAAAGTCCTCTTTGATCATCAAATAATAATAGGCGGCTCCATGAGTTCTCAAACTTAGGGTACAATCTCCCTCCCTTTCTTTATTGGATAGGAATGGTGGTGGGGGGAAGGGTTCTGAAATCTTTTTTGGTTGTAATATGGGGCCACAGTCTGAAAATGTTGAAATCCACTAATATTCCCCATTTGCCTGGAAATGCAGGACTGTTTGCTGACAAAAAGCTGTAAGGACAGTGCTTTGTCCAGACATGAGGATTTTTTTTTTTTTAAATATGCTGATCCAACAAACTCCCAATGCCAGTACAGGGATGAGAGACAATAGTCAGCTTATTATGTTAAGCTAAATTGACTGTCCATCCCAAAAAAAGGCTCAGAATTATTTCCCCAGATGCACACAATCAAAGGTGAATGCCTGAATGAATAGACTATGCCATGCAGGCCAAATTGACTTGGAGATTGCTTTCTACACTACAGATACTACTGTATTGGGAGACCTGTTTTCCACGTTTCCAGACATTGATATACTTTTATGCCTTCCTTTACTGTCAAAGGAACATCATCTTGTTTCAACCATTCCATTCCAGTGTTTATGGTGCCCCTATTAGAATCCTAGAATGGAAGGGACCTTAGGAGGTCATCTAGTCCAACCCCCTGCTCAATCAAAGCAGAAACAATCCCCAATTTTTGCACCAGATCCCTAAATGGCCCCCTCAAGGATTGAACTCACAACTCTGTTTAGCAGGCCACTGAGATACCCTCCTGCCCCCCCCCCCGCCAGATACTATGGTATCTGAGTATCATGAACACTGCTGAGGGCCTGAACACGGTAGCACTGCTATAGCCATGAATCCAATGACAAGAGGTTACGTCTTCACTGACTTTTTTTTTTTTTTTTTTTTTTTTTTTTTTTTTTTTTAACATCAAGACAGCTAATGGGCATTAGTTAAATCCTACTGAAGATAAGGCACAGGTAGTTTTTATTGTGATGTACCTAGGCAAGGTCAACAATACAACCCGGCTCTGAGATTGACGTCATTTTGTTACATTACGGTAAAATTTACCTGAGCCTTGTCTCCACTAGGATTTTACAGTGATAGCTAACACGTTTGCTATCTCACTATAAAGCCTCACCTCTTTTTGGCACTGAAGACATAAGCACAAGGTCTAAGCCTGTTTCTGAAAGGTGTTAAGAGCTTGTCCCCACTGCAAAGTTAACTCTAGTTATAACCTGAATGTTGTCCATATGCAAAAACCCTTAATCTGAGTGTAGTGATGCTTTCCCTTGAGTTGGCTGGTCAATGAGGGGGTACAGGCTACAGCCCGAGTTAGCACAACTCATCATCAGCTAACACAACCGCTATGTGTTGCTTGAGTGTTATTTCACAGTGCAGAGACTCTCATTTGAGTAAGGCTAACTTAAGAGGAGTTGACTTAAGTGTAGATAATTTGAGCTACCACATGTCTACACTGAGGAGCTGAGTTCCCCAGAACATCAGAAAACCTTAACATTAAATTCTGGAAATATCCTCTTCTTAGAATGGTGCATGCAGCTTTACGGATTACAGGAATCACAGTCTTAGTTTAGGAGGTGGCGCAGGTTACACTGGAATATGTAACCAAGGGGCCAGTGCAGAGTTCTGATGCCAGTATCAGGATAAAAGTGGTCACCTTGCATTTTTTTTCTGTGCCAAAGCTCATTAAGTTTTCTGCTTGACTTTAGCTAACTTGATAAAAAAAATTATGAGGACAACAGCAGTGAGCAAAACCAGTCTTGTCCCTAAGAGAGTTCTACAGCTAGTCATCTTGGTGGTGGGCATTCCTATGCTCCATGCTGATGATGGCTTTGTTAATACCTCTCAAAAGAGTTGCCCATCTCCCTGGAGCTTATTCAAGATGTTCTGTGTATAAGTATACTCCATCATAGAAGAAGAAATGTCTGACAAAAAACAGAGCTTTTCAACCCCTGGCAGGAGTTCACTGGCCCTTCCTGTGACCCAGCAGTGGTGGATATCAGATACGATGCTGGCGCCAACTTCCAGCTCTCCTCACCAAGCTGCAGAAACACACATCCACTCTGATCCCAACTTTGAGAAGCTCTCCCTCAGGGGCATTGTTGCAAATCAGCTCTTCCAATTTGAGTGCTTCGTGGTAACCTCAGGAAAGAACATACACGAGGATGCAAATTTCTTGGCAGTCATTGGGGTTTGCACTGTGCAGAAAGCAGAGAGAGCCGTGACAGAAAGGCTCAGGCCAGTGAGGATTCTGGAAGAGAAATGAGGAAATGTTTTCACTTCCTGCTCTGTCCATGAGGATTATGTTTTCCTCACAAGATAAGAAAGACACTTTACCCAAATGAAAAATCTTTTTACTAATGTGATGGCTAACGTTCCCTTTGAAATCAACAATAATTTATTACTTCTGAGAAAATAAATCCACCATCCAGAAGTTCTCAAGCTTTGCAGAAAAGCAGCTGTGAAGTTTAGGGAAACTAGCGGCTCAGAGTTCATCACCTATCAGTGTGAGCTATGAGCAATGGAGTTTTCAAGCTGCCCCCCACTGAGAGCTGCTGGGAGCTAAGAACTTCTGAAATCAAGCCCCAGAAGTTCATCACATAGACTATGATCTACCTCAGAGTCTTGTACTGGTGCCATCACTACCATACACCTCCAGGTGCAGAATTGCATTTCCCAATCAAATAAGTGAACCTGAAGCAAAGTGAGAGTAACAGTAATTGATCCAAGTTACCCATCTCTATTAAAGAACGTTTTACTCTGATTATTTGAGTTGTTAGCCTAAACCTTAAGATTTTTTGATTTGTGTGAATCCTCAACAGGATTGTGTCTATAGAGAGTACCTGCTGAGACAACAACCTGAAATACCCTTTTATATTACTATTTTAAAAAATATGCACCTTGCAGAAGTGTCCTCTCCTCAGGATTTTGAATCCTTGTCCTCTGGCTGCAGCTTTAGGAAATCTAGGTGCTGAGCAGACAAGCCACTGGGACACAGAGTATTACACATGAGGGCTCGTTTAGCTTGCTTTGAAACAGATACATGAACTAAATCTGCCATCATGTTACACTGCTGACTTCTGTGGGGCTGCCCTATTGTAACATAAGGGGAGATTTGGCCTCTAAAATGTAGATGCTTCAGTGCAGAAGTATACACCATCACATTCATTTTAAATAAGCAGTCACCCAAACTAAAACCCTAAATGAGAAATGTCCAGATGTTGAGAAAGTGTGACCTTTTGCAGCTTGGGTCTCTCTCTAGCTTAAATTCTTGTGGGATTTGAAATAAAGAGGGAATGAAGATAACAAAATATTGATGAAAATGGTTGTAACCTGCTGCTCAGTATCAGACAACAGCTCTCAGAGAAAGAATTTTAAAAATTCCAAAAATCAAAGTTTAAACCATCAAACCCTAATACTGAACAAACAGCCTCTCTGCATTGACAGCAGTGTCCATGACCCTAAATGGGTTGGTATTGTAACTGCCCCATTGCAAAGGGAATGCAGCGACGGCTGTGGAGCACCAACGCCGTGGCACACCAGTCCTCAGGGAGTATGGTAGTGTGCTGGGTGTACCACAAGCTCGGAGGCTAGGGCTGTATGTGCTTCAAGCACTAAGCCCTTCATATTCCCCAATACACTGCTCACACACTTTGTGTAATAGAGGATTCCTTTAAATGGGGGCTACCAGAAATAAATAGTGCAAACATTCTCACAGCACACTTGGCTTTAACAGTCACAATCATTCCAGGGGCATGAAATACCAGTGATACCACTCTGTACAGTCCTCCTGTGCTCCAGATGCAGCTAGTGCTGGCTTCCTGCAGCTACAAGGCATGTCATTTTTCAGAGTAGCAGCCGTGTTAGTCTGTATTCGCAAAAAGAAAAGGAGTACTTGTGGCACCTTAGAGACTAACAAATTTATTAGAGCATAAGCTTTCGTGAGCTACAGCTCACTTCATCGGAGGCATTTGCAAATGCATCCGATGAAGTGAGCTATAGCTCACAAAAGCTTATGCTCTAATAAATTCGTTAGTCTCTAAGGTGCCATAAGTACTGCTTTTCTTTTTGCGAAGGCATGTCATTGTCATGCTCTCAGGCTCTCCATTCCATCTATGACCTGCTACACCTGATCTCACACAGCCTCTGGCTGCCTCCTGAACCTGGTCCTCTCAGAACCCTGCAGCATTTCCCTCTGCTGTGCTGGAGGGATTATGGAGCCCTCTTACCGCTGCATGTTGCACTGGGTGGTAAAAGCACCCAGCAATGAACTAGCATGTCTGGTACAAATCCAATTATTTCTTAGGGTAGTGCCTCTCTCTTACTTGGAGCTTGTGGCTGCAGATCGTAGCCACTGGGACAACTTTTGGCAGTAAGTCTATCATCTGGCCAGCAGATAATTGGGAGCTAGATGCTGCCTGATCAGAGAGGCCTTGAGGAAACGGAGTTAGGGTACATCAAGAATCACTTATGCTGAATCCTGTGGGACCTCACAGCAGCAGGATTGATTAATTCATTGTCCAGCCCAGCTCAGCTCTGACTCCAGACAAGGTCAGTTACTTCATATGCACTTGCCAGCTCTGACATCAGGCACACAGTATCAGTCTAGGTTTTGTATGGTCTACCTGTTATCACAGAGGTTGGGAAAAAAAAGCTACCCTGGTAAAATTACACAGGAAACAGAACAAAGCTAATGCTGTAATTATTGATCTGGTGTAATAACTGGCTGACGATGCATCACCTCTTTAAGGAACACACAGCTGGGCAGTGCAAACAAATATGTGCAAAACCCCTAACAAACATCTCTTCTGATCTCATTGTTATAACCCTCATTTTCCTTCCCCACACCCTTTGTCCTCTTATGTGGAGTTAAGTCTAATTTAGTTTATAATTTCCTGGAGGCAGGGACACGTCATTTATACCCTATGTCTATGGTACTGTAGGAATAACCAGTGCCCATGTCCATTTAGATTCATATGAACAAAGTTAACATTTGCAGAAGCTGAACAGAAAAAGGGACATCAGTATGGGCAAAAGTAAATACATTTAAAAAAATAAACATCAAGTGATTTCTCATGGGAAAGTTTTGCAGCATTCAGCCATTTATGGTGTTTATATTTGATTTTTTTTTTTTTTTTTTAAAAATCACACTATTCATAATGATTTGTGAGTTTCCTACAAGGAGGACCTTGTGGTTAATGATCTGGGCTGGGATTCAGGAGATCTGGGTTCAATTCCTGGCTGAGTCACAGACTCCCTGTGTGACTCTGAGCCAGTCACGTTCCACATCTGCAAAACTGGGATAGTTGCTCTTCCTTTCTCCCACCCTTTCTCTGTCGTGTCTACTTAAATTGTAAGGGCAGGTAC
The DNA here is from genome assembly GCF_009764565.3 of Dermochelys coriacea. Classification (NCBI taxonomy): domain Eukaryota; kingdom Metazoa; phylum Chordata; order Testudines; family Dermochelyidae; genus Dermochelys; species Dermochelys coriacea. The sequence goes on along the minus strand of NC_050087.2, from coordinate 691,701 downwards.
GGACCTTCACTATATGTACGTACAGGACCCAGAACAATAGGGCCCTGAACTCAGCTGGGGGCTCCAGGTACCACTGGAATACAAGTCCTCTCTCTAAACCCAGAATAGGTGTAATGTTGACAGTAGCACTGCAGACTCCTTCACATGACCCTGTCATTACTCATATTTTATATTTGTATTATGGTAGGGCCTAAAGGGCTCCTTCATAATCACTGGGGAACACTCCTCTAGTTAGACACCATTCCTGCCACTAAGAGTCTAAAGAGACAAAGCATGGAAGGAGAAGTGATTTGCTAAAGGTCACATAGCAGGAAGAGATTTGAGTCCCAGACCAGTGCCCTATATAGTGGGCCAAACTGCTGCCCACCTTCTCTAGAGGCAAGTGCAAGATCATTCCTGACCCTCCCTGCATGCACGGCCATAGAGCAGGGGCATCAGTATACTACAGAGTTGAATTTCTTTAGCATCAAGAACCTTTTCAAGAAAGTCATCAGCAGTTAATGATGCCCACTGAAAATGACAGGAGGTCAGGTTTGCATGACCAGGAGGTCAACTAAGGAGTATAGTTCTACATGGGAAATCCTTGCTGGAGCTGAATGGAGGTTCACCAGGGCAAAGGAGATCACAGTTGCTCATATTTCTGCATAGGGGCTGAGCGTTACAAGACTTTGACACCTTAAGAAGTTTATGATGACAGCACTCAGCAGAAACCTGCCTCAACATTGGGATCATTCTAACATGAGCAACTCCTGCAGCTCAAGCTGATGGGGGCCATAAGCTTCTTCCTCAGCGCATGTATCCAAGTCCTCAGGTGGCCCATATACTTACTGTTTTACCTGGGCTTGTGGGACCCAATATGCAAAAAAACATTAATCTGCTTCATGCAAAGACCAGCCACAAATGGCCCACAAGAAATGGGAGCTCTTCAGTAGCCTGCAGGAGTTGGCAGGTCCCTCAGGGGAGCTGGCGCTGCTGGAGATTGGCTGTGGTACTAGAGCCAACCTCCAGTTCTACCTGCTCACCAGCAGTGACCTGCACTGACCCCAACCCCAACTTTGAGAAGTTTCTTATCAGAAGTATTGCTGAGAATTGGCACCTCAGGTTCAAGCACTTTTCAGTGACCTGTGCCACGTAGCCGATGGCTCTGTAATTGCAGTGCTGTCCTCAGTGCCTGTGTAGTGAAGGTGCTGAAAGAAGAAAAGGAGTACTTGTGACACCTTAGAGACTAACAAATTTATTTGAGCATAAGCTTTCGTGAGCTACAGCTCACTTCATTGGATGCATTAAGGGAGCTGTAGCTCTCGAAAGCTTATGCTCAAATAAATTTGTTAGTCTCTAAGGTGACACAAGTACTCCTTTTCTTTTTGCGAATACACACTAACACGGCTGCTACTCTGGGTGCTGAAAGAAGTTTTACTAATACTCAAGCCAGTCAATGTCTTCTTGGAGATAGGCTACAAGGAGGGGAATATTCTCAGTTCCTCACCATTCAACCTTGAAAAGTTACTTTAATTCCTTGCAATTTATTTTAGGGGGATGATAATTCATCTAAAATGGCCAAAAATCTTGCATTTAAGGGCCAGCTTTTCCAGAAGAGCTCAGCACTTGGCAGCTTCATTCAGAACATGGGAGAGTAGAGCTCCTTTGGAAATCTGGCCCAAAATAAACAGACAATGATAACTTAAAACTATCCTTTGAAATTCATGGGAATGGTTCTGACCAAAAATTTTAGAAGTGACTAGTGATTTTAAGTGCTTCGGTTTTTGGTTACCCAACTTAAGACACCTTAAATGGCCCAGTTTTCAGAATGATGGCTGCTCATTGCTGTCTGCAAAAACCAGACTCCTTTAAGGTGCTTCAGACTAAGCAGCCAAAACCACACACACACACACACACACACACACACACACACACACACACGAGATCACTAGTCACTTTTACAGGTTTAAGCCTTTGCCTGTTACAATGTGGACTAAAGTGCCCCAAATGATGCAGACTCAAAACACTGGAAGCATATCTCCTGATCACCTGACCAGTGTTTTGGCTCCAAAACCATCATCAAAAAGGAAGCCATTGCCTTCAGGGGAGAAAATATCATCCTGCCTGTGGTTTCCACATCCCTGTTTAATTTGATTTTATTCTAATAGATGAAGAATAATGTACTTGTGCTACTTTGTAAGTCTCCATCACAAACTCTAGATCACCTGCACTAAAGGAGTTGTAACTTTTTGTGTATAATTATCAAATTCAGCATGATCCACTACAGTTTGAGCTAACCAGCTGACAGTCTCTAGCCTGGGATCCAGCCAAATGGGGACCTGTGACATATACTCACCAATGGGTTACAGATGCTCATGGTAACAAGGGTGCCGGATGAAGAAGATGAGAACTTAAAGGTACAGCATCGCCAGCCCTGGAGAATGTAAGTCTTTTCCTTATCCATAACACAAGTCCAATTAGCATATCCAATACTTGGCCATCAGCAAGGATGCCAGTTTCTTTTACAGATGTGGTCAGACCACAAGCCTGATTAATTGCCCATTGAAATTAAAGGAAATCTTTCTACCAACTTCAGGTCCCAGGGGTATAGAACTTCTTAGTTCCCATGATAGCTCTGACACAGACTCCCTTTGTGATCTCAGGCAAGGCACTTCACTTCTGTGTCTGTTTCCATAGCTTTAAAAATGGAATAATGGTTGCCTGCTTTGCTCTGATGGTTAAAAATCACTGTTAAATATTCCATATTACTAATGTCACATCCCATGACAAATGCTTATATAGTGCATTCACAAATATGTTGCTCTCGTGTACTGCAACTTCCTTGGCCTAAACAGCTTTCTGTCAGGACCAAAAGTGGATTTTGCCATTTTTTTTCCTGTTTTCTTTTAGATTCTCTTGGATACATTTTATATGGTGATGCTACAGACACTCAAAATGTGCTTATAAAGTTGGGGGAAATAATCAGCACTGATGCATCATGTGTGTTGCTTTCTCCATTTCCCACTAGGGGGCGCATTTGCTCCAGTTTTTATACTAATGTTCTCTCTAACAATACAAGCTTGACCCTAGTTTGTACTAGCTAACTTTGTTTAATTCCATAAAGAAAAGCAGTACTTGTGGCACCTTAGAGACTAACAAATTTATTAGAGCATAAGCTTTCGTGAGCTACAGCTCACTTCATCGGTAGCTCACGAAAGCTTATGCTCTAATAAATTTGTTAGTCTCTAAGGTGCCACAAGTACTGCTTTTCTTTTTGCGAATACAAACTAACACGGCTGCTACTCTGAAACCTTTAATTCCATAGTTAACCATGAGGGTGATCTTCACTGCTTTGAGACTCATTTATGGGAGAACATCAACACATTATCTCTCATCATTTCGAAACTCCTCGGTATTGTTATGATTTGTCAAGGAATGACTGATACCAAAACTGTGTTCTTGAAAGGTTAGACACCTCTCCTGCATTAACCCTAAAGATAGGAGAGATGTTGAGGAATATGGGGGCACAAACTGAACATCTGATTTTTCTCCACAGGGAAAATGGACACATCAAATTTAAACAGAGGAATGGAGAGGGGAGAGATTAATGTGAATGATTTAATGTCAGCAAGGCAAGAAAAACTAGGCACGAGACAGACATGGAGGGTTATGAAAATGGAGAAGTGGACAAGAAATGCTGCAACACATAAAAAGAGATTTGACCATGAAAACTAAAGAAGATTATGATATATTTAAAGAGAAAGTTACAGAAATACTGAAAGCTGTTCATGTCACCAGCAGGGGTAAAAAAAGAAAGCTCTCTTCATGGCAAAAAAAGAAGGAAGTGGTTTCCCCATCAGTTACAAGGCACTTTTGGAGTCCAGCAGCTGAACTGCATGAACTGCAAGTGACCAATCCTATGGGACACTTACATTCCTAAATACACAGAACATGAAGAGAAAGTCTAATGAGCAACAAGATGATACAAAGTGGCTCCTATCCAGTCATGCCAGATGCTGGAAACAGTGAAGCTACAGAAAATTTCATGGTTGGACAGGTTATACAATCTAGAGATATCTGAAGAGATTGCTGTAATCCAACAGATTTCTAATAGCACTTTGAACTCCTGGGTGTAATTCCGAGTCCTTATACAGACATGCTGAGTGCTTTCAAATGAACTCACACAGAAAAATGATTAAAGATAAAAACACATCATATCACCTGTGGGTGAACACTTTTCACAAAGCAATCACTCTATGGGCTTATATAAACTGACACTTTACAGTGCTGCAACTCTCTCGCTCAGGGGTGTGAAAAAACACTCCCTTAAGTGCTGCAAGTTTCAGTCCTGTAACATGCCAGTATAGACAGCACCAGTGCTGGGAGCCATGCCCCTCGTGTAGGTGATTTTATTAGAGTGCTTGAAAAGCTCTCTCGCAGTACTATGCTGCGACTACACAAGCCACGTTAAAGCACTGCCATGGCAGCGCTTTAGCATTGCCAGTGAAGACGTGCCCTATATCTGACCTCACAATCTCTTTCCTCAAAGGAAGCCTGCACAACACCTTCAAAAGACATGCATGGGAGCTGTTAGTATGTTAGTAAATGGTAACCCTTAGTCCTTTTTTCTGTATTTATGATTCATTTATATATTAACTATTCTTTAGAATTGCTATATTAAAAAAGAATATGTTGAATTCTAAGGCCCAGAACACTGGTCCTTGTCCAATAAGTAACCCTACTCAGGAATTAATCTATAGCGTCTCCATGTCTATAAAACTCCAGATAATCTGGGAAACCATCCCCTTAATATATAAATATAATGTTCACATAGGCATATATGTAGCTGGGAAACTGATAAGATGTTATTGTTATAGCAGATGTTTTCTGTTGGGCAATCAACAGGGCAGAATGATTATGGGGTAAGGAAGATCCACTGAAATATATTATCTTGAAAATTTTTTAATCCTATCAGCTGTAAATAATCATGCCTTCACACATACATCAGGTACACTGAGAATGTACAGAAATGACATCAGAACATATGTTTCTTCTGGCAAAGAGAGCTTTCTTTGTTTCAAAACCCTCTGTCATAACACTGGTGTGGGAACCTAGTTAGGGAATGAAAACTGTTACGTCCCTCCAGTTACAGTGAAGAAGAGAGACCTAATTCTTGATCTTACAACAAATTATGGTAATGTATTTATTCTTTCTGTATAGTGCGGTACAAATCTTTGATTAAATAATTCCAATTGAGCCTGTTATTCGACAACCATGAGTCATCATTAACTAAGACACGCAACAAAGCTTAAATTCATAACTTTGCTAGATACTAAGAAGCATGGACTGAACAGAGACACTGGATTTATGGCTCATTACAACGATCTGTAACCCACTTAAACCTCTCCATCAGCCTGTCCCACCTCCCCCATGACTGGAGAAGTGTTAACAGGCCACTTCACTATGAATGGTACCTTGACATAAGTGTTAATTGATTGACTTATGCTATCAATTAATTGATTGATTCACTTATGCTAAATAATCCATTCCACCTTGTATCTGTGACACTCTGAGTACATTTTCTATACCTGAAGAGCTCTGTGTAGCTCGAAAGCTTGTCTCTCTCTCTCTCACCAACAGATGTTGGTCCAATAAAAGATAGTACCTCACCCACCTTGTCTCTCTAATATCCTGAGACTGACATGGCTATAACACTTCATATATGCCCTTGGTACAGTCATTTAATCAAACAGTGCCTCCCACTCCCTCTATAAAATGAGAATACCTAGCATATGTGAGGGGATAGGAGGGTTGGTGTATTCATAGAATCAGAGGCGATGCGTGGGAGGCGGGGAACATATGGGGTCACACACACACCCTGCAAATTTCTGTCAAGGTTCATATATATATTTGTGTGGAGTGGGTTCAAAATATGTTTCACACACACACACACCCTATCAACAGTTATGTGTCGCCTCTGCATAGAATCATAGAAATGTAGGGCTCGAAGGGACATTAAGAAGTCAAAGTCCAGCCCCCTGTGCGGTGACAGAACCAAGAAAACCTAGACCATCCCTGGCAGGTGTTTGTCCAACTTGATTTTAAAAATTTCCAATGATGGGGATTCCACAACCTCTCTTGGAAGTCTGTTCCAGAGCTTTACTACCCTTATAGTTAGAAACTTTTTCTTAATATCTAACCTACATCACCCTTGCTGCAGATTAAGCCCATTACTTGTCTGACCTTCAATGGACACGGAGAACAATGTTCTTTATAGAAGCCCTTAACATATTTGTAGATTTATCAGATCCCCCCTCAATCTTCTTTTCTCCAAACTAAATATGCCAAGCTTTTTTAGCTCTTCTCATAGGTCAGGTTAGGTTTTCTAACCTTTTATAATTTTTGTTGCTCTCCTCTGGACTCTCTCCAATTTGTCCACGTTTCCCAAAACAGAATGGACACACCACTCCAGTTGAGGCCTCACCAGTATCAAGTAGAGCAGGACAACTACCTCCCATATCTTACATACGACACTCCTTTGAATACACACCAAAATATTAACATTTTTTGCAGCTGCATCACATTGTCGGCTCCTATTCAATTTGTATAACCCCCAGATCCTTTTTGGTAGTATTACCGTTAAAACAGTTATTCTCTATTTTTATTTTTTCCTTTTTAAGTACTTTGCATGTGCTCTCTTTCCCCACTAAGTAGAGGACACTATGTTCTCATGCCACACAGTGTATCCAATGCATCCGATGAAGTGAGCTGTAGCTCATGAAAGCTTATGCTCAAATAAATTTGTTAGTCTCTAAGGTGCCACAAGTACTCCTTTTCTTTTTGCAAATACAGACTAACATGGCTGCTACTCTGAAAAGGGTATCCAATATAATGGTGTTCTAAAAGTAGGCAGTGTTATGACAATACAGCACCCTCCATACAGGCTTGTCCAGAATGTGCTTGAGGTCTGGAATTTCTGCTTCTTACTGACACTGGGGTCAGTCCTGCAAGGTGGTGAGTGCTCTGACCCACTTCAGCAAAGCACTTAAACCCGTGCTTAGCTTTGAACTTGTGAATAGTAGCATTAGCTTAAATAGAATGACTCCTGTGTTTAAAGTTAAGCATATACTTAAGTCCTTTGCTCCACCTGGGCACAGCACCAGGACCTTGAAGGATTGAGTCCAACATTATGTAAGCAAACAAATCGATTTCTATCCTCACTGCATCCCACTTCAGTTGTGCTTGTAGGAAGAATTATGACTAAACAGTCTCTGTCTCTTTAAGATAGAATTAGGAGGGCAGCCCGCTGGAGAAACTGGACAAAACCAGTTCAGCGTGAGTCAGTTGGCCAGGAGAGCGAGAAGGAAATGCTCAGTAAAATTGGAACACAGCAGTGGTTTTGGTGTTCTGTTTACAGCTGGGATTGAGGATTCTTGCATTCTCCTCTTTGCACTCATGGTGCTGATCCCTCTCCTCCAGCGATGCATCCAGCTCCTCACTCTGCCTGTGTACCTGCTCTCGTATCTGGGCTTATGGGACCCCCTCTGTAAGAAGATCTTCCCATATCTCATGGTCAAGTGCTCCACTATCTACAACCGCAAACTCTTCCAACAGAAACAGGGCCTGTTCAGCAACCTGGGGGAATTTGCAGGCCCTCCGAGGGAGCTCAGGCTGCTGGAGATAGGCACAGGCTCAGGCGCCAACTTCCAGTTCTACCCACCTGGATGCCGAGTGACATGCACTGATCCCAACCCCAACTTTGAGAGGTTCCTCCTCAAGAGCATTTCTGACAGCCCACACCTCCAGTTTGAACGGTTCCTGGTGGCCTCCGGTGAGGACCTGCACCCAGTGGCTGATGACTCCATGGATGTGGTGGTTTGCACCTTGGTGCTGTGCTCGGTGCGCAGCATCGAGCAGGTCCTGAGAGAAGTCTTGCGAGTGCTCAGGGTGGTGAGTATGAGTACCATGGGGGGGGGGTGCTATTTCGTTTATGGGCCAAGCCGTGCCATGCAAAGAAAAGCCTAGTGGGAGTGTGTGTGGAGCCACCTGCCCAGAGACACATCCCTCCCTCAAGTGGCCTAGTGTGCAGGGGTAAAGCCATGACCCACATTCTCCCCTCCCCCTTTGGAGATATATGCTGCAGGGATGCAGAGAGGGAGAAGTCCCGGTGTTCCCCTACGAGCAGAGACTGCACATGCCCACAGGATGGGCTAGCCACAATCCAAACCTTCATCACCTAGAGCATTTATTTGTATGCGTTTGTCTGGAAGCCAGCAGTTTTCTGAACAGAAATGAGTAAAAGGAAAACAGACAGAACCAAGCCATCCACCTTCATTTCCTTTGCTGTGTCACTTATCACCATTTCAGTGTTTACCACACACATTTATAAGATGGCTATCATTGGGCTGTCTTGACTTACTTTATGTGGCTAACATCCAATAAAAGCCAATACAACATTCTCTCCCTTGTTCCTGTAAGGAGACAGACCTGACCAGCTAGTGAATCGCTTAGGCTTAGCTATGACTGAATCAAGTTTAAAAAAATCACAATGATGCTGATAATGAAAACAGGCTCATCTGTTCCACTCCTGTTAACAGACAATTCAAATTTTGGTTCACATGCACTAGCACAATGCTGAAATGATTGGAGTGCAAACCTTATATAGCAGGGTGATATTTACATTCAAACAGCTGTTCACTTAAAATTCTTTTAAGCCACAAAAGCACTAGATGGTTTAGCTTAGTTAAAACATGCAAGCATGCTACAAATTATTCATAAACCATCTTATCTGAAGCCCAAACTATCTGACTATATCCCTTAATAGACTTGGTGTCAAATATTTAGAAGCACCTAAGTGACTACAGGACCTATGTTCCTCTTTTAAAAATGAGACTTAAGACACCTAAGTTATTTCAGTGCTTCTGAAAATGTTACCCTTTATTTCCCACCCACCTTTAAGCTTAAGAATCAAGAACAAATGTGCCATCTTTCTAGTCCATTGACCTCAAAACATATAGCTAAGTGGGCTCATAAAATTGCCATTGTCTGAATGTGGAAGTGAAACTGCAAGTAACTTTCTCATTAAGATGAAAGCTATCCCACTCTTACTTGGCAGGTCGAGCAGCAACCGAGGCTGGAATTCTACCTGGCTAAGCCTTTGCTATTTTTCCTAATTAAGGTGAGAGGGAATAAAAAATAAGCCCTTGCCTTTGTAGTTCTGGCAGTTGAATTCTGTCACCATGCAGAGCAGGAGTGGCAGAACTACAGTACAACCTGACGGCTAGAACAGCTGGCAGCCTTGTTACACGAAACCCACTTGTTAGAGGGAAATTGGGTGGCTGATCTGGTGCCCTCCCCATAAAAGTGTCCTTACTGCAATGCTCATTGTTTATCCAATAGCCCAGAATTTCCAGTACTCCTGTTCTCTGCACCTTTGTTCAGCAAAAGGCGGGAACTCAGGAGGAATTCTGAAGGAACACCCTCACTTCAAACAGAGTTCATGAGTGTGTGATTTCAGGGATTCTCAAGCAGGCTATAGGCACTTCATGATAACACAGGACACACCTGTCGAGAGTAGAGCAATGAATGGAGGGGTGGGTGGCTGTGCATTTTGGAGGGGGTGGAATCCCAGGCTGAGCAGGAAGATTAGTTTAAATTACCCAACACTCCTCCTCTTTCATTGCCAGCTTTTCTTCTCCCCAAACATACTCTCTCTCTTTACTAACAATATTGCCTGTCAGCACATGCCTGCCAGTTGCTCTGGACCCTGCAGCATTACTAATGTATTTGTAGATATCCCTTGGACTGCAAAATCGTGCACTATCCTGTGTCCTGTAATATCTATGTCCAACTAAGTTAATGCTAGGTTTCAGAGTAGCAGCCGTGTTAGTCTGTATTCGCAAAAAGAAAAGGAGTACTTGTGGCACCTTAGAGACTAACAAATTTATTAGAGCATAAGCTTTCGTGAGCTACTGCTCACTTCATCGGATGCATTTGGTGGAAAAAAAAAAACTTAACTTAAAAAAAAAGTTAATGCTGTATATTCACCAATAACCTCATTGCTTATTGCTTTTAGTATCTCACCCTTGGAACTCGTCTACATGGGCAACTTTGTTCATTATAACTTAAGATGTAAATTTAAATATAGTTATACCAGTATGACACTCTTATTCTGGTGTAACAATGCCTTTTTTGGCTTAACTCGGTGATCTTCTACCTGTGTTCCACAGACCCCTGGGGGTCTACAGATTAGGTCTAAAATTTCCAAAGGGGTCCACACCTCCATTCAAAATGTGTTAGGGATCCACAAATTAAAAAAAGGTTGAAAACCAGTGGTTTGGCTTATATCACTTGGGAACAGGCAGTGATGAGCTGCCAAAATCTTAACAACTGGTTCCCTCCTCACCCCACAAGGGGGTCGTTGCCCCCCCGCCCGGGACTCCTGCCCCATCCAATCCCCCGCGTTCCTTGATGCCCCCCCCCCGAACTGTGCAGGAGGGTCTCGTGGGCCACTGTAGTGGGTGCCCACCCCACCCCTAAGAGCCAGAGGGACCTGCCGGGGGGCGAGGTGAGGAGTCCCAGTGGTGCTTACCTGAAGTAGCTCCCAGGAAGAATCCAGCAGGTCCCTCTGGCTCCAAGGGGTGGAGTAGCATAGCTGCGGGGGATCAGGGGGAGCGGCTGCTCCCCCCACTGATCACATTAAATATGGCGCCTTAGGCACTGACTCCGTGCGTTCTCCAGGGCTGGAGAACTCATGCACCCACCAACAGCTCCCTGCCCCGCACCAGCTCACCTCACCTCCGCTCCGCCTCCTCCCCTGAATGCACCCCCCCGGCTTCCTGTGAATCACCTGTTTGGCAGGAAGCCGGGGAGGGCTGAGAAGCAGGTGGTGGCTTCACACTCAGACCGAGGGTGGCGGAGGTGAGCTAGGGTAAGGAGCGGTTCCCCTGCACGCCCCCCCCCCCCCCGCCGGGGTTACCTGCTGCAGCACGGGCGGCCCTCCTCGCGCCCCCCCACCCCAGCTCACCTCCGCCTCCCTGGGCCTGAGTGCGAAGCCGCCGCCTGCTCCTCAGCCCTCCCAGGCTTCCCGCGCAAACAGCTGATTCGTGGGAAGCCTGGGGGGAGGAGGGGGGCGGAGAAGCAGAGGGGGGCGGCGCGTTCAGGGGAGGAGGCGGAGCGGAGGTGAGCTGGGGCCGGGGGTGGGGCGGAGAGCTGCCGTTGGGTGTTCTGCACTCACCAAATTTTCCCCTTCGGTGCTCCAGCCCTAGAGCACCCATGGAGTCGGCGCCTAAGATGCCACTTTTGGCCGGTTACATTTAGAAGCCCTTTTAGAACCGGTTGTTCCTCGCAGAACAACCGGTTCTAAAAGGGCTTCTAAATTTAACCACTGGTTCTAGTGAACCGGTGGGAACCGGCTCCAGCTCACCACTGGGAACAGGTTTAAGCTCAACTGAAAAAAGCTACTAATGAGTGTCCACACAGGGGGAGGGGGTGGGTTTAACATGTGTAACTGGTAGAAGTTTCCCATGTAGACAAGGCCTTAGCCTTGGGTGTGACTATAAAGAACATTCATTATGGCAATCTAAAACATTGTTTTCATTGTGGAGCTAAACTACAAGGTGGGGAAAAAAACATGTACAGCAACTTCCTCATTAAGGGATGAAAAATTCAAATCAGAATCTGTAACTCTTACATCAGCCTCCACTAAAAACAGCCTTGAATGTTCTGAATAGGTTTGCTCTCAGCACTAGCTCTGCTACTTATCCAGTGTTTTTAATCACTGGAATATGCTGTACCAGATCTGCTCTCCAGCAGTGGATTCAGTGAAGCAGTTGTGCAGCTCACAAGACTGCCAATGAAGTGAATGCCTGATCCTTGTCTAGTGGCACCTGCCTCACCATGCTATATAAACATCAGTGAATTAACCCTCACCATTTGGAGGGTATGGTAAGTATTCTGATCAACCCCATTTTACAGATGGAAAAACTGAAATACCGGAAAGTTAAGTGATTTGCTCAAGGGAACATAAGGCAGTAGTGGCAGAGCTGGGAACAGAATATGAGAGTCCTGACTCTTAGTCACAAGAGCATCCTTCCCCTTCCACATGGAACTCAAACCTTTCTGTAGTCATGTAGCTTCCCCAAATAGTATTTTTAAAGTCTTATAGGAGTGAAATAAGACAGAATGAGAACATGATGGAATGCTGACTGGCCTCCATGGATAATTGATAATGGGTAGCAGTTTCTGAAAACATAATAGTTAGAAGTGAGCCTGAAGCAACCATGGCCAGAATGTGGGGAGTTCGATCCAAGAGTTGTGTCTCCAAAGTGGAAGGGAGATGTTGTTGGTGATTTTAAGAGCCTTTGTTTGTTCCTGAAGCATTTTGATTGCTTTGTTTCCCAGGGTGGTGCTTTGTATTTCTTGGAGCATGTGGCTGCAGATCATTCCAGCTGGGGCTACTTTTGGCAACAGATCTACAACCCAACCTGGAGATATTTGGGAGACGGGTGCTGCCTGACCAGAGAGACCTGGAAGGACCTGGAGAAAGCAGGGTTCTCGGAACTGAAGTTGGAGCACCTACACGCCCCCATGTCCTGGAACCCTACTCGTCCCCATATAATTGGATATGCTGTGAAATAACTAACTCCATGCACTGAGAAAAAGGTCACTTCAGCACTGTGATTCCTTCCAATTCCTAGAGTATTTACCCCTGAATAGCAGCCTTATAATGTCAGAGGAATACTTATTTAGCAATTAGCTGCCCACCCAAATTGTCTTGGGTTTATGAGAATAACAGGGAAAATTTACTGAGCATCCATAGCTTATCCTAATTATGGTGTCAGGTTTGTCCATATGCCAGTCAGGCTCCTCCCAGTTTTTAGACAAAGCTCTGGTCACAGTGGTCAGCATTTTTCACTGATTGTCCTGCTAGTTTTTGTGGATCACATTCTAAAGCACTGATCATTCCCTGTTCATCATATACAGAGCCTCGGTGCCTAAGTCAAGCTTTGTGGATCTCAGTGTTGTTCCTGTGACTTTCTGGGTACCATGTTGCTTGGGGTTGCAATGCCTATGTTCCTTTGGGAATCCGGGCTCATCAGTCTAAATCAGATTTGAAACAGCAATCTGCAAAAGGAAATGCTCCTATTATAGCAGAGTAATTAACACTAGTTAAGGCCAACAGAGTACCTTGGGGCCTCCAAATGGCAGGGAGCTCATATCTTACAGAAAAAGAATAGAAGGAAAAACCTAAGCACCAGATATATCCACTCAGACTGCACTGAAAGTACTTTTGATACAATTTCTTAATACTGTACTTTGATTATGTCCTCTACTCTGTTACCAATAGGGGGAGCAGGTAACTCATGTTTGTAAACACTAGCCCCTGTACAGTGTTTTTTCCCAGATTAGTATAAGGCGAAATTCAGAATTGATGTAAGCAAATGAAACTCCACTGGAGTTCCACCAAGTCTGAATTTGGCCCACTAAGTCTAACCCAGGAGATCAATACTGGAATAAATAGATTTCACTCAGTAATTGATAGAAAGTAAGGCAACTACAGGAACAAGACCATACACTCAAACTTGAATAAATTTTTTGAAATTAAACAATATACTATGCACTTTTGTAATACTATGCACCTTGCAACCAAGGATCTCAAAGCATTTTACAAATATTGATCCCAATGACTTCCTAGTACTTCTCATTAAGGAGCTAGCAAGATTAATATTATCCATAGTTTAGAGATGAGAAGTTGAGGCACAGATGAAGTGACACAGCCAGGGTCACACAGGAGGACAGTGGCAGGAGTGGGAATAGTACCCTATGAGTCTTGTCTTCCAGTCCCATGATCTAATCTCTAGACCTCTTCTACCAGATCAGAAGCCAGGGCAGACTTCCCTTTACATATGCACTCTGATGAAACAGGCTATGAACAGCACTCTGGACAGTGCAGCTTTTGAAGGCAAGTTCTCATTCCAATACTTATTCATCATCTACTTAATCATGTACAGGGCTCACCAAAAACAGCAATCACATGGGCCTAGCCCCAAGGAAGAGATAAAAAACCCATCCCTAAAATCTTCCTTTGCTGCAGATCACACTTCCTTGGCTGCAGTTACATAATTCAGCAAGTATCACATGTAAAACTGACAAATACACAAAGCCAAACACAACCTGTTTCAGGAGTGGTTTACATGCATCACCTGTATGTACAGAGATGAGAGGCCTCTCAGGTGTCCATCTTGCACTTGGGTCTCACCCTCCACCACACATAGCTGCAAACTGCTAACACCGACATGACTTACTTTGGTGAAGGAGTCCTGGGCTAATTCTTGGTTACACTTGGCTCTATAGCAACAACACTGTCCATGGTTCCCTAGTCTCTGTTGGGGAACCTAGTACCTGACAACGAACATCGAACATATTAACCTGCAGCTTCCATTCCATCTCCCAAGCTCTTTCAAACATTCATTACCATACAATTGCTCTAGCAACACCTCCTTCTTCAAGTAACCAGAAGACTAGATGAGGCTAGTTGATAAGTACAATTAGACATAAAGTAACCCATCAGTTCAGCCCTAAATAATATGGGCCAGATTTCTAAGACCTTTCAGGATGCCGAGCCCTTTTGAAAACTGGACATAAATGTCACAATGGGAGTTGCTGGTGCTGAGATTTGGGGGGGGGGGGGGGGCAAAAATCTCGCTCAAACATTGACTCGAGCATTTGAAAATCTAATCCTGATCCATTTTGAAAAATCTGGCCCATTAGCAGGTGGTTTTAACTAGTTTAAGGCTTCTGTTCCAAGTGCTATCACGCTGATAACCAAGTGCAGGACACAGAGTAGAATAATGTGCACTTTACTGTGTACAAACAAACAGAAAAAGGTACTTTCTTAGGGTATGTCTACACTTGTAGAGTAAGCTTAACTGGTGATAGGGAACTGGTGAAAGTAAAGCGCTGGTTTGTGTACTCACTCAATTCCTCAGGCGTCAGAGTGTTTACACTTGCAGCACTTCCATCGCTGATGAGAGCAGCACTGTAGGGCAGCTATCCCAAAGCGCAGCTCTCTTGATAGGTCTTGTGGGAAGGGGTGGGTGAGCGGAAGGCATTCTGGGTCCCTGCTCAGTGCCTGCTGCTGCCCTGCTTCATGTCCCAGCAGCCCTATTACTTCCTCAAGAAGTGAATTCAAGTCTGTATGTATATTGATCTTTTAACCAACTCTCTCTCTTTTCTTTTTTAAAAAATTTTAGTTTAGTTAATAAGAATTTGCTATAAGCATGTATTTTGGGTAAGATCTAAGTTATAGTTGGACCTGGGTGTGTGGCTGATCCTCTGGGATTGGAAGAACCTTTTCTTTTATATGATAAGATTTTCAGTAATCATCATATCTGACAGGTGTGTCTGGATGGAGGCCTGCGGCTGGGCACTTTAAGGGAACTGCATTATTTAGACTTCTGATCAACCAATGAGGTAATATAGAAGTTGTTTTGTGCTGGCTTGGTAAATCTAAGTATTGTAATATTCACCAGCTTTTGGGGTTTGTCTGCCCCATTCTGTTTGCAGTTCACTCTAATTGAGTGACCTCAGCGGGCTCCCATGGGCAGCATTCTCAGGCAGCCACACTTCTTGAGGTTCAGATACACAGGAGAGATGAGCTTGTAGTTGCCAAAAGTCCTTTTAGAAATAGTCCACAGGTTATAGTCCAATGTCCATATTCAGGGTGACTCCAGTCAGTGACTGGGGATCTCAATCCTTATGGCTTAAGGTTTCCCCCTCTTGAAACCCAAAGCTGAGATGAAGGAGGATGGTGTCCCAAGGTTTTTACAAATTTCCAGCAGCCTTTTGGCCTGAGAAAACAATAAGCTTAACCTTCCTTCTCCCATACATCATGGCAATTAGCATAGGGTAATTTATTCATTAAACAGTTCAGATACAGGTTACCACAACCTTCAAAGAGACATATCGACAATAATACTATTCCACTTAAATGTCTTCCTATATATTAATACTCCTTTTTTGACCTTTGAATCAAAGCCATAGCAATAGACAAGACTTGTTTGCTTACATCACAAGACCTGAGCAAACATCTATCCTTCTATCTCTAACAATGCAGGCTTGCATTTCAAAGCTCTATTCATTTACATATCTTCCTAACCAGTCTCTAAAGTTGGGCCATGAGTCAGGTCAGTCTGTGAGTTAATTAATTCTTTCTGGCCCTGTTTCACCTTTCAATGAGATATTCTATTACACTCATAACTTCACAGCATGATTGTAAAACACCAGGTTACAGACATGTAATTGAAGGCCTTGTGTGACAGGCCCGCCTTTATTAGTAGCAATGAGGCACCAAGTGCCATTTTGTATTGATTTATCTTTTAGAGCAGACCAACAGTTACAGGAAAACAAAGTTCAAACTTAAAAGTCTATATGAAAGCATGGTGTATATGTGTTACTTGCTCTGTAAAAGCCATCCTGAATTGACACACAGCCCTTCCGCCCAGGAGAGAAGCTGCTTACATTTAAAGAGAAGGGCATTGAAAATGGAATCACAAAATCTAGTTCACAGCTATATTGCTACATACACCACAAAAACAAAATCTTCCCCCTTTTCCTCTTGTTCCATTTACTGGTTACACCAGTCCCCTTCATGGAGGTGAGCATGATGGAACTGACTTGGTGCAAAATCAGGCAGCTACATATACAATATACTGAAAATATATTTTTTTGGGTAAAATGATTTCTCCCAGGAGACCTAATCAGATTTAATTGGTTATGCTGGATGCTGTGGTATCACTGCTAGAGGAAAAGCCCTGCCACTGCTTCCCCACCCGCCGGACAGGCAGAAAGATCTCCATTTACAGCATGGCCTCCCTGCATCTACTTAAGAGACTTGACAACTAAAGTGTTGTGAAATCAGGGCAATGATCTGATTTTCTACCTCCCAGAAACCAAAAGTTGGCTTCTTGCAGCCTGCATGTTAATAATTTGATGTTCTCATGGAAGTGAAAAGACTCTGCTTACGTAGTAAGTCTTCATACTGAAGGATTCTGTAAAACCCATATTAACAAAATCCATAGCATCTTAAAACAGTCTAAACTGTCTCCTGGATCATATGATTAGCCATCTACAAAAAACAACCAACCCTCTGTGTATGGAAATGTAAGTTACCCTGAATTCTCATTTATTTGTCTGTGCAGCTCCAGGCTGTATCTTGTTTCATTGTAGTCTAAAGTCAAGGAAGAGTAAGAAAGGCTATGATTGCTACATAAGATAAACAGGAACCTGTTTTAGTCCAAAGTGTGTGTGTGAACAGTACCAAGTTTCAATAAATAATATTCAGGCTGCTGGCATGTGACATAAATACTGGATTTTGACTCATACTGAGGGAAACTGTTCCAAGAGCTGCTTAAATAAATGTCTGCATATACATGCCAAAATTGGTCTCTGCTCATGAGTTGTTTTAAAAGGGGAAAATGTTGAGACAGTGTGACCTACCAGTTAACAGAAAGCACTAAGAGCTAGGACTCCTGAATTCTTTGAGCTCTGCACTGATTCATTGCAAGACCTTAAGCCCAGGCACTTCACTTCGCTATACCATCATTAGTCCATCTATATACCTCCCTCCTGGGCACTGAGAGAATGAGCTAGTTAATAAAGCAGCAAAGAGTCCTGTGGCACCTTATAGACTAACAGACGTATTGGAACATAAGCTTTTGTGGGTGAATACCCACTTTGTCAGATGCATGGTTAATGAAGTGCTTTGAAAAAACTGCAACCTACTAAAAATAACATCCGTTTCCATGCAGGGACAGGTCATGCTTGATTTTGGGGGGAAGCAGCAATATATTTTATAGTTTAAGGGGTTGGGATAGCATCTCCTGTAGAACACAAATGGAGCCAAGAAATTTGCATTAGGTCATTATCACAATAGCTGCCTCAAGCTGGACTCCTTTGATGTGGGGCAAGTACATTTTGACACAGCTCCATGACTACAGTTTGTAAGAAATGCAAAAGAGCAACAGAATTCCCCCAACATCTAACATGACTATTTCTTCCACACCACTGTTAGCTTGGTCAGGTCCAAACTCTCCTCTCTGCTGACAGCAATGCTGCTAATTATGCTCCTACAGCAGTTCCTTGCCCTGCTTGTATATCTGCTTTTGTTCCTGAGACTGAGACACCTCATCTCCAGCAAGAAGATATTTTTCCCACCTGTCATGGAAAGATTCACCATAATTTACAACAGAAAGACCTCGGACCAGAAAGAGGAGCTCGAGTAGCTCGCAGGAGTTTACAAACACCACAGAGGAGCTGGTGCTGCTGGATATCAGTTGTGGCATTGGAGCCAACTTCCAGTTCTACCTGTTGACACCGAGTGACCTGCACAGACCCCAACTTTGGGAAGTTTCTTTTCAGGAAAATCGCTGAGAATCAGTACCTCCAAACTGAGATTTTGTGGTAGCCCAAGTTCTCTGCTGAATCCTGGTGCAATGCTTGATGCAGAGTATAGAGAAGGGGTGGAATCCACAAAGGAACTCAGGTGCCTAAACCTAGAGTTTAGGAACCTTAGTTCCAGTTTTGGCTCCACTGTGATCCACAAAACTCTTCCCAAACCCTGTGAAAGCCTGGCTTAACATGAGTAATTAAAGATGGGGGAAACCTCATTTCTTGGAAGACAGGATAAGGAAGGTAACTAGATCAGCAGGCTGAAAACAGAAAGTTTGTACTAAGGTAAGTAAATAGGTCTCTAAGCTGAAAGACAGAATGTCTGAGCTAGCTAAAATAAGAGGGAGAATACACAGAGAATCATTTACTAAAAACAAGCTAACAATGGATAAGAGAAGACTGGAACACAAGATGAGGTGAAGAGTAAGTTGGGCATGGACAGAACATGCTGTAGAAGAGGGATTGGTTCCTACAAAATGACCAAGCCAACCCCAAAAATGTGATGCACTGTATTGTGTAATGTATATAAAGGAAGAGGTTTGCTGTGCAACTTTGAATGTGTGGTACGCTCTATACCCACCTCCTACGTTTGAGCCTGATCAACTCCACATAGAGGCTGTATGCCAAATAAAAGCACCTGAGTGTTGAGACTGGAGTCAAACAGAGTTCTTTGGGAACCAAGTGGAAATAGGTCTTGGGAGAACCCCAACACGCTGTAGGTACTTAAGCTCACTCAGCACCTAAGCTTTCAGTGTACAAGTTCCCAAGCCACCTAAGTTTCTGCTTCACTCTAAGCACTAGGACATCTCTTTCCCGCCTAACCCCCAGAGTGATTCACAGACTAGGGAAAAACAGGAATTCCTGTTGAAGCTGTTCCCCTGTGGCTAAATAATGAAAAAGAGAAGTTGGAGCATGGGTCTGGACCCAGGGTCTCCCACCTTCTGGATAAACCCTTAGCCACAACATTGAAGATGAGACAGGGCTGCTTTAAGAGAGAGGGCGGAAACTGTTATCTGAAACTTGCTAACTGTTAAGCTTCGGGGATTTGCAGCATGTTGCATCAATCAAGTTACACACTGCAGGATCCAGCCTATATCAGTTTATCAAATAACCAACCAGCTTCCAGACTGCATCAGTTGTTCCTAACAGAGCAGCTGGTCTTTTTTTCTCAAGTTTCAGCCAGGACCTTTACACTGGATTTTGAAATTGGCTATAGAAGCCGCCTAACAGATGAGTACAAAGAGCAGAAAATAACCCCAAGAGTGAACAGAGCTGCTTGTTATTCACTCTGCATTCTGCCTAAACTTTGAGGGATCTTATTTTTAAATAAGCAGGCTCTTTTCAGGGCAGGTCCTACTGAGAAGTGGGAATGGAAAAGGCAGTGGTCCTGTTTCTCCGTGTTAGCATTCAGCTGCTTGCCCTGCCCATATACCTGCTATCATTTCTGGGCATGTGGGACCCATTCTGTAAGAAGATATTCTTTCCCTTCTTCATAGAGAAGTTAACTGCAAGTTACAACCGGAGGGCATCAGGGCACAAACAAGCGCTGTTCTGCAACCTGCAGGAGTTTACAGGCCCCTCGGGGGAACTGACTTTGCTGGAGATTGGGACTGGCACTGGCGCCAACTTCCAATTCTATCCACCTGGCTGCAAAATTACCTGCACTGACACAAACCTCAACTTCCAGCGTGGTCTCTCCAAGAGCATGGCACAGAACCAGCACCTGCAGTTTCAGCGCTTCCTGGTGGCCCCAGGGGAGGACTTGAATCAAGTGGCTGACAGTTCTATGGATGCAGTGGTTTGCACCTTGGTCCTGTGCTCAGTGCAAAGCATAGAGGGTGTCTTGAAAGAAGTTTTGAGAGTACTCAGACCCGTGAGTATTTAAAAAAAGATATTTCCTATATTATTATTACCTATTCTACAGCCACTGGACCAGATTCACCAGTGACCTTCAGCTTTTTGCCACTCTGGAAATGTAAAGCTGCCACAAATCTCGTTTATCTGGCCAATTAAACTGGACTTGTATCTACTTTGCATATCAAAGAGGAGCAAAGCAGTAGGAGCATACTGGTCACTTTGCCCCATTATTCTTAGGTCAACTGTGTTTTGTGCATTCAACTCCCACTAATTTCAATGGCAATTGGGACACATGCAATTTAAGGCAGAATTTTAATTTTTTTCCCTACAAGGGATTTTTCTTTTAGAAAAAAGCAAATTTTCAATTTAGCATGGTGAAACATCTTGTGTCAGTTAACACAGCCCCCTACCCAAAAAAAAAGTATTTAAATTTTACATGGGAGATATCAAGATTGGTCATTTTCATCTACATCAGATATGGATAAAATATTAATTCAGTGAAGTTTAAAGTTTTAGGATATTACAGGTGAAATATTAGACCTTTCCTAGACAGCATGGTCCAATGGACAGGAGATCTCAGTTCTGCTAGTCAGGAGATCTAGGTTCTACTCCTGCTCTGCTACTGACTCGCTATGTTATCTTGGACAAATCACTTAACATCTAAAAATAAGGGCTGATCCGATCCTTAAGGTTGAAATAACCATTCCTTTAATTCCATTCCCTTTCTTTATTTGCTTATAAAACTTTCTATAAAGCATTCCATCTGGGTTAAAACTCCCTGGTCCTGATTCTCAACTGCTCCATTCCTCTACAGAAATTTCAACCTTAATGGTGGGATTTTTAAAAGGGACCTAAGTATTCCAAATTCATTTTAATGGGATTTAAGCATCTCTCTCTCAGGCTCCTTTGAAAACCACATCCTAGTAGTTTTACTCTGAACCACAAACACAAAGTACTGATTATCTTTGAAAGATAAACAGAGTTAAAGAAAAAAGGTCCTAAGCAAGCACATTTTTTTGTCTTTTTAGAACTTATTGATATGGATTTTAAACAACTCTGCAAAAATATGTAATTTTCTGTTTATTTTAAAATGTACAGGATTAAAAGAGCAACTTGGGAGGAGAGGGAGTATTTTGATGCTTACTGAAATGTATGCAAAGAAAGCCTCAATTCTAAGTGTATAAATTGCTGAGGGAGAAAAGGTGGAACAGAAACTGAGTTTTAAGAACACAAAGAAAAGTTACGCAAACTGCGTATCAGTTCCTTCATTTCTAAATTATTTCTAAATTGTTTTTTCCCCCCAGGGTGGGGCATTTTATTTCTTAGAACATGTGGCTGCAGATCCTTCAAGCTGGAGCTATTTCTGGCAGCAAGTCTACTATCCAACTTGGAAACTTGTGTTTGATGGATGCTGCCTGACAAGGGAGACCTGGAAAAACCTTGAACAGGCCAAGTTTTCAGAAATAAAGTTACGGCACATACAAGTCCCATTATACTGGACTCCAGTTCGGTCTCATATCGTCGGATATGCAATAAAATAATTCTCACTGTGCTTTAACGTATGCACTTTGTAATGTTTGCTTCTGTACAAATCATCTACAAAAAGAATAAGGTATACTTGTGGCATCTTAGAGACTAACAAATTTATTTGAGCATAAGCTTTTATAAATTTGTTAGTGTCTAAGGTGCCACAAGTACTCCTTGTTCTTTTTCCTGATTCAGACTAACACGGCTACCACTCTGAAACAAATCATTTACAGTAACTCCTCACTTAACGTTGTGTTGTTTGTTGCTGATCAATTAGAAAACATACTCATTTAAAGCTGTGCAATGCCCCCTTATAACCTTGTTTGGCAGCCACCTGCTTTGTCCACTGCTTGCAGAAGCAGCAGCCCGTTAGCGCTACCTGATGGGGGACTTGAAACCAGGGTGGACCGGCAGCCCCCCTGTCAGCTCCCCTAAGATCCCTGTGCAGCAGCCGCCCAGCAGGCTATCAATTGCCAGGCAGTTCAGCTGTCCCACCCCCCACTGCCCTGTGCTGCTCCTGCCCTCTGCCTTGGAGCTGCTCCCAGAGCCTCCTGTTTTCTGTGCAGGGGGAGGGGGAGGAAGCGGGGTGCTAATGTCAGGGTGTCCCCCTCCCCTTGATCCAGCACCCCTGCTCCTGTGCCCTATCTCCACAGAGCAAGGGGTGACACCACAGGGCTCAGGATGGAGGGAGCTTGCTGGCAGCAGCTGCTGTCTCAACTTGCTGATCTACTTAAAAAGACAAGTGTACTTAGAGGGGGGTCAACGTACATAAATGTGCGTCTTTCTCTCACACACATGGTGTGTCTCCTCCCTCCATTCGTGCTGCCTTGTAGAGCGTGAGGCTACATTAACGATGTGTTAACTCTTGAAGGCTTAGCCAAGTGCTAGTTCATTATTTAGCAGAAAGGCATTCTATGGGAAATAGCCCACCTTCTGACTCCACCACCTCAACCAAGCTTCAAAATCATCATTGCTGTGTACAGTATTAAATTCGCAAAAAGAAAAGGAGTACTTGTGGCACCTTACAGACTAACAAATTTATTTGAGCATAAGCTTTCGTGAGCTACAGCTCACTTCATCGGATGCATTTGTTTAAAACTTATACTGTGTATATGTGTGTGTGTGTGTGTGTATACATATATATATATATATATATATATATATATATATATATATATATATATATATATATATTAGTCTTTTGTCTGGTGAAAAACGTTTCCCTGGAACCTAACTCCCCCGCTTTACATTAATTCTTGTGGGGAAACTGGATTCACTTAACATCATTTCACTTAAAGCAGCATTTTTCAGGAACATAACTACAACGTTAAGTGAGGAGTTACTGTAGTTAATTTACTCACATGTAATTAATGGTCACTCTTAAGCAAAGAGCAAGATGTACATTAATCCTGAGATCTCAGTACAAGTAATAACATGACTATACTTCAGTCACCTTAAATTTCTGATTCAGAAGTCAATCCCAGAAGGAACAAACCCAGTATCTAGACGTCTTTAGAAATAAACATTCTATAGGTAGGAGGTTGTGTACAGGTAAATTACTATGAATTTGGGACATATTAAGTTCCAATTTGAAAGGAAGTACAACAGAATTCTGCCTGGGCCACATGTTTCAAACCATTGTCCCTTCCACTGGGCATGGTGGACACTAAAAAAAAAATTTGGAAAACCCTTCTTCTTAGTTTTACCAACAATGATGTTGTGGAAAAGATCGTCTCAGAGAGGCTGTGTCTATACTAGCCTTTTTTGAGAGGTCTATCTCACTGTTGCACTGCCCCACTTACAGCAATAATGAGGTACATTAGTGTAGACAGATCACTAGCATTTTTACCGCAGTCTGTCTCATCCAAACCTGCTGAAAGCAAGTCTAAATACAGAGGCAAAAATACTGGTGAAAACTACTGCTTTCACAGTAGTTATCACCAGTGGAGCTGCCCTGATAACACAACAGTGGGAGATATCACATAAACATATGGCATAGTTAAAGCCAAGAAAGAATACTTATTCTCTAACTATTCACGGAAAAGAAAAGAAGCACTTGTGGCACCTTAGAGACTAACAAATTTATTTGAGCATAAGCTTTCGTGAGCTACAGCTCACTTCATCGGATGCATTTGGTGGAAAATACAGTGGGGAGATTTATATACGCACACAGAGAACATGAAACAATGGGTTTTATCATCCGATGAAGTGAGCTGTAGCTCACGAAAGCTTATGCTCTAATAAATTTGTTAGTCTCTAAGGTGCCACAAGTACTCCTTTTCTTACTGTAAGGAGAGTGATCACTTAAGATGAGCCATCACCAGCAGCAAGGAAATAGCTTCCTAAGTATACTGTTTTATCTTGGCAAATTCCTTCAGATAATCGCTAGTTTATTTTCACCACCAAAAGGCAATTGTGAGACAACTATCAAAATAAAGCTTGTGGTGGGAATTGCTTTCTAAAAATTGACATCTTTATTTCCACCCTCTATCTTGGTAGGCTTGTTCCTTTCTCTCCTGCCTTGGTTTTGCATCAGTAATTTGCTTTTATGCCCCATAGGTTGGTAGGTAGGTACTTGACCCTAATAACATATAATCTCCACTCAACTGCAAAAATGTATTGGCTAGAGGACGCAACATTTGCTAATATTAATCCTTCTCTGCTCTATTTGTAACAGTTATCAAGCCATTTTAATACATCTCATGCCATTCAGCTAGCTGAAGTTGTAGTATAATCAATTTAACTATAACTTTGCTACGGCCCTGGAATATTGGAAGATTTTTTAAGCCTGTGTCAAAGTCTACCACTTTGTGTGATATTTTTATGTTGTTAATTAGCCAACAAGTCAAATGGTTAAGAAATTATGCTGTGAAT
Source organism: Dermochelys coriacea (assembly GCF_009764565.3). Classification (NCBI taxonomy): domain Eukaryota; kingdom Metazoa; phylum Chordata; order Testudines; family Dermochelyidae; genus Dermochelys; species Dermochelys coriacea. Next base: position 667,014 of record NC_050087.2, on the reverse strand, counting down.
CAACACTGACAAAACTGAGGTCTAAAGAAGGGTACAATTTTTCTATGGGTGAAATCCTAGCCCTAACAAAGTCAATTGGTTTTTTCCCCCCACTGACTTCAGTGGGGCCAAGATTTCACTCGCTATATGCAGCAATATCACCTTTGTATTATGATTGCAACAGATCTTATAGGCAAAACAGGAAGCCTTGCTTAGTATTTGGATGGGAGAATATCACTGAAACGCCTACAAAGGTGCAGGGCTCTGGCAGCATGTCTCATGATCTTGATCTCTGTTAAGACTTTTTGCTCTTCTACAATTACTGAAAAAAGAAAAGGAGTACTTGTGGCACCTTAGAGACTAACAAATTTATTAGAGCATAAGCTTTCGTGAGCTACAGCTCACTTCATCGGATGCATTTGGTGGAAAAAACAGAGGGGAGATTTATATACACACACACACACACACAGAGAACATATATAAATCTCTCCTCTGTTTTTTCCACCAAATGCATCCGATGAAGTGAGCTGTAGCTCACGAAAGCTTATGCTCTAATAAATTTGTTAGTCTCTAAGGTGCCACAAGTACTCCTTTTCTTTTTGCGAATACAGACTAAGACGGCTGCTACTCTGAAACCTACAATTACTGAGAACATTACTGACAAACACTAACCTGTAGCTACTCTGCCCAGTTCTTGTGATGCATGAGTGACTGAAATCCTTATTCGTCTCAGCAGTAGATATATCTTTGCCAAAAAAAAAAAAAAAAAAAAAAAAATGGTGTGTTGTTGAAAAAAGCTGTGGTCCTATAGCAATGTTATTCTGTGATAGAACCATATGGTTTCTTAGCGGGAAAAAAAGTTACTAGAGTAGTTGACGGAAACAATTTCTTGGAGAAATTAAATTAAAACGTAATTTTTAAACTGCAAGTGTGTGTTTTTGTTCTTTTTACTGGAGAATTATACCTGCCTCTTCCTCTCCTGCCCCCCCACATTCCCTCACATCACCCTCCCCCACGGACCTGCCGGCTCCCGAGCATGCTCATCATGCTGCTCCGCTCTCCGCCAGGCCCTGCGCCTCCTTCTCCCCCGCCCCCAACAGCCCCCGCTGAACCCTCTTCCCCTGTTCTCCCCCGACGGACTCAACCCGCCCTCCTGCCCCAAGCTGCGCCCCATGCCCGCTCCTATTGTCCCACGCCTCTCCCCCAACCGCACCCCTCCTCTGCCCGCTTCTACACGGCCGCCCCCGCGCCGGCACGCGACCAGGGCATGGCGCCCGTCCCTGGTCACGTGGCCAGCAGCCTCGCGCCGGCGGCTGGGGAATAACCGTTGGACGAGAACCAGCCGCCATTTTGTTTGCTCCCAGGACGATGTGGCCGAGTCTCTGTGCCACCGCCCTGGTGGTGCTGCTGCGAGCGGGCCGCAGCACCGGGCTCCTGGCCCCGCGGAGCCCCACGAGCAGTAAGGTTGCCGCGGCTGGGAGTTGCTGGAGGCCGGGGGGGGCCCTCAGGCACCGCAGAGCTCCGGGACCTGCGCTGCGCATGCGCGTGCGCGCGCTGCCCGCTCTTGGCAACCCAATGTTCCTTCGCTCTTTGGTGCGACTCGAGCGCGCTTGCGCAGAGATGAGTTTCCCCGCCCCCGCCCCCGCCCCGAGTTTCCTGGCCCATGAGTCCGCGCGACAGTCTTCCCAGGTCGCTCCAGCGCCTGCGCGACATAACCCGCGATCCCCGAGCGGCGGCGGGGCGCGTCTGCGAGGCTCCGGCTGCGGCTGCTGGTGGAGGGGCGGGCAGCTTCCTCGCTGCACCCACCCCCCTTGGGCTGCAGCCGGAGACGCGGCGTGGGGTCGCTCTGGTGCAAGTGCATCAGGCCATAAAGTATTTGGCCCGTGGCCCAAGTAGGAGGTTGGGGGGCTACGAGAGAGCATGAGGTTGTACCCGAGAGTATTTCAAGTGATTCGGAAAAGGATTTCAGGACGTGTCAGGCACAACCCGTGCCTACGTGATCACAGGCATAATCGGGAGGGTTAAGTTGCTGATCAACTCAGCCAAGCCTTGCTGCATGCCAAATAAAGGAACCTGAATGATGAAATCTAGAGTCAAACTCTGTGTTGTGGATCCTAGTGATCTGGATGAAGTGTTCTCCCAGAACCAGACAAAGTATTCTCGATACGCTGAGTTGAAAAAGGTCTTGGAGGGTATCCCAACATATGCTGTTAGCCCCTTACGTTATAGATTCATAGATACTAAGGTCAGAAGGGACCATTCTGATCATCTAGTCCGACCTCCTGCACAGCGCAGGCCACAGAATCTCACCCACCCACTCCTACGAAAAACCTCACCCATGTCTGAGCTATTGAAGTCCTTAAATCGTGGTTCAAAGACTTCAAGGAGCAGAGAAGCCTCCCTCAAGTCAACCATGCCCCATGCTACAGAGGAAGGCGAAAAACCTCCAGGGCCTCTCCAATCTGCCCTGGAGGAAAATTCCTTCCCGACCCCAAATATGGCGATCAGCTAAACCCTGAGCATATGGGCAAGATTCACCAGCCAGATACCCAGGAAACAATTTTCTATAGTAACTCAGATCCCATCCATCTAATATCCCATCACAGGCCATTAGGCCTATTTACCATGAATATTTAAAGATCAATTACTTACAAAATCCCATTATCCCATCATACCATCTCCTCCATAAACTTATCAAGTAGAATCTTAAAACCAGATAGATCTTTTGCCCCCACTGCTTCCCTTGGAAGGCTATTCCAAAACTTCACTCCTCTGATGGTTAAAAACCTTCGTCTGATTTCAAGTCTAAACTTCCTGGTGGCCAGTTTATACCCATTTGTTCTTGTGTCCACATTGGTGCTGAGCTTAAATAATTCCTCTCCCTCTCCTGTATTTATCCCTCTGATATATTTATAGAGAGCAATCATATCTCCCCTCAACCCTCTTTTAGTTAGGCTAAACAAGCCAAGCTCCTTAAGTCTCCTTTCATAAGACAAGTTTTCCATTCCTCGGATCATCCTAGTAGCCCTTCTCTGTACCTGCTCCACTTTGAATTCATCCTTTTTAAACATGGGAGACCAGAACTGCACACAGTATTCTAGGTGAGGTCTCACCAGTGCCTTGTATAATGGTACTAACACCTCCTTATCCCTACTGGAAATGCCTCTCCTGATGCATCCCAAAACCACATTAGCTTTTTTCACAGCCATATCACATTGGCAGCTCATAGTCATCCTATGAGCAACCAATACTCTAAGGTCCTTCTCCTCTTCCGTTACTTCTAATTGATGCGTCCCCAACTTATAACTAAAATTCTTGTTATTAATCCCTAAATGCATAACCTTACACTTCTCACTATTAAATTTCATCCTATTACTATTACTCCAGTTTACAAGGTCATCCAGATCCTCCTGTATAATATCCCGATCCTTCTCCGAATTGGCAATACCTCCCAGCTTTGTATCATCTGCAAACTTTATTAGCACACTCCCACTTTTTGTGCCAAGGTCAGTAATAAAAAGATTAAATAAGATTGGTCCCAAAACCGATCCCTGAGGAACTCCACTGGTAACCTCCCTCCAACCTGACAGTTCGCCTTTCAGTAGGACCCGTTGCAGTCTCCCCTTTAACCAATTCCTTATCCACCTTTTGATGTTCATATTGATCCCCATCTTCTCCAATTTAACTAATAATTCCCCATGTGGCACGGTATCAAATGCCTTACTGAAATCTAGGTAAATTAGATCCACGCATTTCCTTTATCTAAAAAATCTGTTACTTTTTCAAAAAAGGAGATTAGGTTGGTTTGGCACGATCTACCTTTTGTAAAACCATGTTGTATTTTGTCCCATTTACCATTGACTTCAATGTCCTTAACTAATTTCTCCTTCAAAATTTTTTCCAGGACCTTGCATACTACAGATGTCAAACTAACTGGCCTGTAGTTACCCGGATCACTTTTTTTTCCTTTCTTAAAAATAGGAACTATATTAGCAATTCTCCAATCATTCGGTACTATTCCTGAGTTTACAGATTCATTAAAAATTCTTGCTAATGGGCTTGCAATTTCAGGTGCCAATTCCTTTAATATTCTTGGATGAAGATTATCTGGGCCCCCCGATTTAGTCCCATTAAGCTGTTTCAGTTTCGCTTCTACCTCTGATATGGTAATATCTACCTCTATATCCTCCTTCCCATTTGTCATGCTACCATTATCCCCAAGATCCTCTTTAGCCTTATTAAAGACTGAGGCAAAGTATTTGTTTAGATATTGGGCCATGCCTAGATTATCTTTAGCCTCCGCTCCATCCTCAGTGTTAAGCGGCCCCACTTCTTCCTTCTTAGTTTTCTTCTTATTTATATGGCTATAGAACCTTTTACTATTGATTTTAATTCCCTTTGCAAGGTCCAACTCTACTCGACTTTAAGCCTGTCTCACTTTATCCCTACATGTTCTGACCTCAGTTAGGTAGCTTTCCTTGCTGATCCCTCCCATCTTCCGCTCCCTGTATGCTTTCTGCTTCTTCTTAATCACCTCTCTAAGATGCTTGCTCATCCAGCTTGGTCTACAACTCCTTCCTATGAATTTTTTCCCCTTTCTTGGGATACAGGCTTCCGATAGCTTCTGCAGTTTTGATTTAAAGTAATCCCAGGCCTCCCCTACTTTTAGATCCATAAGTTCTTCAGTCCAATCCACTTCCCTTACTAATTTCCTTCATTTTTGAAAGTCAGCCCTTTTGAAATCAAAAACCCTAGTTGCAGATTTATTTTTGTTAATCCTTCCATTTAGTTTGAACTGAATTAGCTGATGATCACTTGAGCCAAGATTGTCCCCTACAACCATTTCTTCTATGAGGTCCTCGCTACTTACCAAAATTAAATCTAAAATGGCATCCCCTCTAGTCGGTTCAGCAACTACTTGATGAAGGAATCCATCAGCTATCGCATCTAGGAAAATCTGAGCCCTATTATTATTACTAGCACTGGTCCTCCAGTCTATATCTGGGAAGTTAAAGTCTCCCATGATCATGCAGTTTCCATTAGTATTTACTTTATTAAAGACATTAAAAAGGGCTCTGTCCATATCCAAATTAGATCCCGGAGGTCTATAGCACACCCCAAGCACTATCGTAGGAGAGGCTTTACTAGTTTTCTTCCACAATGTAATTTTTGCCCAGACGGACTCTGTCTTATCCATTGCATCGCTTCTATCTCATCATTGATATACAATACTACTCCACCCCCTTTATCTTTGTTTCTGTCTTTCCTAAAGAGCACATACCCTTCAATACCTGTAGTCCAGTCATGACTACTATTCCACCATGTTTCTGTTATCCCGATAATATCTGGTTTCACTTCCTGCACCAGTAGCTCTAGTTCCTCCATTTTGTTACCTAGACTCCTCGCATTGGTGTACAAACATCTTAATTTTTGTGTTTGGACTCGCTCACATTTTGTACCCTATTAGGCACAGTCATTCTACAGCCAGTATAACCTATTAGACTAGTATCCACACCGCCCTTGCTCCTTATATACATTCTCCTACCCACGGCTGTATCCTTTCTTACTTCATCTTCTTCCCTCTCAATGCTAAAATCTGGCGTGGAGATTTTCTGGACATCTCCCATCCATCTCTCCCCAATTCCTAGTTTAAAGCTCTCTTTATCAGTTGTGCCAGCCTCAATCCTAGAAGTCTATTTCCTTCCCTACTCAGATGAAGTCCATCCCGAGAGAACTGACCTCTGTCCGTGAATGCCTCCCAGTGGCCATACATCCCAAAGCCCTCCTTATAGCACCACTGCCTAAGCCATCTGTTGACAGTCATAATCTTGTCACACCTTTGTTGCCCTTCTCTAGGAACAGGAAGGATCCCGCTAAAGATCACCTGAGCCTCAATTTCCTTAAGTGTCTTCCCCAGCCTAGCATAGTCTCCCTTAATACTTTCCAGCGAGAATCTAGCTGTATCATTTGTTCCCACATGAAGGATAATTAGGGGATTCTTTCCCGCTCCCTTTAGGATCCTTTTCAACCTCAGGTCTACATCCCGTATCTTAGCACCTGGAAGACAGCACACCCTTCTATTCTCAGGATCAGCTCTAGTTACAGGCCTGTCTATTCTTCTCAATAAAGAGTCCCCGATCACATAGACCTCCCTTTTCCTGGTGACAGTGCTATTCTCCAGTCTCTCCCCTGTTCCCTCTGGCTGCATGTTCTTTCCATTCCTATTTTCCCTTACAATCTTCTTCAACCCATCCTGTATCCTCCTGGGGCTCATATTTGGTGTAGTCTCCCTTGACTCTTCCCCTTTTTCTATAGGACTAGCCTCTCTTCTCTTCTTCCTTACCCTTCCACCTTCAACAAGTACCTGCTGAGCCCCTTCTTCATTTTCCAACTCTGCAAACCTGTTCCTAAGCTTTATTTCTCCTTCACTAGCCCGTCTTTTTCTCTGCCTGGTTCTTTGAGTCACATGTTTCCACTGACCACTTTCCTCATCCAGTCTCTCCTCAAAATTCCCCAGCCCTGCTTCCATCTGTGAGTCTGAGCTTTTCCCTTCAGATACCTCATATCTTTGCTCCATCATCTGCTCAAACCTCTTCCTAAACTCAACCAGACTTTCCACCTGCATCTCCAAACCTCGGATCTTTTCCTCCATCAGACGACATTTCATGCAGAAAAAACTCTTACCGGTTCCCCCCTCCAGGATCATGTACATACCACAGCTTCCACATCCAGTCATCCTCAATGTGTCTTTCACTACAGGAGTCACTCCCACAGCTGCCTCTGTATCTGTCATCTCCTTCCCACCTAAATCCTGTTAATCTGGGAAACACAAGCCATACCAAGAAGACCACACCCCCCCCAGCAAAAGCAAACCCCAAACAAGCACCACAATACAAACTCCCCTTGCACCTTCCGTGGTGTTGGAACAATTTGTATAGTAGGGGTACTGAGAGCCATTGAACTAAACTGTAAACCATGTATATGATAGAAAACACTTCAAGCCAGGGGGATCTGCACCCCCTGCTCCGACACCTAGTTCCAGTACCTATGCTTACATATGGAATCTGTATGGAAAAGAAGGATGGTCTAGTGGCTAGGGTGCTATCCTGGGCTATTCAAGCCCTCGGTTAAATTCCCCACATTGCCACAGGCTTCATGTGTGAGCCACAAGTCACTTAGGGAGCTGAGACAGAGACTAGCTGTAAAATGGGGATAATAGTGCTTCCCTATCTCATGGATGATGCTAAATCCATTACAGTGCTCAGATACTATGGTCATGGGGGCCAGATAAATACCTAAGATAGATAGGTATCCTGGGTAGCTGACTCTGTAAGCCAAGCCTGAAGTTAATTCCAAATACATGATAAAATGCTTCATCACCAGAGTAAATACTGCGAGTCCAGAAGGCAGGGATGTCATGTGTTTAGAGTAGGGAACTGGAAATGCAGATGAGCTGGGTTCTGTTGCCAGCCTTGCTGCTGGCCTGCTGCGTTATGTTGTTTACCATACCTCAGATAATACTACCCACCCTTTGTAAAGTTCTTTGAAGACCTTGGATTTAATATACTTTGCATTGATAAGTCACTTAAAAAACTTTTCACTGTGAAATAATTTCAAAATTCTTGCATAGCTTTAAAGAAGAGTTTGCACTATTTTTTAATTAATTGTTGGTACAGTCACATTATATAAGCACAATATCATACAAGATACCACTACAATACATACTTCTGTGCAACTTTCTGTACATTTCTTAAAGGCAGTTCAACCACTTGCTTAAAGTGAGCCCTAGTAAGCAAAAGCACTTAAATATAGATGAAGTGATGGATTTAAGCACACACTCAAGCACTTTGCTGAACCAGGGCTCTAAATGGGAATGCAAAAAATAGTTGTAATAACATTGGTAAACCTTTTGTAAAACCCATGCAGAAAACACTAGAAATGCACAAAAAAAAAAATCTTCATATTGCAATCTGAAGAATTTAACTTACTGTGTTTTGTTTTGTAGTGTGTGGAGAGCGGGTACTGGTGGATACGATATCAGGACCTCGGATTGTAGGTGGACATGATGCACAGCTCGGAGCATGGCCGTGGCAAGTTAGTCTCCAAGTTTACCAATATGGTGTAGGATTTAAACATCTGTGCGGTGGATCTTTAATTGATGAGTATTCAGTGCTGACAGCAGCGCATTGTGCTAGAGGACATATGTATGTATTAAATTCTAAATCCTCTTCTGTTACCTTAAGTGTGAGAAAGGTATAACTGACCAGAAATGCATCACCTATAACTTCCATAGTGTAATTTTAAATCATATCAGCATTATCCTTGAGCAAAATGGAGGACCAGATACTACACTATGGAAATCAGTGCGAGTTTTGCCAGACTCACATGGATAGGGTTCTAAGGTTGTAGAACAATTACTGAGCAGAAAACATCTGACTCCTATGTCCCAATATTCCCTAATGTTGGCATCCACTCTGGCTCAGAGGAACCACTTAAAACATTCTGTGCAACTTAAGCCCATAAGTTGCCCTCCACCAGAGGGTCTATAGCTACAGTAATGGTGTTTGGAGGTCTCTGCATCCCCAGCATGGCTGTGGGCTCCACATAAACAGTGCCAACACAGAAGGCAGACTTAGGAGTGGACTGAGGTTTTTGGCCAACATTTTTCAGGTTTTTGACTAAAAGTTTAAATTTTTTCAAGGAATATTTTTTTCCCCCCAAAAATCAGCTTTACTGTTCAGTAACCTTGTACTGCACTAGCAAAATGTTGCAATATTTGGGTAGCAAACATTGCAGGGGATTTTTCAGTTTTTCTAAAGTAAGCACTATTTCATCTCTTTTTTCTACTAGGTTGTAAAACCTTTATTTAGAAAGTACTAAAAGACTATCAGAAGCTAAACTTTCATTTTACAGTACAGTAATAAATGCCTCAAAAGAGGTTTATTAATGTACTTACACATCCTTAGACAGATCCCCAGAGCTATCTTAAGTTACAATGCATATCTCTCCAGCCCCAGAGCAGCCCAGAATCTAGAAGGTGCAAAGATAGCTTAATGCCACTTTTGCTGAGAGTACTGAGCTGCACCTCTTAGACTCTCACCTCTAGACTTCTTTATTAAAGATCCTGTTTCTATTATTGTTTCTTTTAACTGTCAATATTCCATGCTTCTTTCACTAAGCATTCAACATTTCTATAAAAATATATATTATCTATCTGTTTGTATCTTTTCTCCTAAACAACTCACCACTGAGCTCCACAGGCATAGCTGGGCAGCCAAATCTGAATATTAACTGAAAGTATTGATCTGGATTTGCCTTCCAAATATGAGGCAATCTCCATCATGAACTTGTCCCAAAAATATTTAATATGGGATTTTCAAAGCATGTTGTCAAATGTGCGTAAGTTGCCAACAAAACAAAACAAATTTGAAAGAATGCAAATAAGTAATTTATTTATTGTACCATAGATGTAAGAAATAAATTGTGGATTCTCTTTTAGGGACCCATACGACTGGAGGGTTGTGATTGGCCTTCATGATGTTTCCAGACCTGAGAGACATACTGTGAAAAGTAGTGTGAGGGAGATTTTTGTCCATTCAGAATTCAGGATACAGACATTTGAAAATGATATTGCATTATTTAAACTATATAAATCTGTAAACTACAATGACTATATTCAGCCCATCTGCTTACCCTTTGTTCACATTCATCTAAACATCAACAACCAAACAGAGTGCTTCATAAGTGGTTGGGGAAGCATTGCAGAGAAAGGTAAAGATTTGCTTGATTTTAATTTTTTTAATTAATTAAACTAACTGGTGATCCAAGAGATAGCTGATTTCAAGTAATGCAAGCTGTCAGGGTTCCTTCCCCACTCTGAACTCTGGGGTACAGATGTGGGGACCCGCATGAAAGACCTCCTAAGCTTATTTTTATCAGCTTAGGTTAAAAACTTTCCCAAGGCACAGACTTTGCCTTGTCCTTGAACAGTATGCTACCACTACCAAGTGATTTAGACAAAGAACAGGGAAAGGACCACTTGGAGTTCCTATTTCCCCAAAATATCCCCCCAAGTCCTTACACACCCTTTCCTGGGGAGGCTTGAGAATAAATAAGAGAGCACAAACCAGCCTTGGATTTTTAAGACCCAAAAAACTCAAATCAGATTCTTAAAAATCAGAACCTTATTAGAAGAACAAAAAAAGATAAGAGAACAACTCTGTAAAATCAGAATGGAAGATAATCTTACAGGCAGTCAGATTCAAAACATAGAGAATCCCTCTAGGCAAAACCTTAAGTTACAAAAAGACACAAAAACAGGAATGCACATTTCCTCCAGCACAGCAAATTTACAAGCCAAAACAAAGAAAACCTAATGCATTTTTTAGCTAGATTACTTACTAACTTTACAGGAGTTGGAGGGCTTGCATCCTTGGTCTGTTCCCAGCAAAGGTACCACACAGACAGACAGACAGAAACCTTTTTCCCCCCCTACAGATTTGAAAGTATCTTGTCTCCTCATTGGTCATTTTGGGTCAGGTGCCAGTGAGATTACCTTAGCTTCTTCACCCTTTACAGGTGAAAGGATTTTGCCTCTGGCCAGGAGGGATTTCATAGCACTGTATACAGAAAGGTGGTTACCCTTCCCTTTGTATTTATGACACAAGCTTACTTGCTGTGAAGGCATTATTTAAATGATGTGGTTTTGTTTTCAGCTTCAAGGAAAGCTTTATTGAAACCATCTGTTATTTTTGACATTTCTTTCCTAGATATTGCTGCCATTCATGCTCTCCTTGGCTTTATTCCAAATGCATCCTCCTTTTAATTACAAAAACCATAATGTACTCCTATTGCCTTCATTTTATCCAGAGAAAGAAAGAATTTGATGAAGCATGAAAGTTTTAGTACCTGGAATAACAATACCATTAAAACTCTACCTATGGGCCTCAGGTTATTAGGATTAGGAATGACTTTTTTTTAGGTAAAAAGTCAAAATGAAGAGAACAGAGTATTCTTCAGTGCGACTGAGCCCACTTAAAGGAATCAGCTCTGCTTAGCACAAAACTTGATTGCTTAAAGTGCAGTTCTGCTAACATTGTGAAACTCTGTTAGGTGTTTTTTCATATACAATTTTCAGTTTACAAATAAAAAGTTATTTTTTCTACCCATCAGCCGCTCAAACTCACAAAAAGGTCTGAAAGTCAAGCTGGATTCAAATCTCCATGTACATCACCTGTAAATCATTCTGCAAGTCAAATTCAGTTATACCCCCACTGAAGGCAACCTAGGGCTGAACAGGTGTGACTGAAGGCATAGTTTGGTCCTTAGTCTTTAGTCCAGGGATAATGTAAAAGAAGGAAGAACTGAACTTGACTTTTAGATTCTTGTTTCAGTTCCCAGACATTAGCACTTAGAAAAAATGTTATACTTAGCAACAGTAAATTAGATATAGAAAGGTTGAGGCTATGTAGGGCTCCAAATAAGTAGTGGGGCTGGCAGGTCTGCACAGGATTCTCTCCTCTTCTTTCTAAACACCAATGAGCACAGACTCAGCGTGTAGTAACTTTCATAGTGGAGCTGCCTCCCTAAGGGAAGATACAAGGGTATCTGGGGTCAGATGAGCCTGTGGGTCACAACATGGCCCCTGCGCTTTGAAAGTTCTAAGTACTAGTATCTCACATGTTTCTTCAGAATCAGAAAGGCAGATGTGTCAAATAACACCTCTACCCCCGATCCTGCAATGACTTATGCATGTTGTCACAACCATGGTAAAAATCCTTCTGCTGGACACACCAGGCTACTGTCTTTGGGTTCCAGGCCCATGTGCTTCTAAGCTTCTTAAGACTGAACAGAATCCAGGTACTATCTCTCCAGGCACACACATAGAGTATAGATCCTCCGTCTCACATCACTTCTGAGCTGAACGCCCAGTCTAACTGCATCTGTTCCATGACTAGTGCCATCTCCCCCAGACTCCCCAGTAGCATAGCACACCCTTTTCCAGAGTCCCACCTTGTAGGAAACTGGCTTACAGTTTACCTCTTCAGGGACATGATAGTGGAAGTAAACAGGCACATTAGATAGCACAAGACAAGAATTATATAGATCCAGACTAAAGAATAGAAAACCTATACACCATTACCTGCCTCACATTAGTTCACTCTGAGGCTCTGTTTTTTCTAAAACCCATCGCTAAACCCTTTTATTTTTGTTCTGCTTTTGGGGAAATTCCACTCCTTCAGACCCCAGACCCCTGCAGAGAGAAAATTGGTTCTCCTAGCTTCAGCCAGCCCATTGGCCCATTTGAATGGGCGACCAACACGATTTAAAGACTCTCCTCCATCGTGCTGGGTCTGGGAGATATGTGACACAGCCTTGACACAAATGGTACACTGAGACATTCAGTGATAAAGCAAAAAGAAAAGGAGTACTTGTGGAACCTTAGAGACTAGCAAATTTATTTGAGCATAAGCTTTTGTGAGCTACAGCTCACTTCATCGGATGCATTCAGTGAAGTGAGCTGTAGCTCATGAAAGCTTATGCTCGAATAAATTTGTTAGTCTCTAAGGTGCAACAAGTACTCCTTTTCTTTTTGCAAATACAGACTAACATGGCTGCTACTCTGAAACCAGTGATAAAGTAGTTTCTTAAAGCCAAATCGTATTCATAAACATTTTTAATTTTCAGCACGAGTAGTCCCACTGAACTGAAAAATATGTGCACAAAAATGCTACAATTGTAGTAGCAAAATGGTTCATCTTCGATATGTTCTATGTTCCATTACAGGTGAAGGCTCACCTATATTACAAGAAGCTCAAGTAGACATTATTCCTTCTGATATTTGTAATGGTTTTGAATGGTATGCAGGGATGATTAATAATAATATGTTTTGTGCTGGCTTGGAATCTGGAGGTATCGATAGCTGTCAGGTAAGACTGGAATTTTCTATTTTTAAATGTACTGTCCCAGCCTTCTGCCATGGAAATCTGACATCAGAACTCTCATTGGCTTCATTGGGACCAGGATTTGGGCATTAATACAGTAGGAATAATAAACAGAAAACAAAGGTCAGAAGAGAGAAAAGTATCGGAGAAACAAGAGGAAAGAATGATGATTTTAGAGAAAAATAATCTGAATTTAAAAACAGTGATACACAGGAGAAGGAAAGACCAAGTTGACAGAAAGAAGGAAGAACAAAAACAAGACAAATTGTTTATTTATGCAATGTTTGACATAAAGATTACAATAAAATACAAAAGGTTTTATTTATATGTATAAATATGCACAAATGTGCACATATGTATATTATATAAATATAATGTGTCTATGTAGCATACATCCACACTAAATCTGTGCATTTAATATAAGTTCATGCTTCTTCGTGTTTGACAAGAAATACCTATACATGTTGGTGAGCAAAGTGGTTTAGTTGCAAGATTTTCAGAAGTGCTCAGATCTTAGCATCTCCCATTGAGATTAATGGAGAATCTTCACCCCACCAACCTTCATCAAGCCCCCCCCATTGAGAACAATAGGAGCTGCTAGGTGCTGAGCTCTTTTGAAAATCTGGCCCTATGCATATATGGGCCCCAGTTTAGTCAATATGTCTTAGAGAATAAAGGTGAAATACAGCAAAGGCAATAGGGAAAGGAGGAAATGAGACAAAAGTTACTAGCACAAAATGAAAAGGAGTACTTGTGGCACCTTAGAGACTAACAAATTTATTTGAGCATAAGCTTTCGTGAGCTACAGCTCACTTCATCGGATGCATTTGGTGGAAAATACAGTGGGGAGATTTATATACACACACAGAGAACATGAAACAATGGGTTTTATCATACACACTGTAAGGAGAGTGATCACTTAAGAAGAGCCATCATTCAGCAGTCTCTCGCTGGAGTCTGTTTTTGAATTTTTTTTGTTGAAGGATAGCCACCCTCAGGTCTGTAATGGAGTGACCGGAGAGACTGAAGTGTTTTCCGACTGGTTTTTGAATGTTATAATTCTTGACGTCTGATTTGTGTCCATTTATTCTTTTATGTAGAGACTGTCCAGTTTGACCAATGTACATGGCAGAGGGGCAGACTGCTGAATTGGAATTAATTTGCAAACTGGATACAATTAACTTAGGCTTGAATAGAGACTGGGAATGGATGAATCATTACACAAAGTAAAACTATTTCCCCATGTTATTTCTCCCCCCACCCAACCCCCCACTGTTCCTCAGATGTTCTTGTTAACTGCTGGAAATGGCCTACCTTGCTTGTCACCATGCTAGGTTTTCCTCCTTTCCCCCCCTGCTGCTGGTGATGGCTCTTCTTAAGTGATCACTCTCCTTACAGTGTGTATGATAAAACCTATTGTTTCGTGTTCTCTGTGTGCGTATATAAATCTCCCCACTGTATTTTCCACCAAATGCATCCGATGAAGTGAGCTGTAGCTCACGAAAGCTTATGCTCAAATAAATTTGTTAGTCTCTAAGGTGCCACAAGTCCTCCTTTTCTTTTTGCAGATACAGACTAACACGGCTGCTACTCTGAAACCTAGCACAAAATGAACATCTAAGATTCACTTTTAAGTCACCAGAACCCCTTATATATTAATTTCCTTCTAATTTACCATTGTTTATAATTAATTTTGTGTGTACTATGTGTGTAGTGATGATTTTCACAACAGTATTGCCCTGATGTTTCAAAGTCTTAATACCATGATTTTGGCATCAAACTGATAAAATTTCATAATTGTATGCAGTGTTGTAGCTGGTTGGGGGGGGTGGTTTCCATGATCACCTTTCCCACACACACAGCCAGCCCAAGGCGCCTTTAACTCCGGGGCGCTGGGCCCAGAGCCAGGGAGGGGCAGGCCTGCGGGCACCCTGGCTGAGGGCTCCTATCATATGTCAGGCTCCAGCTGCTGGTCCTGGACGGACTGGTGTTGGATGGGACTTCCTTTTAACATGCAGGGGCCTCTCCCGGGGCCAGGTCAGATCCACCTCCAGGAATCTCCCCCAGCTGCAGGAAGCAGTGCAAAAAGAAGGATGGCATGGTACAGTCCTTTATTGCTGTGGTGCTGCATTCAGAATTGGGCTCTCAAACAGCAGCTGCCCCTTTCCAGCTGCCCAGCTCTGAAGGCAGCGCAGAAGTAAAGGTGGCAATATCGCAACCCTCTACAATCACCTTGAGACCCCCCGCATACCCCATTTTTGGTTTGGGACCACCAGTTTGAGAAATGCTGGTCTCCCCTATGAAACCTGTATAGTATAGGGTAAAAGTACACAAAAGACCAGATTTCATGGTCTGTGATGCGTTTTTCACGGCTGTGAATTTGGTAGGGCCCTTCTTATTTACTTTCTCCACCCCAGTCGTGATTTTATAGATCTCTAGCATATCCCCCCTCAGGCGTCTCTTTTCGAAGCTGAAAAGTCTTAGTCTTAGGGAGGATACTTACTGTACTGGTCTGTTTACACTGCAAGCGCTATGTAACCAGCTCTCCATATGGAATACGCAGCATGCAGCTTTGTAGCATGGCAGTACGTCTCCATAGAACAGGGGTTCTCAAAGTAGGGTTCGGGACCCCTCAGGGAGTCGTGAGGTTATTACATGGGGGTCGTGAGCTGTCAACCTCCACCCTAAGCCCTGCTTTGCCTCCAGCATTTATACTGGCGTTATATAAAAAAGTGTTTTTATTTATAAGGGGGGGTTGCACTCAGAGACTTGCTATGTGAAAAGGGTCACCAGTAAAAAAGTTTGAAAGCTACTGCCATAGAACACTGATTATGATTCAATTCTTGCCATAACTGATACAATGGACCTGGAAGACATTAATAGTAAAACTTAATCAAAGGAACGTAGAAGTAATAAGATCTACCACATACCCTAGAGGCTGTAGAACTGTCTTATTTACTTCTTCAATGAAAAAGCTGCATTTAACTTGCTTTGATTTTTGCTAGTTTTACCATCAGTATTCAAGTCAAAGGGCATTAACTTGCAATAGGACTTCAAGGTTTGGGCCTTAGAGTGCAGATATTGGGCCCATTAATGTGAAAGACAAGTAGTTTATTTTCTATAATTAAAGATGACAGATGAAGCATTCAGCCTACCATCCTATCCACCTTTTTCAGCAATCTTCCTTTGAACAGGTGATTTGGGAATTGATTAAGCCATTACTGTTTATACAGTGGAATTCAGCACTTATTTGCATATATGCATAATTCAGATAGATAACTGAATTTAAATTCAGTTATTAATTTGTAGATATGTAGCTTAAGGGTGATCTGAATGCTAGAATGTAGACCTGTGGAGGAGATAAATTTTTGAGAACTTTAGTAATATAGACTATAAGAAACCTACTGTAAGTATGACAGTCTGGCCTGGTTAAGGTTACCAGATGCAAATTTATCATGATTCATCCATATATTTTGGATATAATTTTTTTCTTTTTACCATTAGTAAAAGTTAGATAATTATAATCTTAATTCTAATGTCTGTGCCTTAGAATTTCAAAATACTAGAAATAACAATATGGGGTGTGTGTGTGTCATTTTTGTCTTGTTAGGGAGATAGCGGTGGACCATTAGTGTGCTATCATCTAGATACCAGCAAATATTATCTGATAGGGATTACCAGTTTTGGATTTGGATGTGGCCGACCCAAACTTCCTGGGATCTATGTACGTGTGTCTCGATACAAAAAGTGGATAAGTGCTCATCTTATAAGTGCCACCAGGACCCTGAGCATTACACTTGCTCTGATTCTCTTGACTGTGGGATGGACAGCACACTATCATTTGATTGCACTAGAGACTTCAGAGACCTCTCTGAGATTGCCACTTGAACTCTGCATGAACAGGCAGCCACTCATGATTTTTATGAATTCGTATCCTTAATGAATGTGTGTAAATGCTACTTGTTTAGTAAAAAGCATGTTTTTTTCTTTTATCTAACCAACCCCCCTATGTACACATCCTGTCAAAAAACATTATTTTTTGGAAATATTATCACAGGTATTATAAGTAAAAACTATGCACAATAGAGAAAGATACTGTACAATTGCATTAGTATATTCTATGGGGCTTGAACTTTGCAAGCATGATGAAAACCAGTCTGTTTTATAGAATGTTGTTATAAGGTTATAGTTGTTGTTCATTAAATAAAGGACCATTAAAGAAAATGTACATTATAGTGGTTGGCTGGCACAGCGGTCCCTTGTTAAGGTAAGGCAGAACATTTATAATTTAAGAAAATCATAATGTGTATTCTATTCTAGGCTTAAAGGGACATTGTCATGTAAGTGATTATTCAATATTGTAACATCTTAGCATCTTTAAAATAAAATGTATTTTCCACCCAGACAGATACAGATTTTGTTTTGTTTGTGGAAAAAACAATGTAACTGTTTCATGTCCTGGCATGTTTGTGCACCAGAATAGTTTGTGCACCATTTCTATAGAACTGTCAGTACAGTCCTATAGAAATGGTTTTGGGTTAAAAGGACACCCACAATAATTTGAAATCTAGCTAATAAAAATTGTTAAAAGTAGTTTCAGGTAAATACGGTAGTTTCAGGTAAATACATATGCCCAAGTCCCCTAAAAATGTTTATGATTTTACAATCTTACTTTTCTGTTTTCATAGAATAGACTATCAGGGTTGGAAGGGACCTCAGGACATCTAGTACAACGCCTTGCTCGAGGCAGGACCAATCCCCAACTAAATCATCCCAGCCAGGGCTGTGTCAAGCCTGACCTTAAAAACCTCAAAGGAAGGAGATTCCACCACCTCCCTAGGTAACGCATTCCAGTGCTTCACCACCCTCCTAGTGACAAAGTTTTTCCTACTATCCAACCTAAACCTCCCCAACTGCAACTTCAGACCATTACTTGTTCTCTCTGAGACTGACACGAACAGTGGGAAATGTCTAACAGACTGCAATGGGAACAGTCCAATTTTCAAGGGAACTTCACTTGTTTCCCCCCCCCCCCCCCGTATGGTCCACTCCAAGTACACCCAATCAGGTCTCCAGCTGTCACCTGTCTCTGGGCAGGGACCCTTGTCCCGCTCCCTTCTTATTGGGGGTTTTAGGGCTGCAAACTCCCATCATATACTGTGATATTCCCAGCAAGTCAGTCTGCCTAAAGGCCAGCACCTGCGCTGTGCCATCTCTCCGAGGACAGACACAGCATGTTTACTAGGTACCATGCAGCTCTTTCTCAGCAGAGTATGTTTATTGTAAGAACAAAAAAGCATACAGAGAAAACATGTACAAACCGATAATAGTTCCTGTATGTATGTTAAAACCTTACCAAAGGTCACCCATCAGTTTTATGGGGCCCTTGTAAGCCAAAGTCTTTCCAACTCCTCCATGAGGGTTGTGGCCTCTTTTACACAGAGGGTTCTGTTTGCTGAATCAAAATGAAGGCCCTGAGTCAGTTCAAGCTCAACTTTTTATACAAAAGCCATTTCTTTGTTTGAGTATCTCTCTGGAAAAACCAGTTTTCACCAGTATCTCTGAACACCCCATGGGGTGGTGGTTCTCTGGCGTTTACAATCCCAAGGGTAATTACCCTCCACTGTTTTTAGTTCCTGGAGGAGCTGTGATAACCCTCCCCCATAGAGTAGAACACAATAAAACAAAACCATTCATAAATTCAATACAGTGGTCCCTGAAGATACTGCACAGGATTGCAGTATGTGTCACAGGAACTATGCAAAAAGTAAACAGGAAACAAAAATCATTTATTTTTTCCCAATCTCTTTCAATTACAGTACTTGTAGGTGTTGATTTTTAACAACAGTACGTTGAGTGTTTACAGATAAAAGGGGATTGTTACAGTTAACTTGTGCTCCCTCTTCTGGATCACTAACAGCAGAGTATACAGTATTTTCTAGTTTCAGGTAGCTATTGAGGTTTGTTGTATATAAAAAAAAAGCTGGACCACAGAAGAAACTCTACATCGTGATTTTAAGAGTGATTAAATTTTGGACCAAAGTTACTCAAAAGCAGCCCTTTAACTAAATAAATTGTGATTCAATAAATGAGGAACATTAGAATTGTATTTTGGGGTCTTTATTATTGAGGTCAAGAGTTGCAAGCACCTATTTATTTCAACAAGTCTTTACAAATTCATATGAAATATGTAGCTATGGAGGTAACCAGACCAATAGTAAGTATTCAATGTTACACCCTTTCCAAAATAACTTCCTCCTGAAAAGTAATCACTCAAGGAACAAACCAATGTGACCACTTCATACTTCCACGATAAAGAATATATCTATGCTGCTTCTTTCCAAACACTACTACATCAATAGAATAAAACTGACTGATGTTTTTCTCTCTGGCAGTAATAAAAGTCATTCAGCTGCAGAACAGAACAGGAATCAGCTATCGTTTTTTGTACTCTAATGATACTTGCCAGTTCTTTCATTTAAAAAAAAAAATCTGTTATCACAAAAAAAGAAATTTTAAAAAGAACAGCAATGGCACAACGTTGGGAGCAAAATACCACAAAGAAGAATTTCAAGTTAGTTTCATTTACAGGAAAGCCATTGCTTAAAGCTTCAATATTGATGGTCCGATTCTGCCTGCAGACCCAAGTCTGTCTCCCTTTGAAGTTATTGAGAGTAGTGCATACATATTCAGTGGCAGAGTTTGACCAACGAGTCCAGTCCGATTGAGGTGCTTATTATCCTGAACTCCCACTGACCTTACTGGAAGTTCTGAGGTACTCAGAACCTCCTAGGATGTCGTCTTTACCCAAGCAGGGTTAAGCGGCAAGCATGCAAGTTTTCTAGTGCTGGGCAACAAATGCATTTTAAACATTTCATAAAGATTTTTGACATGAGTAGGAATTCAAATGTATATTTCAGTTCTATTTAAAGCAACTATAAAGCAAACAATATCCCATAATAGCCACATACTTTATATTAAACTTTGCAAATACAAAATATTTATCTAACCCACTAACAACTCAGTTGTGGAATTCAGAGCCTGACTGCTCAGTAGGAAGCTCAATATATATAGTAGACTAATTAATAAAATAAATGTTGATAGACCTTATAAACAACATACAAGGGGAGCAAATACATTTTTAAATTTCATTCAGGACTGAGCTAGTACAACTAAGTGTGGCCTTACCACACTTTAGTAACACAGATCATGGCACAATTCCCACTGAAATAATGGAAGCAGGATCCAATCCTAACTACAGAAAATAACATATTCACTGTTCATGCAATAACCATTGTCTTTACACAATATTTTATTTATACCCAAGAGTCCTGATCATGTCAAACATCCTTTAACTTTTACTTGAAAGAAACAAGTCAAAATGATACATACTAGGATCCCCAATAGTATTTTTGCAGTAAGTTCAAGCACATGTGCAGTTTTTACTGAATACGGAAAAAAAATGCTAATCTGTTTCTTTTTCCCAACAATATTCGTTAGGTTTTATTTTTCAGGTCAGTTGCTTACAAAGATAAAAGTAATTCAAATATTTTCTACTCCAAAGAGAATCTAATTTTACTTTGTGCTAACCCATAAAAATATATAATCAATAATCTGAGACACAAAATATCTATTTATTTACTAAAAGGAACTGTATAAACTGTTAAAATATGCATATAAACTCCATTTTAGAATTTGTAAAGGTAATAGTTTACTTATAAAAATATACCAGCCGTTAACTATTTTCAATAGAGTATTTTCTTACAAAGATGCCATTACTTCACAAAATATTGCCTGCCTTACAAAATTAGTCTGGTAATTGTGCACTTTTATTTTTTTAATTTATAAACCCTATATTAGAACCATATTAAACCCTTTGGTATGTATCTTTAGCTTTTTATTTTACTGTTCCTTTTTTTTGGTCTGTAAACTTTTTAATTGAGCATAATACGATCTCCAAACAGAATAAGCAATGCATGTTCAGTTGTATATATAATCAACACACAATTTATTTTTCAATTATAGTTTATCACACCCAGTAACCAAGAACAAAACTATTTAAAAAAGCATTCTCTTGACAACTTTTGTTCAGCTATACCCCTTCTACCAAACTGTTGGTTTAAAGTAATTAAATGTGTTGAATACTCTTAAGAAGTCAACATCTTATTCATGTGCCTTTGACATCTTTCAGGGTTAGGCCTGAAAAATAATTTTCCCATTGCCTTCCGCGAAACCTCTCCAACTTTAATAGACACAACGAACATTTTACAAAAAAAACCCAAAACAAAACAAAAAAACCCCACCTTTAAACAGATTGCCAGCTGAGAAAAGTAAACATAATTTATACTTTTAGCAAAGTATTAGCTTCTCTTTATCTTCTACACCTGTAAGTTAGAATTTACAGGTTGAAATAAAAATATTTACATACAAATAACAGAAAGAAAAGATAAGGATCATAAAACAGTAAGAAATTAAAACCTATACTGGTTATATATGTTGCTAATAATTTTCAACTAATGGCAAGGATTCCATCTCATCCACATTTTAACTGTAATCAAATATTACTGCTGTTACCAAATTAATTTGTAGTTCAGGAAATTCAAATCACTTGTCTGATAAAATTTGCATGTCCTTTTATTGCCGATGTAACCTTGATTTTAATGATGTTTCCAGTTCTGCCAGCAGGAGTTTTGTTGAGGTTTTCTTGTTTCCTTTTTGTAGTTTGTCACTAACATGTTGTAAATAAAATCTTTATAGTCTTTAAGTTGTGAAATCTAGGTAGAAAAGTTTCATTTTGACCTTTCATTTAATTTTTAAAAATTCGGTATAAAAAAATTCCCCATGGAAATTTAGACAGTCCACAAAAAGTTGTGCCTCCTTTTCTTACACATTTTTATGGCAGTAAAGATCTTTCAAAGTTTTTAGCTCTTCAATTAGAGTTTTGTTTTGATTTTCCAGGACTGCAACTCGATTTTCCAGACATTTAACATATTCTTTCTTCTTTCTACGGCATTCTCGAGCAGCTTCCCTGAAATCAAAAGGCAGAAGTTGTCAATTATTGTACATCATTAGGTGTTCAGTCACTCATGTTTTGCTTTGAATACTGACTCCATCTGAAGCTACCATTCACACCTGGGGAGAAGAAGATCTTTACAGAAAACTAATTTTTCTGTTCACCTCACATGAAAGCATTGACTGATCAACGAAAATGATCAAAACAAAGCAAAAAATCCTAAACATTTTTTTTTTCTAAAGTAAATGGCCTTTTCACTATGAGCATCAGAAACTTTACATAGTTGGCTCTATGAGAAACCAAAAATGCAGCCCTGGGATCAAAAATCATTGGTTTCCAGAAAGTTCTGGGTCTCATGCTTCTCAAGAATTAAATGACATATACTACCCTAGATAATGGCAATGGAAGTTTCGCTCTAGAGCAAGTAGATTGAAAGAAAACATATGTCAATATATATGCAGAAAGAAAATTAAAATAAGACATCCTCTATATACACACAAAAGTAGTCTGAATTGAATATTTAAAAAAATTAAGGTTAGGATACTCATAAAAAGGAGGTTTTATTTACTTACGGGCATTAGCAGAGCAAACTGAAAAACTACAGGGCAGTTCAAGGAATGTGTGAAATATTTGGTTAAACAAAAACTGGTTAGCTTACAGGGAAAAAAGTTCACGTTTTCCCCCAATTTTTCTGGGACAAAATCTTTAGCATGTTTGGGTCTAGCTTTCTGATATTTTCTAGTGACACTGGGTGTAGGATAAATAATACATAGTTGACACAATTACTAAACTTATGTGGGATTCAGAATTTTGGATACATAATTCTAGTTTTTGCTAAATATCAAGGAATACTGTCAACCTGAAACCAAGAAAAAACATTAGAGAGGTGGGTGAATCTTTTATTGGACCATCTTCTGTTGGTGAGAGAGACAAGCTTTTGAGCTGCACAGAGCTCTTCTCATTACTTATCTTGTCTCTCTAATATCCTGGGACTGACATGGCTAAAACAACACTGCATTGTTAATTACACAAAATTAAGTGAAAAGAGAGGAAGCTTCTAGTCTTTCATAGTATAGTAGTCTTAAATGTTACTCAGCTATAGCACGTAAAAATAATTTTCAGACAGAATTGTGATTTTTAAAGGTGACTATACCTTTAATGTATTTGCCATCTGAAGTTATAATTTAGCATGCACTTTAAGAATCTAGACAAACTGGAGGATTGGGCCAAAAGAAATCTAATGAGGTTCAATAAGGATAAATGCAGGGTCCTGCACTTAGGATGGAAGAATCCAATGCACCGCTACAGACTAGGGACCGAATGGCTCGGCAGCAGTTCTGCGGAAAAGGACCTAGGGGTGACAGTGGACGAGAAGCTGGATATGAGTCAGCAGTGTGCCCTTGTTGCCAAGAAGGCCAATGGCATTTTGGGTTGTATAAGTAGGGGCATAGCGAGCAGATCGAGGGACGTGATCGTTCCCCTCTATTCGACACTGGTGAGGCCTCATCTGGAGTACTGTGTCCAGTTTTGGGCCCCACACTACAGGAAGGATGTGGATAAATTGGAAAGAGTACAACGAAGGGCAACGAAAATGATTAGGGGTCTAGAGCACATGACTTATGAGGAGAGGCTGAGGGAGCTGGGATTGTTTAGTCTGGAGAAGAGAAGAATGAGGGGGGATTTGATAGCTGCTTTCAACTACCTGAAAGGGGGTTTCAAAGAGGATGGCTCTAGACTGTTCTCAATGGTAGCAGATGACAGAACGAGGAGTAATGGTCTCAAGTTGCAATGGGGGAGGTTTAGATTGGATATTAGGAAAAACTTTTTCACTAAGAGGGTGGTGAAACACTGGAATGCGTTACCTAGGGAGGTGGTAGAATCTCCTTCCTTAGAGGTTTTTAAGGTCAGGCTTGACAAAGCCCTAACTGGGATGATTTAACTGGGACTTGGTCCTGCTTTGAGCAGGGGGTTGGACTAGATGACCTTCTGGGGTCCCTTCCAACCCTGATATTCTATGAATCTGATTGCAGTATGAAGTTGGTTAAATAGCAGTACATGGAAACTTACATACCTGTTCTTCATGAGCCGTATTTCTCGTTTCAACTGTGGATCATCTGTCTTGGTTGTCTGAGATGTAAGGGTGACAGGAGATGTCATCACTACAGTCTGTGGGAGGGAAGTGGTTGTTGGCGTGGTGCGGATCTGATATGTCTGCATGTCTCCTGATGCAGCTGTTAAGACAGCAGAATAAGTTAAATTAAAAGGAAAAAAATCTTAGAAAGCTACACGTTTATGGAATTCCAAAAGTTTTTTCAGTATTCCAAAAGTTTTTTTTTATAATGCATACTCACTCTGCACTACCACCTGGTTGCTGGGCACAAGTATCTGCTGACCATCAGATGTCTGCGCATACTGCAGTATTGTTGTCCCAGGCTGAGTGCCACCAGCATTTGTCATTGTTAATGTCTGCAGACCCTGCACACCATCTGTACCTGAACTGGCCAGCTGCAGTGCTCCATTTGGGGCAATAGTAACTTCAGTGAAAGAGAGAGAAAAAATATGGTAGATATACAGAAAATGTTTTCCTTCTGTATACTGAGTACATTCACTTCCAATAGGCAATCTCCTATCTTAAGTTGGTATTTTAAAAATTAGCCCCAAGATTTGAAGGCCAATTTTGTTCCATCTTTAAAGACTGATTTGACAGTCATGGGGCAGTCAGAGACACTGTTGGGTTAAAACCAAATATTTACAACAAAATGTCCTTATATATGATACTAACATCCAGTAGGCTATTAAAGGGAATAAATGTAAACAACCTAATTTATTTTTCAGGATTTGTGCGGTTTGTTTACTGTTTTGCATTTCACATAGCTTGAAGACTGAAAAGAGACTCATCAGCTTCTGGTCACTTTCAGGCTCATGCAAAAGTACAAAGCTGCTGTGTTTGGGTTGCAAACATACAGGGAATACTTAATGTTTAACAAATTGCTTTATACTTCCTCCCCTATAACACCATGGAAATGTCTACTAGCCTCAGGTTTTATAAAACCTTGCTTATGCACATTTTAAATTTTGGACCAAATTTGACACTTTTGGTTTCACTGCAATATAGAACATATAGACTAAACTAGCCATGCCAGTTATAGGCTGCACTGGCACTACAAGCCAAAAGTCTGAGGCTTATCTGCATATATATTTATGCATTTACATAGACTAGCTTGCACCCATGAAAAATTCACTATTGGTAGAAACAGTGCTCCCTTCACTCCTCCCCACCCTCTGCTACTGCCCGACAGCTCACTGTTGACTGACTAGATTGTGACATTGTCAAGTGGTGAGATTGTGACATCAGTGGTAAGTGACACAGCGGTTAGGGGAGAGGTTGGTGGTAGAAGCAACATATGTTGTAACTATTATATGTGGACATTTTTGTAATTAAAAATAAATGCAGAAAATGTCCCTATTTGCCTATATTTTCGTTTAGCCCCTAAAAAACCACAGGGGCCTGATTAAAATCAAAAAACCTTCAACCAGCAAATCCTGTTATTCTTAATGGGAGGAGAAGTGTCTTTTTCTTAATGGGAGCTGCTGGGTGCTGATCACATTTGAAAATCAGACCACTTTATTTAAATGCTTATATAGGAGCTGAACTCTTCTGCACTTTTGAAAATCTCACATACAAATTTTTACAATTTTTCTTTGTTTCTCCTATTTTTAACACAGATATCGAAACAAGATAAAATATTAAATCCCCATGTAGTTTACTAAATTTACCCAAATTATTTACATTCTAAACTACTTGAAATTTTCCAGTAGATATTTTCCAAGAATTAAGTTTATTAATTATTTTCTCCAGGATAAATAAACAAGTTTATAATTCTACAATGTCATTTAAGGGGAAATTCAAGCTTTATTTGATTAAAGAAATTATCTAAGACTATAAAGAAATGTCTTTATTTATGATTTATATGACATTTTACTGTTTTAATCATTTAATGGGTAAGTTGCCCCTAGACTACTGTTACCCTGGAACAAAATATATTTTTAAAGTGAAGCATGTACTTTGAAAATGAACTGAAGATCGAAACTAGCCATATCAGTCATAGACTGCACTGGCACTATTGCATGGCATGCAATATAAAAAAAAGGGGGAGAAAAAAATATATATATATTTTGGATTTTTTTTTTAACTACAGAATTTCAATTCATTTTTAAGTTGCAAACGTTTTGAATCAGACTCAATTTAAAACAGCATGCTTACTTTTAGTAATCCTAGATTAAGTTTGCAAGTAAATATGTTCAAAGTTTGGTGTAATATGACAGATCATTTGGTCTCTGCCAACAGTTTACACTTCATACAGAGTAGGTGCACGGACATGGGGAATTGTTATGTTAAAAGGCCAATCAACAAAAGAATTCAGACACATTCTAACATCTCTAGCTGGGAGTAGCTGCCATACAAAGCATGTTCAATCATTTTGACTTGTTAGGCTGGCTAAAGGGCAGACAAGATCAACATGGCCTTTGAAATGTTAGATTTAGAGCAAGGAAATTAAAGGATCTTTCCAGAACTAGAAGGGGGAATGACAGCAGGAACAGAGGACAGCAATCATTGCATAGAGAACTAATTTATTTCCCCAAGCTGATCAAATAATACTTTGTTGAAATGCTCATGTAACTTCCCACCCTTATACTATAATCTCCTACCTTTGAGACTGAAGTAATCACAGGGTAAAAATGACCAAGGCCTTGCAAGAAGGGGAGATCCTGGGACACAGACAGGGGAGGGTGTGTCTCCTGGATGCAATCTGACCAAGAAGGTCAGTGAGGAAGAATGTCTTTCTAGAAGTAGGAGGTATCTTCTGTTATTACAGCTAATGACTAAAGTTAAGGTAAGCCTAGCTAATCTTTTTGCAGTTTCACGACAGCTATGTTATGTATACTGTTTCTTTTGTTTAAATATTATTTACTTTTGCTATACTTAATCTTGTTTTAATTAGATCAGTTGTAGTCTTGGACTACTGTTTTGGGGCATTTCATGCATATCATGGCAAAGAGAATACCTTCAAGAAGAAGGAAAGGCTGTCTGGAGCTGCAACCCATTTTGAGTTCTCAGTCAGAAGAGCACAGACTAAAGGAGTCCTTTCCAATAAGGTATGCCATTTGCAAGGATGAGGGCATAAGGAAAACACCTAAGCACCATGGAGGAGAACCAAGTTGAAAGGGATGCAAGTTCCAGATTTTATAGGAAAAGCACTACAGCAAACAATTAATCATGACAATTACTAAAAAAGTTTAATAAGTTATATTAGAAAGAAGAAATTAATTGGAGAGGAAAGTTGGTCTTGTGATTAAGGCACTGAACTGACAGTCAAGAAATCTGGGTGAAATTCCTGGCTCTTCCATCAGCTTCCTATATGACATAGGGCAAGTCACTTCAGCTCTCTCTGCCTCACTTCCCCATCTGTAAAATAGGGATAATACTACCTTATTCCCACTCTTTGATTCTACTTATATGGTAAGCTTTTTGGGACAAGGATGGTCTGTCTCTTACTATGTGGATGTACAACACCTAGCACAATGGAGCCTTGATCTCACCATGGGCATCTAGCCACTACTGTAATTCCAACAAATAATGATAACTGGAATAGCTATCATTTGTATTGCCAATCCTTCCACAAACTCATCTTCATGAGTATATAAGAATATATACATGAGAATATATGAGATATAATATAACCTTTCCCCCAAATAGTTTTGTGTAGCAGAAATATGTCTAGTTGGGTGTGTATTTAATATAACATACTGTACTGTCCACTGCTGGTCTGGTAGATAGGTGTGGGAACAGACATAGAGGTGACAGTAGAGACGCCAGGACTTTCATCATCTCCTTTTCTATCTCGTGTGTCTTCGGACGAAAGATCTTTCAAGATTTTTCTATGGAAAAAAAAATTCTTCATTAGCACTTGTGAAAGCAAAAGATGGCAAACTGGTTGGCAATTACTCCTTTGAGTACAAATTTTAACAATGTTGCAGGCAAGTTTTACTGGCAAATATTTTTCCACCGGTGACAATTTTTAAATTAATCAAACTACAAATGTAACAGAGATAGAGCACCTAAAACCAACATAGTTATAGAAACATGCTGCTAAAATACATAGCTGATAACCTTTAATAGCATTACACACATTGTTACATACAAAAGATAAATCCTAGCTGGTGGTTGGCTGAAAAAAAGTCATGTGACAAGTCAGTAAATTTGTATTGTTACCTCTTCAGAGGTAATTTGCATATATATTTACATAACATGACCTCCTCAGAGGTCAACAATACTGAAGTTTGAATCCATGTTAACCAATTGGACTGCATATGCAAATATGGGTCACATTAGGTTCCATTTATAATATCTTATAAAGGATTAATAAATTAAGATTTTTTTTAAAGGCTAATCAATTGTTATAGATTGCTATAGAGTCTGACAGATCAACAGCTTACTTATAACCATCTAGAACACTCATGTCTGTAACAAGCTTATAATATCTATTAATCATTTATTAACCCTTTATAAATGGAACCTTCATATTAAGTGTGACCCAAATATGTACATCTTTACTGGCTGCAGCTGTGTTCAGTCAAAACTACTATTGTTTACTCTGGAAGAGCCAATCAGAAAGCATGTACCCATCTCTGCTTCCTGACTGAATCATCACGCATTAATAGCTACTTTTCTGATTGTTTAACTTTTTAAAAAATTCATGCCCTTAGAGATTTCTAGGTATTTTGGTGACTATATTTAACCAAACACATATTGACTTAATATTTAAATAAATATCAAAATTTGTTGTGTTTCAGGGTAATTATTGGCTTCACTTCAGTCAAAATTATTCTAGGGTCAAGAAATCCTGATGCTTACTTTAAGAGAAGCCAATATCTACTAAACATATGTTCTCAATAACTCTTAGCAGATACAGTAAACAAAATATAAAATATATTATCAATAGAACTATCACACTTTTGTAATAAAGACTGTAAATAAGCAGGCAAAGTTTGAAATTAAAATTGCATATAGGAATTCCTTTCTCTAAACTTCAAGTAATCGTATTTCTGTAGTCAAGAGTTTCTTATTTCTTGTTCCTCATTAAAAAATTTGAACCACTTTACTTACAAAGAGTGATTCATCCGATGCATCCGATGAAGTGAGCTGTAGCTCACGAAAGCTTATGCTCTAATAAATTTGTTAGTCTCTAAGGTGCCACAAGTACTCCTTTTCTTTTTTTAAAGAGTGATTCAGTGCAGCTATCAGTATTAAACCACTTGTATATGCAAGTGCAATGTAAGATTTTCAATCACTGTCTTCTAAAAACGTTAAATGTTTTAGAAATAAGCCCTCTGTAGTGACAATTTTCATAACTTACAATACATAGTAATAACCTGTAGTAAAACATTGTGCTGGAAACCCATACATAGATGTTTTAAAGTAGTTCAAGCAATTTTTTTCTTTCCAATCAACTTGACAAAATAAAACGCACTTTTGCATATGTCAGATTTTCTGTATTGTTTCTAGCAGTACAGCTGCATCACTTCAGTAATGAGTGCATCAGAGTTTCCATCATAAACATTTTCCAGGAGTTTATAACTTGCCTGTTAGTGTTCTTCCTAGTTTAAAACCTCATGCTCTGATTCTCACAATAACAGTGGATTTATGTCTCTCTCTAATTCTAATCAAAATCAATTCATCCATTTTTGTTGTTGTTAGAATAAAGTAGAAACAAGTGGGATGCTTTTAGGAATTTTTTTTTTCATTCATTAGTTAAGGTTTTTTGCTCTGTGATATAAAATAATACTTTTCACTTATATAGTGCATTTCATTGAAGGATCTCAAAACTTTTTAATAAAAATACTTAACTCTTGTACAGCTCTTCAAACGCCTAGTGCACTATATAGCTCACAATACCCTATGAGAATAAAAGCTCCCCACTTAACAGAAGAAGGAATGGAGGCACAGAGAGTTTATACATCTTGTCCAAGGTCACATAATGAGTTAGCGGCCGTCCGACAGGAAAGCAGAATTCTTGACTTCCAATCCCATGCTCTCACTGCTATGTATCGCTTCCACCTAAATTATGTGCACAACTAGTATTTTCCCATAAAGTGTTCAAGTGAGAATTGTTGACCATTCTTTTTTCACTCTGACTTTTTTGTGTGCGGAACTGAAAAAAAAATAGTTTAATGTAAACAGTTTATTTTGGTATTTAATTTAAGAGGAAAATAGAAGAGAGAATGGGGGTAAAAAAATAAAAAATGAGAAGCACCGGTGGAGGTAGGAATAACTGCCACTCCTTGGGACCTTGGGGTAACTTCGCAAGCTTTAATTTGTAATTTTTTCAGAATATCCATGTAAAAACTATAAAAGTTTAAGATGCATTATGTTTTTATTTCTTGGTGTATCACTTTGAAAAGTACAGAACACTCCCATTTATCCAGATGACCTAGGGAATATCAGAACCTTGGAAATAACCAAGCATTCAGATAAAAGGAAGTGCTATTAACTAAAATAGGGCTACACTGTGGAATTGGATAACTAGACTTTTTGGATAACTGGAATTATACTGTATGTCACTTGAAAACATAACTGTTTTACTCAGTTCCTCTTTTCAATAAAATGGCAACAACTAGAATGGTTAAAGTGATAAAACAACTTTTCACTATACAATATCATCCTGGAGTCTGATCCTGCAGTCCTTATTTAAGCCAAACTCCCTTTATAGTCAATGAGAGCTTTGGTTGAACACTGGCTTCAAAAATCAGGTCTTTAGCTGATTCCACACAACAGAATTAAACTCACTGAACATCTATGCTTCAACAGCAAACACATAGAGATTTTCTATATATAAAAAATCACTCTCTTACACCAGCAGTGAATTTAGCCCAGTCTGTTAGAAAACATTAGTTTTGCTATTAGCTTTCATTTAAAATTCTTCATTATGGAAAAATAAAATCTAAATAGTTAATTCAGTTTATTGTGTATCACCAAAAGCAGAAATAACTTTTGTATAAGCAGATACAATACGTATTTTAGGGGAATAAAAACATAATTCAGAAGGCTGATGAAATATATAGAGATAAATGATGGAAGCTGTGATTTTTGTTAGTGTTTAAAAAAGTTGCTAATAAAAAATACAGTATAAATTTCTGTAAGGTTGAGACACCCTGTACCCCATGTTCACCACTTTTATATGATTATGATATATTTTGAACAAAGTATGCCTTGTGAGGTATCATTTGAAAACTCATAATCTGCTGAATATTATCTTGTTGAAATGTGTGTAACATCACTGCATGTACAATTTTGATATTTTGCTAAATGATTGTTACTGAAATATGTTGTAGTTCTAGGTAATACCCACAAACAAATTTCTCCGAGACAAAGAGACAGTCATGGAAGCAATGTGCTAAAGGGCCATTACCAGCTTAACTGGGCATCCAGCAGCAGGGGAGAAGCTATAAACAAGACATTTACATTTCATCCCAGAGATAGTTCAAATCTCACATACACAGGGGACTGTTTGTCTACACCCCAGCAGGGAGGTAATCCTCAAAGAAAGGAGGAGGGTATAAAAATAAGAGCCAATGACCTCCACATCACCCCTCTCTTCATTTAGGTATTAGCTTGCAGTTTTATTTTTTTATTTCTTTTGTAATCAATTCTGACTTTTATGACTTACCACTTGAAATCTCTTAACATGTATCTTTCCCTATTTAATAGACTTGTTTTATTGTTTTATCTAAACAAGTGTGTTTGGACTGAAGTGTTTGGGAATCTCTACTTAGGATAACAAGGCTGCTGCATAATCATTACCCAGTGTTGGAATGACAGATATACTGTGAGTTTACACTGTCCAGGAGAAGACTGAGCAGTGTAAGACATACATTTCTGAGGAACAAGGCTGGTACTGGGGATATGCAGGTGTCTCCCTGTAAGTAATTTATGAGTGGCTAGCCAATAGCACTCAATACTGTGTAGCTGGGAGCAAGTTACATGCAGGAGGCTGCGAATGAGCAGAACCTGAGGTGGTTGTTCACCAGCAAAGCAGTGCAAGAGGCATCCCGGGCTAGGGAGTTAAGGGGGAACAGCTATTTGGAAGTCCCGATTGTACTCTGGGGAATGTCACAAAGATACTCACCGGTAAGACGGTCGCCGTGCTAAGATACCGCGGGTCTTCTGCGAAGAACCTATGCTATCTGATGAATCCTGAGAATCCTCACTCTCTGACAAAGAAGATACCTAAAAAGCATATCTCATGTCACTGTGCTGTACACTACAAAAGTACCCAAGACAGTTCACATTTCTCTACCAAACATCTTTACAACAAGATGAGCAATTCTTAGAGACTGCCACAGTTAAGGAGCACAAACTAGGAAGTTATTTAACAGAAGCCAGAATACAATTACTTTAAAAACTAAAGATAGACATGAACCAAACTCCCTGATCTGAACTCCCCCAAACTCTGGGATGTTCAAAATCAACACTGGAAATTTGTGGCTTGGTTCTGTCTCTACTGAAGACTGTGCAAGAGACAGGCAGCAAAAGCAAAATCAAGTAATTCTCTGGAGTCTCCATGATAGCAGGCATTCTTTTATTTATGGAAAAAGTTTTGTGAAGTCTAGTCTATTGAACAGACATCAGAATAGTTTATGTATAAACTCCTTTGCCATGAATTTTTCCTGAGATATAATTTCACTGCTATAAGCCTCAAGAAAGCAACAGTAAAATGTCAAATATGCATCTTTATATATTCTCTGTCTCTATATGTGCACAGAGCAAGTGAGCTGGGTGAACTAGACTATACAACAGCTCAAGGTGACAAGCACATCAGTGCAAGCCTTTTTAATGCTAAGCATTAATCTTCGATACCCGATTGATTGCCTGCTTTATATGTAAGTTGCAAAATAGATAAAATATATTTTAAAAAAAGTTAATGGAGGATAGGTCTATCAATGACTATTAACCAAGATGGTCAGGGATGCAATCTCATGGTAAGGTCGACCTTAACCCTTTGACTGCCAGAAGCCAGGTGTGGAAGACACGGATGGATCACTGCAAAACTGTCCTATTCTGTACACTCTTCCTAAAGCTCTAATACTGGCTGCTGTCAGAGACAGGATACTGGGCTAGATGGACCATTGGCCTGATCCATATGGCTACCCTTATGTTTTTATGTTCTTATGTAAACCTTACTCCAGCATGAGAAAGCAAATGTTAACTCACTACTACAAAGCAGTTTATAGTCATCCACACAAGGATGCACCTTTATTAGTTCCTTATATCAGTATATCCCAGGAAAAGGTTTATAACATTAATATCTGAAAACTTCAATTACTTCATGCAAACTGTTCTATGCTGTAGAACCAATCAACCCAAGAAGCTACTAACAGCACTGTCAACCATGTAAAAATGCTTAATGCTTTGATAAAAATACTATAACGTTAGGTCTGACTCCTGGAACTCAAGTTCAGAAGCAACATGAGGAGTGTCATATATCCCCCCCTTAATCATTTCTTTTCCAAGCTGAAAAATCCCAGTCTTATTAACTTCTCCTCACATGGAAGCCGTTCCATACCCCAAATCGTTTTTGAACTTTTCTGAACCTTTTCCAATTTCAATATTTCTGTTTTGACCACATCTGCACGCAGCATTCAAGATGTGAGTGTACCCAGTGATGAGCTGACAAAATCTTAACAACCGGTTCCCTATAAAAAGTTCTGATTTAAGGGATGTTCCCCCGTATGTATTTTTTGTACCAACAGGGTTACCATACATCCATATTTTCCCGGGAGGAATTTTTAAAATTTAAAAATTCCTCCCGGATGGTGATTTAAGAACCAAAAAGCCTGACCTGTCCGGGAAAATACAGATGTATGTTAACCCTGTCTAAAGTTCTTTTTAAAAAAGATTGGTCTGAACTAGAAATGAGCTCCGTTTCACATGTGTCGGTCCCTACCACTCCCTGGGAGTGTGCTAGGGTAACCAGATGTCCCGATTTTATAAGGACAGTCCTGATTTTGGGGTCTTTTTCTTATTTAGGCTCCTATTACTCCCCACCCCGTCCTGATTTTTCACACTTGCTGTCTGGTCACCCTAGGGTGTGCACATGTGTGGGTCCTAGCTGCTCTCTGCCCCCCTCATTGAAGCAGGTGTGCAGGGTTACTGCCCTGGGAACTGCAGGGCACCAGTGGACATGGGCCAGCTGCAGACAGGGGCATGGGGCAGGGCTAGCTGGCGGCAGGGGGTGCAGGGCTGGCTGCAGGCAGGGCAGGGGGTGCAGAGCTGGCTGGAGACAGGAGGGTGCAGGGTTGGCTGGAGGCAAGGGGGTTTGGGGCTGGCTGGAGACAGGACAGGGGTTGACTGGAGGTAGGTGCTGGCTGCAGGCAGGGCAGGGGGGTGCAGAGCTGGCTGAGGGCAGGGCAAGGGGTGCAGCAGGGGCTGGTGAGGTCAGGGGGTACAGCAGAGGCTGGCTGCGGGCAGGGGGTGCAGGAGTGGCTGGAGATGGGCTGGCTGCGGGCAGGGCAGGGGGTGCGTGCGGCAGGGGTTGGCTGGATACATGGCAGGTGGTGCAGCAGGGGCTGGCTGCAGGCAGGGGGTGCAGGGCAGCCTGGAGACAGGGCAGGGGGTGCGTGCGGCAGGGGCTGGCTGCGGGCAGGGCAGAGGGTGTGGGGGTAGCTGGAGACAGGGGCTGGCTGCAGGCAGGGCATGGGGTGCGGGGTGGCTGGAGACAGGGCACGGGGTGCGGGCAGGGCTGGGGGTGCGTGCGGCAGGGGCTGGCTGCAGGAAGGGAGTGCGGGGGTGGCTGGTGACAGGGGCTGGCTGCAGGCAGGGGGTGCGGCAGGGGCTGCTGCTGGCAGGGAGTGCTGGGGTGGCTGGAGACGGGGGTTGGCTGCGGGCAGGGCAGGGGGTGCGACAGGGACTGGCTGCAGGCAGGGGGTGCAGGGGTGGCTGGAGATGGGGGCTGGGTGTGGGCAGGGAGTGCGGGGGTGGCTGGAGGCAGGGCGGGGGGGGCTGAGGCGGGGGCTGGGTGTGGGCAGGGGATGCAGGGGTGGCTGGAGGCAGGGGCTGGCTGCGGGCAGGGCAGGGGGTGCAGCAGGGACTGGCTGTAGGCAGGGGGTGCGGGGGTGACTGGAGATGGGGGCTGGGTGCGGGGGTGGCTGGAGGCAGGGCAGGGGGTGGCTGGAGGCAGGGGCTGGCTGCGGGCAGGGGGTGCGGGGGTGGCTGGAGGTGGGGGCTGGCTGCGGGCAGGGGGTGCGGGGGTGGCTAGAGGCAGAGGCTGGCTGCGGGCAAGGCAGGGGGTGGCCAAGGCGGGCTGGGTGCGGGCAGGGGGTGCAGGGGTGGCGGGAGGCAGAGGCTGGCTGCGGGCAGGGCAGGGGGTGCGGCAGGGACTGGCTGTAGGCAGGGGATGCGGGGGTGGCTGGAAATGGGGGCTGGGTGCAGGGGTGGCTGGAGGCAGGGCGGGGGGTGGCTGGAGGCGGGGGCTGGCTGCGGGCAGGGGGTGCGGGGGTGGCTGGAGATGGGGGCTGGCTGGAGGCAAGGCAGGGCAGGGGGTGGCTGGAGGCGGGGGCTGGCTGCGGGCAGGGGTGACTGGAGATGGGGGCTGGGTGCGGGGGTGGCTGGAGGCGGGGGCTGGCTGCGGGCAGGGGGTGCGGGGGTGGCTGGAGGCAGGGGCTAGCTGCGGGCAGGGTGGTGGGTGCTCACAGGGAGAGCAGCAGGACGCAGCCCAGGCCCAGCAGAGCAGCTGGGGATCCAGCAGGCAGCATCAGGAGCCCCAGGGCCAGGGGAGCAGCAGCAGCAACAGGGCTTGTGCCCAGGGCCAGGCGGCAGCCCACATGGCTCCTGCAGCGCAGCGCCCCCAGCGGCCGTAGGAGGAATTACATCACTTCCTGGCTGGAGCACATCAAAGCCTCAGCGCCCCCTGCAGGGAAGCAGGTTAACAATCAGTTCTAAAAACTGCTTGAAAATTTAGCAACTGGTTCGTGCGAACCAGTGAGAGAACCAGCTCCAGCTCACCACTGAGCGTACCATGGATTTATACAGAGTCAATATGATATTTTCTGTCTTATTATCTATCCCTTTCTTAATGATTTTCAACATTCTATTAACTTTTTTGACTGCCGCTGCACATTGAGTGGATGTTTTCAGAGAACTATCCATGACGATTCCAATATATCTTTCTTGAGTAGTAGTAACAGCTAATTTAGACCCCATCATTTTATATGTATAGTTGGGATTATGTTTTCCAATGTGCATTACTTTGCATTTATCAACATTGAATTTCATCTGCCATTTTGTTGCCCAGTCACCCAGTTTTGTGAGATTCCTTTGTAGCTCTTTGCAGTCTGCTTGGGACTTAACTATCTTGAGTAGTTTTGTGTCATCTGCAAATTTTACCACCTCACTGTTTACCCCTTTTTCCAGATTCCAGATAGTCCCAGTACAGATCCCTGGGGAACCCCACTATTTATCTCTCTCCATTTTCAAAACTGACCATTTATTCCTACCCTTTGTTTCCTATCTTTTAACCAGTTACCGATCCATGAGAGGACCTTCCCTCTTATCCCATGATGGCTAACTTTGCTTAAGAGCCTTTGGTGAGGGACCTTGTCAAAGGCTTTCTGAAAATCTAAGTACACTACATCTATTGGATCCCCCTATACCACATGCTTGTTGACCCCCTCAAATAATTCTAGGAGATTGGTTAGGCATGATTTCCCTTTACCCAAAAACCATGTTGACTCTTCCCCAACAAATTATGTTCATCTATGTGTCTGATAATTTTGTTCTTTACTTTACTTTCAACCAATTTACCTGGTACTGAAGTTAGGCTTACTGGCCTGTAATTGCCAGGATCGCCTCTGGAAATTTTTTTAAAAATGGCATTATATTAGGTATCCTCCAGTCAACTGGTACAGACAATGATTTAAGCATTAGGTTACATCCCACGGTTAGTAGTTCTGCAATTTCATATTTGAGTTCCTTCAGAACTCTTGGGTGAATACTATCTGGTCCTGGTGACTTATTACTGTTTAGTTTTGTCACTTTGTTCCAAAACCTCCTCTAATGGCACTTCAATCTGGGACAGTTCCTCAGATTTGTCACCTAAAAAGAATGGCTGAGGTCTGGGAAATCTCCCTCACATCCTCAGCTTTGAAGTCGGAAGCAAAGAATTCATTTAGTTTTTCCACAATGGCCTTAATGTCCCTGAGTGCTCCTTAAGCATCTTGATTGTCCAGTGGCCCCACTGGTTGTTTAGCAGGCTTCCTGCTTCTGATATACTTAAAAAATGTTTTGCTATTACTTTTAGTTTTTGGCTAGCAGTTCTTAAAAATTTTTTTGGACTTCCTAATTATATTTTTACACTTCATTTCCCAGAGTTTATGATCCTTTCTATTTTCCTCACTGGGATTTAACTTCCACTTTTTAAAGGTTGCCATTTTGTCTCTCACTGCTTCTTTTACTTTGTTGTTTAGCCACGGTAGCACTTCTTTGGTTCTCTATGCTTATTTAAGTTGAGCCTCTATTATGGTGTCTTTAAAAAGTTTCCAAGCAGCTTGCAGGGATTTCACTTTTGGCACTGTACCTCTTAATTTCTGTTTAACTAACTTCCTCATTTTTGTGTAGTCCCCCTTTCTGAAATTAAATGCTACCTTGTTGGGCTGCTGTGGTGTTTTCCCTGCCACGGGGCTGTTAAATTTAATTATATTATGATCACTACTATCAAGCAATCCAGCTATATTCACCTCTTGGACCAGATCCTGTGCTCCACTTAGGACTAAATCAAGAATTGCCTCTCCTCTTGTGGTTTCCAGAACTAGCTGCTCCAAGAAGCAGGCATTTAAGGTGTTAAGAAACTTTGGGCATGGCTACACTTGCAGATGTAGAGCGCTTTGAGTTAAACCAGCCTTCGTACAGCGCAGTAGGAAAAGCGCTGCAATCTGTCCACACTGATAGCTACAAGCGCACTGGCGTGGCCACATTAGCAGCTCTTGCAACGGCCACAGAGAGCAGTGCATTGTGGTAGCAATCCCAGCATGCAAGTGGCTGCAATGTGCTTTTCAAATGGGGGGGGTGGAGTGTGACAGGGAGTGTGTTGTGTGTATGTAGGGGGAGAGAGATTGGGTTTTGGGGGGGGCTGAGAGCATGTCAGCATGCTGTCTTGTAAGTTCAGACAGCAGCAGACCTCTGCTCCTCCCTGCCTCTCTCTCACACACACAGCAATCCACAGTAATGGTTGCTTTGTCTCAGAGCAGATAAGCAAGCCGGATGTCAGAAACGGAGCTTTCAAAGGGCATATCCGCATTCCTACAGCAGAGTTCAAAACAATAAGAAGAGTGGCCTCTTGACTTAAGGGAATTATGGGATGTTTCCAGAGGCTGATCAGAGCGCAGTAATGCAACACCTCATTCACACTGACGCCCGGGTGTTTCAGCCAAGGCGCCACAAGTGTTAATCTTCTCGCTGATGTGGAGTACCAGGAGCGCTCTACGTGCCTCGCCAGTGTGGATGGGTAATGAGCTAGGGCACCCAGGGCCGCTTTAATGCGCTCTAACTCGCAAGTGTAGCTAAGCCCTTTATTTCTGCATCCCGTCCTGAGGTGACATGTACCCAATCAATACAGGATAGTTGAAATCCCCCATTATTATTGAGTTTTTAATTTGTATAGCCTCTCTAATCTCCCTCAGTCACTATCACCATCCTGGTCAGGTAGTTGGTAATATATCCCTACTTCTATATTATTATTAGAGCATGGAATTACTATCCATAGAGATCCTATGCTACAGTTAAGTTCACTGAAGATTTTTACTTCATTTGATCCTATGCTTTCTTTCAAATATAGCAGTGTTGGAGGAAGGCTATACATTATTGCTAAGGCTGTCAGTCTGTCATGGAGGTCATGGATTCCGTGACTTTCTATGACCTCCATGACTTCTGCAGTGGTTGGTGCTGGCTCAGGGGCTGCCTGAGCTGGGCAGAAAGTGCCGGGGGGGGAGGGAATGCTCATCTCAGGGTGGGGGGATCCCCGGCTCCCACTGGCATGGCCCTGCAGCTTCTAGGCGGCGGAGAGGGCAGGGGGCTCTGCGCTGCCTGCGCCTGCAGGCCCCACCCCCACAGTTCCCATTGGCTGCAGTTCCTATCCAATGGGAGCTGCACAGCTGGTGCTAGTGGCGGGAGCAGCGCATGGAGCCCCCTGGCCCTTCCGATGCCTAGGAGCTGCAGAACGTGGAGCCGGATAGGAAGCTCCTGCCAGCCCTCCCCCCCCCAGCACCAGTGGTGGTCCCAGGCCGCGCGCTGAGGCCCAACCACCTCCCCCAGCACCTGCAGTGCCCCCAGAATGGCCCCTTCAAAGCACCTGGGTATTTTTAGTAAAAAACATGGGTATTTTTAATAAAAGTCAGAGACAGGTCACAGGCTGTGACTAAAATGTAGCCTTAGTTATCGCTACCAACCAGAGCACGAATATTACAATGCTGGCACAAGCTAGTGAGTTTTAGGAATAGGACACCAGAGGACAAGGGTGACCAACCCTCACTTAAAGAAACATGGTTAAAGCGAGAATGGGAGAAGGAGCCCCATTTAAGAAAAAGAAGGGAGGAGGGTTTTAAAAGAAACTTAATATAATAAAAATTGACTGTGTGGAGACTTGTATTTTGGTTACTCAGAGTATTGTATTTATAATTAGAGTCAACTGAAGACAATGAACACATTTAAAGAAGCAGTAGCATACCATGGAAGAAATATGCAAGAATATTTGTATAGACTACTCAAATGGACTTAACAGTATTTATTTTATATGAGGTTATCATCTGTAATTTTCTTTTTATTCCATTTGTAGCCTTTTTTAGTTGCCAAGTGTCAATTTTTAATCTAATGATCCCAATTAAACACAAGCAAACAAAGCTCCTTTATTTGTACTTATCTCTGTACCAGCAACATAAGGTCAGCAGGAACGTGTGTAACTCTGGGGAAAGTACTTTTTAGTTAGCTGTCACAGCAAAGAGGGGTTTGCTATCAATATTTAGAGAAAGTTGCTCATGTTTCTTTTGTCTCTAGAAGGCCATGAAGTTCACCAAAATGCTTTATG
Source organism: Dermochelys coriacea (assembly GCF_009764565.3). NCBI lineage: Eukaryota > Metazoa > Chordata > Testudines > Dermochelyidae > Dermochelys > Dermochelys coriacea. Next base: position 626,944 of record NC_050087.2, on the reverse strand, counting down.
AAAATAGCTAAATTTTCCATCATGCAAACCTACTGTGTTTGTTAAAAACAGATGGGGAAATTGAGGCACAAAACAATGAAATGACTTGTTCAAAATCAGTGAGTGAGCAAGCAGATCCAGGTCCCTTACGGCAGAACTAGGTCTTACGTTATATTCTGTACAGCATAGATATACTGTTGGCACTCAACAAAGAAGAACCACCACTCAGATCTGCTGACTTGACCCACATCTTAACCCCTCAATTGTTTCAGTTCATTCCTAATTTGGATATTAAAGTACATGGGATGATGAACTATTAGCAGTGCTTTTCTTCAAAAAAGACATTAACTAGAGGTTCTTTCTGTCCATCTGTAGTGCAATTTAAAGATCTCATTGCAATTTGTGAAGAGTCGGAAATAAACTTGGTAATCTGGCCAGTATTCCCCCAAATCTAGTCTCTGTCATACTTATCTATTGCCACTGCACTATTTTTATTCTTATAATTTAAAAAACTTCAGGAAACCTCAAATATGGGGCTCCTATATCTATCTATCTATATTATATAATTATAAAACACAGCCACATGTCAGGATATATATTTTGCTAACTAGGAATATAACTATGTAACAATATAATTACATATACACTAATTGTCAAAACATCAAAAGTAACTAGTTCACCCATTATTTTCTTTAATCAATTAGAAGTTTTATACATTATAAGGAGCACACAAAAGTATCTGATAAGTCCTACATTTTTGCAAAAATAAATAAATAAATAAAAAGTAGCCTGTGGACAGAGATCTTATATACGTAAAGTTTCAGCTCCAATCAAATCTTTATATATAAATTATAACACCCTAAAATAGGGTTTTAAAATGCAATCTTAATTCTAATGGCACTTCTGAGCAATTTAAAACATGAAATATCTAAATAGAGATTAAATAAAAATGATGTAGCTAAAAATAAAATTTTTTTGGGCTTGGATTTACAAATTGGCTTCCTAGATGTCATCCCTACATTAGAAAAATTCACAGACACTTTACTAATGGTGCCAGCAAGGCTGCACTGTGGTAGGTTCAGATCAATCAGATAAGACTTTACATGTCTTTTCATGTATGTTAAAAAAAAAAAACTACTATTTTTTTTTACCTGCACTGTTTGCACCTGGGGTGAGTGGATTACAGAGGACTGAGCTGTCTGAATGACTCCCTGGACCTGTACTTGCTCTCCAGGAAGCTGTACAACTGGCAACGGAGTAGGACCTCTTAGAGACATCTAAAACAAATACAAAGTTTATTAACAAAATTAGATGTATGCTTTGTAGCATGTAGTTAGAAAATGCAGATAAGCCTATGACAATTAGTGGGGAATGGGCATTAACAGAGGCTTGTTTTAAGTTGAGACATAAAATAGTCTTTAAAAATTAAATCTGTTTTTCTGATACACTGCTGTATATGAAAAAGTCTAAACCAGTCACTGACTTGCCTTCAGTTAGAGAGAAAGCCAAATACTTTAGCAATATGTGCAACAAAATGTAGTGAGGCAGACTTTTCCAAATTAACACTGAGCCCTTCACTGAGAATGATTTTCTTATATATGTATAGCTCCATAATATGTGCATGGCACTTTACAGATAACGACAAAGCCGCCCTCTGGGAGACCTTATTGTTTAAGCTTTAATTCCATCGTAATGGGTGTCTTAAATTAGACAAACAGAAGACAGATTGTATAAAATGCTGGGCACCCTCAATTCCTACTTAAATCCACGGGTGTTCAGAAAAATCAGCACTTCACAAGAACAATTTGATTGCATTATTCAGTATATATTTTAGAGTTTTATAGAATAATGTTTCTGACCTTTGTCAATATAAGACTTAAGACATCTAGTCTTCAATATTTATTATTAAAATCTCAGTTATTGCTCTATCTTAAATCTAAGACGAATAAGCAGAACCTAATTTCTATTAATGTGATCTCCGTATACAACAATTTTAACATTCTGATAAGTTTATAGTCATGATTTTGAACTCAAATGAGCCTTTGCACTTTTAAATTTACTAAAGCTGTACAAATAAGTGCAAAGTTAAATCACCAGTTTCCTCCCCTAAATTCTGCACTACTTCTCTTAATCTGGAATAGAAGATATTTATTTTAGAAAAGATGAATTATTAAAACCTATATATTCAAAAATATTCATAAAAGTGCAATAGCTAAGTTCTTACATAATCAAAACTTACTTTGGTATCACAAAACAAACTAATTTTTTTGGCAACCCTATGCCAAATGAAAACAAATATTTTGTAGAATTAGACTGTAATCAAACAACAGGATGTTTGTTCATGTTCACTATCCAGTTATTGCTTCAAACAATTATGACTAAACTGTAGCTAAATTTCATATTAAAAACTGAACTCCCTACATGGGGCAAACTCTGGATCATCTACAAAAGTATTATTTTGCACAGCTCAGAAGGACAGAGAGAGCAGACATTCTCTAGGAAAACTCATTTTGCAGATTCAACAGTCTTAAAAAGAAAAGGAGTACTTGTGGCACCTTAGAGACTAACAAATTTATTAGAGCATAAGCTTTCGTGAGCTACAGCTCACTTCATCGGATGCACGAAAGCTTATGCTCTAATAAATTTGTTAGTCTCTAAGGTGCCACAAGTACTCCTTTTCTTTTTGCGAATACAGACTAACACGGCTGCTACTCTGAAACAGTCTTAAAGTGGCTGCATCCTGAATGATTCACTTTCGAGCTTGGAAAATGTGGTTCCTTCATTAAATGTTTTTCATCAAAAACAAAGATAACAAACATTTCCAAAGCATCAGTATGTTTTTTTTTTTCCCCCCAAATTAAGTGTTCTTTAGTAGAGTTCACTGGAGCTTGTTCACAGAAAAATCTCCAACGTATGTTTTATTTTGTAAAATTAACTCATTTACTCAATTCCAAATGGCTTAAAAGAAAGTGTTTCAGAGATGCTGAGCATCAACAACTGCTGTCAAAGAGAGCTGCAAGTGCTCAGCTACTCACATTTGTCAGGTTGAGTGAATATTGCAAAGGATCTAAAATTTAACAAGAATGAGAGCCAAATGTGCTGCACTGTACTAATATCAGATACATTTAGATATTTTGAATCCAAGCCAAGATATTAATTTTGTGGGGTCAATTAAAAAACAAACTGTACATTTCTCCCACCCTATTTCCTGGTTCTTATTCTCCTTGAATGTTTGATAAAACTGTAGAATAGAGTTTGAACGCAAAAAAATTCTCTTAACTAGTCCAAAAAGTTTACCTGTTGAGCAATGTGAGAGAGGTGAGCTGCCTGTAGTGGTGTACCTTGTATGGACATTGTTTGTGGTGGTGTCGCTGAATTGTTACTGGTACTCTTGTGAACTTCTTCCATAATCAACTACAAGAAAAATAGGGGGTTAATTCAATTAACAATGCTTTTCAAAATTGTAGGCTGGGATTTTCAAAGGAAGTTAGGTGCCCAACTTCCATCAACTTTCAATGGGCTTTGAGTGCCTAATTTCTTTATGCCTATATGAAAATCTCAGACATAATTAATATTAGTACTTTTTACTTCTACACCACCTTTCATCAGAGGATATCAAAGCACTCAAATGTTCTTTAATTAAGATTCACGATCCACCTTTGACATAGTTAAGTGTTACTATCCCCTTTTTAGAAATGGGATACTGAAGCACAAACACATTAGGAACTTGCCCAAACCCACAGAGCAAATCAGTGGAAAAGCCAAGAAGACCACCACTCCACAGTCCTGTCCCTGAGTTGCAGTCCAAGAGCCCACTAAATCCTCAATCACACATTCTGAAACGGGTTCACTCTGTCAGCTCTAGGAGTTCAACTATTTTCAGCACTGGTTCAGAAGCACCCGTTGTCGGTAAGGGTTAAATTTGCCTATAAAATTTCTACACTAAAGTTATCACCACTACACATGTGCATTAGTGTACTAAAAGAACAGTGTGCTCTAAATAGTTAACTTGTTTGCATCTCTAGATTAGTAATTAATAGATATCAGATTCTAAAATCTGTTTATCCAAGACACCAGCCAAAATTACCAAAAAACAGCTAAAATTAAATAATTTGAATTTAAAATCCAACTGTTCCCTAAGTGTAAACAGCATAGCTAGTATTTAGACATTAAACATAAGCAGATCCAAGATTTCTTTATTTTAAGACCCTATAAAATTAACCAGATCCTTACATTATAAAATCAAGGTAACTTTTCTCAGATTTTCACTTTTTACATTTAATTATCTGACATCATTTTAAGGTTAAAACCATAAATCAGGAGATTTAGTGTAATGTAAAACGTAGACATATTTAGGGTGAGGGGGTGGACTGGAATGAGACATTAAAACATCTGTAAGTGCTAAATATTTTGTCACACAAGATTTGAAACAGTTGCAAGGACAGTTGCTATGAGACTGGAAATTACATTTCTTTCTGTGGAAATGTGAGTCATTGATTTTTCCCTACTGCGATCAACCACAGCTCTTGCAGCTTGACATATATTCGTAGGGCAAGAAGTCAATTTACGTGAAGACTCAGGGCCTGATCTTGCCATCCTTACTTATGTGAGGAGTCACACTGAAGTCAAGACGACTCCTCCTCAAGGAGGTTGCAAAATATGGTCTTGTAGTGAGAAAACTGGGACGATTAATGATATAGTGAGATTGGAAGCTGTACCCCTCAAAATAAGGAATGAGGATTCTTTAAAATTTGTTATAGTATACAAGCAAAATAGAGCAAAAAGAAAAGGAGTACTTGTGGCACCTTAGAGACGAACAAATTTATTAGAGCATAAGCTTTCGTGAGCTACAGCTCAAATGCATCCGATGAAGTGAGCTGTAGCTCACGAAAGCTTATGCTCTAATAAATTTGTTAGTCTCTAAGGTGCCACAAGTACTCCTTTTCTTTTTGCGAATACAGACTAACATGGCTGCTACTCTGAAACCAAGCAAAATAGAGGTTTCACTTTAGAATAATGGGACTGTGAGCGCTGTACATTGCTTCCGATACGTCCACTTTTTTTTTGAAACCCCCACCTAAACCCCCTACAGCTAAGATCACCATGGTGTTGATGCTCCTGCACAGTAGTTTTCCCCATAGCACCAGCAGCAGTGACAGTCAGACGAGGAGCCAGATTGACATGCTACTCAATTTCACACTACCCTGCTTGGAAAAAACAAACAAAACCAAAAACAGCTACTGTGCAGGAGAAAAGGCAGGGTTTTAATCCCAATGAATTTTCTTTCCTCGGCAGCTATTGCTTTGCAGTACATGAAAACTTAAAAGAAAGATTTTTAAAATGAGACAAAATTGGTAACGGAAGTAATTTAAATAACATTAAACTTACAACGGTAAAGAACAGCATTACTGAAAAACGCAGTATGCAGGTTTGTTTATTAGTCACACAATGCACACAAAAGAAAGCAAGGTAAAGCTGGTGAAAATCAACTACATTCTTACAAAGGAAAAACGTATATTATGTATTTTTGCCAACTCAGATATGACAAATATCATTGGTGAACAGGACACTGTCAAATTTAGTCAACTGCAAAAAATAAAATAAGGAGTTTCTGATAGGACACCAGTCTCCAAGTACTCAGCTGTTCCCGTAGTTTTCAACCACATTTTCGTATTTTTAAAAATGTTTTTCTCTCCTGTTGCTGCATGAAAGAGTCACAATAAGAACAGGAGAAACTGACTGTAATTAAAAAATGAAACGGATTAAACAGAAAATCACTCTCGAATGCACAAAGTAAATAAAGAGATGTGAAGCACTTATGTCATCCAATGAATCAGTAAGGAAGTACATGCTATCCAGCATTGCACAATTAAGTGTGCAAAAATTTTACAAGCGTCTGTTTTTTAAAAGTAACCTACTTAGCTGAAAAAGTATGTATCGTCTACGGAAGTCATGCTAACATTTTACACATAGTGATTTCTATCTATTCAGCTTTCAGGAAGACACTGTCAGAGGTGAGAAAGTTCAAGTTAATCTTGGATGACACAACTTCTCAGCCAAAGAGAGATCAGTGTATTAAAACGGAAAATTTGTAAGTACTTAAGTTTTTAACAGCACTGCGCTGACCACTTGCAACAACAACAATACATATGTATAGCTGAAGCCAAAGTACATACTTTTGGGATGAAGAAAAATTTTATATGGCACAGGGAGAGCTGAAAATAGACAGTTCAGAGTCATTGCAGATTTCAGAGCAGCAGCCGTATTAGTCTGTATTCGCAAAAAGAAAAGGAGTACTTGTGGCACCTTAGAGACTAACAAATTTATTTGAGCATAAGCTTTCGTGAGCTACAGCTCACTTCATCGGATGCATTCAGTGGAAAATACAGTGGGGAGATTTATATACATAGAGAACATGAAACAATGGGTGTTACCATACACACTGTAACCAGAGTGATCACTTAAGGTGAGCTATTACCAGCGGAAGAGCGGAGGGGGGGGGGGAGAGACTGGAGCTTTTGTAGTGATAATCAAGGTGGGCCCTTTCCAGCAGTTGACAAGAACGTCTGAGGAACAGTGCGGAGTGGGAAGGGGGGATAACATGGGGAAATAGTTTTACTTTGTGTAATGGCCCATCCACTCCCAGTGTCTATTCAAGCCTAAGTTAATTGTATGCAGTTTGCAAATTAATTCCAATTCAGCAGTCTCTCGTTGGAGTCTGTTTTTGAAGTTTTTTTGTTGAAGAATTGCCACTTTTAGGTCTGTAGAGTATTGCAGAGTTCCCATTAGCCAGAGAACGTGGATCTCCCAATACTCCACATTATTTATTATTTCTATAGCTCTGTAGGCGGGAATGGTGTTTTACAGAAAAATTAAAAACCACACATACCAGCCTGAAGGACCTTTACAGTCTAAATGTAAGGACTCAGTATTCTAAGCACTGTGCTGAATATATTTGCTTTGAAAGGCCAGTCTTTGTCAAACTGTTAGAAATCAGTTTAAATCTTCACATAGGCCAGTCATATCACTTAAAAAACCCCAAAACTATTCTGTTCTCAAACAGTGTTTCATTTTCAGCATAGATGGTGCTTTACAGCTGACTATAGGCAGGTTCAATTTATTATCCTGAGCCTGAGGATCACTAATGATCATTCCATCAACTAACCAGATTCCTCAGTTTGAATTACCATTCAGCAAAATCTGAAATTGCCTTCAAATTTTGAGTTGTACTAAGGAGACTAACACAAGAGTTAAAAAATAAACTAGAATATGGCCCTTACAGAAAAATTATCTCTAGTCTCAAATTTTAAAAAGCAACCCTATTTATTGAATGTTAAAATACTAAGTTGTTGCACGTGTACAGTTAAGATACTATGCACATACAATAGCTATTTTCCCAATATGTTTATTTTGCTATTAATTCACAGATAACATATAATTTCTGAAAGAAAAGTAGAAAAAATACCTCCTTGAAAAGATGTTTTGTATGTTAATTAGCTGTAATTAATCAGATGGATTCTACTGACATCAAATCACAGGGACAGCAACTTAGCATGACATCATTTCAAATCTTTTTGTTCTGTTGTGAGTGTATCTCCAACACAAGAACCAACCTTTCTGCAGTGAGAAAAACCTCTCAGAGCTCAATCCTGAAAGAAGAAAGTTAAGATTGCTCAGCAGCTCTCTAGTGCTCAACACTTTGAATAACTGGGTCCTTAGCAGACATAGTCAAAAATCCGCCAAGAAATTAAATACTCAAAAAAAACCTCTCCCGAAGCTTGACAACTCCAGTAAACTATGCTATTACTCTGAAAACATTTTATTCTACCTGAAAACAAAGTCCGCAGAACCACTAGAGAAAATTAAAGCCTTTCAAAAATAAATATCTCATTATGCTAATGTACTAATAGCAGGCACCAAACTTTTCTTTAGAGACCTACTTGTTATTAATTCAGAGAAATCTATAATATGAAGTATGCTATTTACTGTTGCTAAGAAAGTGTTTAGCAATCCGTCAACTAGTCAGAATAATGTGTCTAAGGCAGAGAAACTGCTTTCCTAGTTAGAGTCTTTTTAAACGATCAATTACACAAAAGACATTGACCAGGAAAATGGATTAGTATATTGTACTGCAAGAAGAGACCTTTATGATCCTCATCTAACATCCTGTATAACATGGGCCACATAATTTCACTGAGTGATCCTGGATCATAACTTCTACGACCTCATAGTTCATGGGTAAGTGGCAACAAATCTGAAAAACCAAGAGCAGTGTCATCAGGGTCAACGTATCCAAAAAGTTTAATCTTTTTGGTAAGGTGATTGGGGAGTCTAGTTAGAAACATGACATGAGAATGTTAATATATCTTTCAGCAATAGCGACAAAGCCTTTGCCCTGCAGCTATATGACAACTGAGGCAGATGAATAGATAGATTTCCAAATATTTGCTCACACTCTTAACCCCACAAATCAGAAGATAAAGCATGCCCATTAAAGTGTACATTCTATGTATATTCTAAAGTTAATGTATACATTTTGATATATGCATTTATATAATGAAATTTATTTTACATGATTTGTGTGGGTATGGGGGGGTTAAAACAAAAGTAAGGATGGACTTGTGATTAAGGCAATGGACTGGAACTCAGGAGACCCGAGTTCAATTTTCACTATGTCACAGTCTTTCTGTGTGACTTGGGCAAGTTACTTCGCTTGTCACAACTCCCCATCTGTAGAATGGGGATAAATACTACTTCCTTTCTTCTACCTTTTGTCTGTCCCATCTGTTTAGACTTAACTTCTTTGGGGAAGGGACTGTCTCCTAACACATGTTTGTAAAGAGCCTGTAACAAGTGTCAAATGAGGCATATAGCATTACTTTTATAGGTGGTAAAGAACCAGAAAAAAAAAGCTTTATTTTGCTTTTCTGCTCTTTTAAAATGTAAGGCGCATGCAAAGTCACTCTACATAAGCAATTCAAGTAAATTGCAGTATATGAACTACAAATAAATAAGGTACTTTATGCAGCTTTAACTTTTACAAAATTAAATTGAAGATATGTAAAGAAAGTTTTAGGGAAACTGATTCCTGAAGTCCCAGCTATAAGCTTGACAGACAACTTTTTCATAAGCAAGGGCAGTTAATCAAAGTCTTATCTTTTTTTGCATATTAGGTGCTTCTAGAAAGCGGGCATCCAACAGACAGTGACAGGTACTTGAACCCAAAAGAAGGCTGATCTACAGTTTCCTTGAAATCAGTAAAAGATATATGGGCTATGACAGGATATCCTTGCAAATGCAAGCCAGGAAGTAGGAGAGGAGTGTTCAATTAATTGTTTATTTGTATTACAGTAGTGCCTAGGGGTATCAGGTATGGTTCACGGATATATTGTGCTAGGTGCTGTATAAACACATAGCATACTCTGCCCTAAGGAGCTTACAGATCTAAGCAGAATATGAGAGAGAACAGATGGATGAAACAGACAGGTGGAACACAAGAAAACAACAAGGCAACCAAAACCTCTGGGGACCACTCACTGAGAACAACATCTTCAAGGGAAAAATAAAAGATCAAAGGCCATAATCAAGATATTGTCAAGTTTGGGGCAAGAAGTAAATTGCACAAACCACAAAGGGGTAATTTTCCTTATCTCTAAATAATAGTCTACCACATGTTTCTGAAAGCAACAGGAATTCTGGTTTAGAGAAACAGGAAATATAGCTCTAGACACAGACCAATTATTCTAGAGATGTTTAGGTGGGCCCAGAAAGAACTACATTAGGATTTTAAGCTTCCTTGATACTTAATTTCCCTTATTAGTCAGCTATAGACCTACATTTGTTAAGGCTTATCCACAAAAAAGGTTATGTTACATTAAGCATAAAGGACTCACATTTTAAAGAACAGAGTATTAACAGGGGCCCCCCACCCCTTCAACATGGTGTTAACAACATACAGAGAAAGCATACTGAAAACTAAATAGTGAATAACTGAACATTTAATTACCATTGAATTAATTATTGTTAGACAACAAAAATTATGTATTTACTTTAACATCAAATAATTAATATAAATCAGTAAATAATATGGAGAAGAACTGGCCCCGCAAAATTAATGTAGACACTGATTGATTGGTTCTTCTTGGTAATGCTCTTAACGTAACTGATCTCCAAAAGTGTGAGACTCCAATTCTCCCTGTTATAATCTTCCAAGTAAATAATGTATACTTAATACTTTCAGATGAGGATATTGAGGTTTCAGAAAGGTTATTCTCCCTAAAAGGCCCAGTGTGGGCCTGCATTGTATGTTAAAGTGGGGTTAACATGGTGAGGATACTGGGAATGTGTCAGACATGCTGGCCTCTGGCCTGCATCCTGAACTAACAGGTAGGAAGAGCAACAATGAAATTAAGGTGTGTACATCAGATATGTCTGACAACTGAAGACACTGTGGGGAGATATGGGTCCTGTGTGTGATGGGCCCAGCATCGGCTTGTGCTGAGGAGTAATATGGAGTCACTCTTACCTAGTGCAAGGGAGAAATATGGACATGTGTTGAGCCCAGTGAGAGTCTGCACTGGGGCAACATGAGGCCCCCACAAGGTGGGTGTGAGGAGTATTCTGGACAAATGGGCTGCGCAACCTTGCACTGCAGATGATTGGGGCCCTGTGAGGCAGGGGAAAGGGATACAGGGAACTTGTGAGATATGGTTGGTGTGGGCATATGCTGGGTGTGACATAGGGCCCCAAAAGGCTGGTGTGAGATGATGTTGGGTGTGGGTGAGATGTGGGCAGCACATGTGTACATTATGGGTAATGCAGAAAGCCGGGATGGGATACAGGGTGTGTGAGAGATGTGGGCAGTGCATATGTAAAAGAATAAATGAACACAAATCAGACATCAAGAATTATAACATTCAAAAACCAGTTGGAGAACACTTCAATCTCTTTGGTCACTCGATTACAAACCTAAAAGTTGCAATTCTTACACAAAAAAACTTCAAAAACAGACTCCAACCAGAGACTGCTGAATTGGAATTAATTTGCAAACTGGATACAATTAACTTAGGGTTGAATAGAGACTGGGAGTGGATGGGTCATTATACAAAGTAAAACTATTTTCCCATGTTTATTCCCCCCCACCACTCCCCACTTTTCCTCAGATGTTCTTGTCAACAGCTGGAAATGGCCCACCTTGATTATCACTAAACAAGGTCCCCCCCGCCCCCCGCTCTCCTGCTGGTTTCAGAGTAGCAGCAGTATTAGTCTGTATTCGCAAAAAGAAAAGGAGTACTTGTGGCACCTTAGAGACTAACAAATTTATTTGAGCATCAGCTTTCGTGAACTACAGCTCACTTCTTCGGATCCATTCAATGGAAAATACAGTGGGGAGATTTATATAAACACACAGAGAACATGAAACAATGGGTTTTATCATACACAATGTAAGGAGAGTGATCACTTAAGATGAGCTATTACCAGCAGGAAGGCGGGGGGGGGGGAGGAGGAAAACCTTTTGTGGTGATAATCAAGGTGGGTCATTTCCAGCAGTTAACAAGAACGTCTGAGGAACAGTGGGGGATGGGGTGTGGGGGGGAGAAATAACATGGGGAAATAGTTTTACTTTGTGTAATGACCCATCCACTCCCAGTCTCTATTCAAGCCTAAGTTAATTGTATCCAGTTTGCAAATTAATTCCAATTCAGCAGTCTCTGTTTGGAGTCTGTTTTTGAAGTTTTTTTTCGTGAAGGATAGCCACTCTCAGGTCTGTAATCGAGTGACCGGAGAGATTGAAGTGTTCTCCGACTGGTTTTTGAATGTTATAATTCTTGACATCTGATTTGTGTCCATTTATTCTTTTACGTAGAGACTGTCCAGTTTGACCAATGTACATGGCAGAGGGGCATTGCTGGCACATGATGGCAGATATCTCCTGCTGGTAATAGCTCACCTTAAGTGATCACTCTCCTTACAGTGTGTACGATAACACCCATTGTTTCATGTTCTCTGTGTATATAAATCTCCCCACTGTATTTTCCACTGAATACATCCAATGAAGTGGGCTGTAGCTCACGAAAGCTTATGCTCAAATAAATTTGTTAGCCTCTAAGATGCCACAAGTCCTCCTTTTCTTAGTGCTTATGAGGGTGGAGTGAGAGGATACAGGGAATGAAAGACACACGAGCAATACATGTGTACATTATAGGCAATGCAAGGCATCACAAAGCTGGTGTGAGGGAACACAGCGTGAGGGGACACAGCTCGTGAGGTGGGCAATGCATACCTATCTTATAGGCAACTCAGGGCATCACAAAGGGGACAAAGGGTGTGGGCAAGACGGCTGGATGTGAGGTGAGGTGAGGTGGGGCCCCATGAGGCAAGCCTGAAGGGATGCAGGGCGATGGATGGATGATGTGTACGTACATGATAGGCAATGCAGAGCATCACAAAGCTGGTGTGAGGGGACACAGGATGAGGGGACGCAGAGCGTGAGGTGGGCGATGTGTACGTACATGATAGGCAATGCATGGCATCACAAGATGGTGCGAGGGGACACAGCATCAGGGGACGGAGGGCGAGGGGTGGGCAATGTGTACGTACACGATAGGCAATGCAGGCCATCACAAAGCTGATGTGAGGGGACGCAGGGTGAGGGGTGGGCGATGTGTAAGTACACGATAGGCGATTCAGGGCATCACAAGCTAGTATGAGGGGACGCAGGGTGTGAGGTTGGCAATGTGTAGGTACACGATAGGCGATGCAGGGCATCACAACCTGGTGCGAGGGGATGCAGGGTGTGAGGTGGGCGATGTGTGCCTACCTCTCAGGCGATGGAAGGCATCACAAGCTGGTGTGAGGGGACACAGGCAAGGGGTGGGCAATGTGTGCCTACTTTACAGGCAATGCAGGGCATCACACAGGGTGAGGGGATGCAGGATGTGAGATGGGCGATGTGTGCCTACCTTACAGGCAATTCAGGGCATCGCAAGCTGGTGTGAGGGAACGAAGGATGTGAGGTGGATGATGGGTGCCTACCTCTCAGGTGATGCAGGGCATAACAAGCTGGTGCGAGGGGACACAGGCAAGGGGTGGGCGATGTGTGCCTACCTTACAGGCAATGGAGGGCATTACAAGCTGGTGCGAGGGGACACAGGGTGAGGGGATGCAAGACGTGAGGTGGGCGAGGGATATGTACACGAAAGGAAATTCAGAGCATCACAAGCTGATGCGAGGGGTATGTACACGATAGGCGATGCAAGGCAACACAAGCTGGTGCGAGGGGTACATACACAAGAGGCGATGCAGGGCATCACAAGCTGGTGCGAGGGGTGCATACACGATAGGCGATGCAGGGCATCAAAAGCTGGTGCGAGGGGTACGTACGCCATAGGAGATACAAGGCGTCACATGCTGGCGCGAGGAGTACGTACGCCATAGGTGATGCAGGGCGTCACACGCTGGTGCGAGGAGTACATACGTGAGAGGCGATGCAGGGCGTCAAAAGCTGGTGCGAGGGGTACGTACGTCATAAACGATGCAGGGCGTCACAAGCTGGTGCGAGGGGTACGTACGTGAGAGGCGATGCAGGGCGAGACGAGCTGGTGCGAGGGGTACGTATGCGAGAGGCGATGCAGGGCGAGACGAGCTGGTGCGAGGGGTACGTACGCGTGAGACGATACAGGGCGACAGGAGCTGGTGCGAGGGGTACGTACGCGAGAGGCGATGCAGGGCGAGACGGGGTGGTGCGAGGGGTACGTACGCGAGAGGCGATGCAGGGCGACAGGAGTTGGTGCGAGGGGTACGTACGCGTGAGGCGATGCAGGGCGACAGGAGCTGGTGGGAGGGGTACGTACGCGTGAGGCGATGCAGGGCGACAGGAACTGGTGCGAGGGGTACGTACGCCATAGGCGAAGCAGGGCGTCACGAGCTGGTGCGAGGGGTACGTACGCGAGAGGCGATGAAGGGCGAGACGGGCTGGTGCGAGGGGTACGTACGTGAGAGGCGATGCAGGGCGAGACGAGCTGGTGCGAGGGGTACGTACGCCATAGGCGATGCAGGGCGTCACGAGCTGGTGCGAGGGGTACGTACGCGAGAGGCGATGCAGGGCGACAGGAGCTGGTGCGAGGGGTACGTACGCGAGAGGCGATGCAGGGCGAGACGGGCTGGTGCGAGGGGTACGTATGCGAGAGGCGATGCAGGACGAGACGGGCTGGTGCAAAGGGTACATACGCGAGAGGCGATGCAGGCGGAGACGGGCTGGTGCGAGGGGTACATATGCGAGAGGCGATGCAGGGCGAGACGGGCTGGTGCGAGGGGTACGTACGCGAGAGGCGATGCAGGGCGTCACGAGCTAGTGCGAGGGGTACGTACGCGAGAGGCGATGAAGGGCAACAGGAGCTTGTGCGAAGGGTACGTACGCGAGAGGCGATGCAGGGCGACACAGAATGGTGCGAGGGGTACGTACGCAGAGGCGATGCAGGGCGTCACGAGCTGGTGCGAGGGGTACGTACGCGTGAGGCGATGCAGGGCGACAGGAGCTGGTGCGAGGGGTACGTACGCGTGAAGCGATGCAGGGCGAGACGGGCTGGTGCGAGGGGTACGTACGTGGGAGGCGATGCAGGGCGAGACGGGCTGGGGCGAGGGGTACGTACACGTGAGGCGATGCAGGGCGACACGGGCTGGTGCGAGGGGTACGTACGCGAGAGGCGATGCAGGGCGACAGGAGCTGGTGCGAGGGGTACGTACGCGTGAAGCGATGCAGGGCGAGACGGGCTGGTGCGAGGGGTACGTACGTGGGAGGCGATGCAGGGCGAGACGGGCTGGGGCGAGGGGTACGTACACGTGAGGCGATGCAGGGCGACACGGGCTGGTGCGAGGGGTACGTACGCGAGAGGCGATGCAGGGCGAAACGAGCTGGTGCGAGGGGTACGTACGCGAGAGGCGATGCAGGGCGTCACGAGCTGGTGCGAGGGGTACGTACGCGAGAGGTGATGCAGGGCGTCACGAGCTGGTGCGAGGAGTACGTACGCGAGAGGCGATGCAGGGCGAAACGAGCTGGTGCGAAGGGTACGTACGCGAGAGGCGATGCAGGGCGAGACGGGCTGGTGCGAGGGGTACGTACGCGAGAGGCGATGCACGGCGAGACGGGCTGGTGCGAGGGGTACGTACGCGAGAGGCGATGCAGGGCGACAGGAGCTGGTGCGAGGGGTACGTACGCGTGAGGCGATGGAGGGCGAGACGGGCTAGTGCGAAGGGTACGTACGCGTGAGGCGATGCAGGGCGACAGGAGCTGGTGCGAGGGGTACGTACGCGTGAGGCGATGCAGGGCGACAGGAGCTGGTGCGAGGAGTACGTACGCGTAAGGCGATGCAGGGCGAGACGGGCTGGTGCGAGGGGTACGTACGCGTGAGGCGATGCAGGGCGAGACGGGCTGGTGCGAGGGGTACGTACGCGAGAGGCGATGCAGGGCGAGACGGGCTGGTGCGAGGGGTACGTACGCGTGAGGCGATGCAGGGCGAGACGGGCTGGTGCGAGGGGTACGTACGCGTGAGGCGATGCAGGGCGACAGGAGCTGGTGCGAGGGGTACGTACGCGTGAGGCGATGCAGGGCGAGACGGGCTGGTGCGAGGGGTACGTACGCGAGAGGCGATGCAGGGCGAAACGAGCTGGTGCGAGGGGTACGTACGCGAGAGGCGATGCAGGGCGAGACGGGCTGGTGCGAGGGGTATGTACGCGAGAGGCGATGCAAGGCGAGACGGGCTGGTGTGAGGGGTACGTACGCGAGAGGCGATGCAGGACGAGACGGGCTGGTACGAGGGGTACGTACGCGAGAGGCGATGCAGGGCGAGACGGGCTGGTACGAGGGGTACGTACGCGAGAGGCGATGCAGGGCGTCACGAGCTGGTGCGAGGGGTACGTACGCGAGAGGCTATGCAGGGCGAAACGAGCTGGTGCGAGGGGTACGTACGCGAGAGGCGATGCAGGGCGACAGGAGCTGGTGCGAGGGGTACGTACGCGAGAGGCGATGCAGGGCGAGACGGGCTGGTGCGAGGGGTACGTACGCGTGAGGCGATGCAGGGCGACAGGAGCTGGTGCGAGGGGTACGTACGCGTGAGGCGATGCAGGGCGAGACAGGCTGGTGCGAGGGGTACGTACGGGAGAGGCAATGCAGGGCGAGACGGGCTGCTGCGAGGGGTACGTACGTGTGAGGCGATGCAGGGCGACAGGAGCTGGTGCGAGGGGTACGTACGCGAGAGGCGATGCAGGGCGACAGGAGCTGGTGCGAGGGGTACGTACGCGAGAGGCGATGCAGGGCGACAGGAGCTGGTGCGAGGGGTATGTACGCGTCAGGCAATGCAGGGCGACAGGAGCTGGTGCGAGGGGTACGTACGCGAGAGGCGATGCAGGGCAACAGGAGCTGGTGCGAGGGGTACGTACGCGTGAGGCAATGCAGGGCGAGATGGGTTGGTGCGAGGGGTACGTACGCGTGAGGCGATGCAGAGCGTCGCGGGCTGGTGCGAGGGGTACGTACGCGTCAGGCGATGCAGGGCGAGACGGGCTGGTGCGAGCGGTACGTAGGCGTGAGGCGATGCAGGGCGACAGGAGCTGGTGCGAGGGGTACGTACGCGTGAGGCGATGCAGGGCGACAGGAGCTGGTGGGAGGGGTAAGTACGCTTGAGGCGATGCAGGGCGAGACGGGCTGGTGCAAGCGGTACGTACGCGAGAGGCGATGCAGAGCGAGATGGGCTGGTGTGAGGGGAACGTACGCGAGAGGCGATGCAGGGCGAGATGGGGTGGTGCGAGGGGTACGTACGCGAGAGGCGATGCAGGGCAAAATGAGCTGGTGCGAGGGGTTCGTACGCGAGAGGCAATGCAGGGCGCGACGGGCTGGTGCGAGGGGTACGTACGCGTGAGGCGATGCAGGGCGACAGGAGCTGGTGGGAGGGGTACGTACGCTTGAGGCGATGCAGGGCGAGACGGGCTGGTGCAAGCGGTACGTACGCGAGAGGCGATGCAGGGCGAGACGGGCTGGTGCGAGGGGTACGTACGCGTGAGGCGATGCAGGGCGACAGGAGCTGGTGCGAGGGGTACGTACGAGTGAGGCGATGCAGGGCGAGAGGAGCTGGTGCGAGGGGTACGTACGCGAGAGGCGATGCAGGGCGAGACGGGGTGGTGCAAGGGGTACGTACGCGAGAGGCGATGCAGGGCAAAATGAGCTGGTGCGAGGGGTTCGTACGCGAGAGGCGATGCAGGGCGACAGGAGCTGGTGCGAGGGGTACGTACGCGAGAGGCAATGCAGGGCGCGACGGGCTGGTGCGAGGGGTACGTATGCGAGAGGCGATGCAGGGCGACAGGAGCTGGTGCGAGGGGTACGTACGCGAGAGGCGATGCAGGGCAAGACGGGCTGGTGCGAGGGGTACGTACGCGAGAGGCGATGCAGGGCGAGAAGGGCTGGTGTGAGAGGTACGTACGCGAGAGGCTATGCAGGGCGAAACGAGCTGGTGCGAGGGGTATGTACGCGAGGGGCGATGCAGGGCGACAGGAGCTGGTGCGAGGGGTACGTACGCGAGAGGCGATGCAGGGCGAGACGGGCTGGTGCGAGGGGTAATACGCGAGAGGCGATGCAGGGCGACAGGAGCTGGTGCGAGGGGTACGTACGCGTGAGGCGATGCAGGGCGAGACGGGCTGGTGCGAGGGGTACGTACGCGTGAGGGGATGCAGAGCGACAGGAGCTGGTGCGAGGGGTACGTACGCGTGAGGCGATGCAGGGCGACAGGAGCTGGTGCGAGGCGTACGTACGCGTGAGGCGATGCAGGGCGAGACGGGCTGGTGCGAGGGGTACGTACGCGTGAGGCGATGCAGGGCGAGACGGGCTGGTGCGAGGGGTACATATGCGAGAGGCGATGCAGGGCTACAGGAGCTGGTGCGAGGGGTACGTACGCGAGAGGCGATGCAGGGCGAGACGGGCTGGTGTGAGGGGTACGTACGCGAGAGGCGATGCAGGGCGAGACGGGCTGGTACGAGGGGTACGTACGCGAGAGGCGATGCAGGGCGTCACGAGCTGGTGCGAGGGGTACGTACGCGAGAGGCTATGCAGGGCGAAACGAGCTGGTGCGAGGGGTACGTACGCGAGAGGCGATGCAGGGCGACAGGAGCTGGTGCTAGGGGTACGTACGCGAGAGGCGATGCAGAGCGAGAAGGGCTGGTGCGAGGGGTACATACGCGAGTGGCGATACAGGGCGACAGGAGCTGGTGCGAGGGGTACGTACGCGTGAGGCGATGCAGGGCGAAATGAGTTGGTGCTAGGGGTACGTACGCGAGAGGCGATGCAGGGCGACAGGAGCTGGTGCGAGGGGTACGTACGCGTGAGGCGATGCAGGGCGACAGGAGCTGGTGCGAGGGGTACGTACGCGAGAGGTGATGCAGGGTGACAGGAGCTGGTGCGAGGGGTACGTACGCGTGAGGCGATGCAGGGCGAGACGGGCTGGTGCGAGGAGTACGTACGTGAGAGGCGATGCAGGGCGACAGGAGCTGGTGCGAGGGGTACGTACGCGAGAGGCGATGCAGGGCGAGACGGGGTGGTGCGAGGGGTATGTACGCGAGAGGCGATGCAGGGCAAAATGAGCTGGTGCGAGGGGTTCGTACGCGAGAGGTGATGCAGGGCGTCACGAGCTGGTGCGAGGAGTACGTACGCGAGAGGCGATGCAGGGCGAAACGAGCTGGTGCGAAGGGTACGTACGCGAGAGGCGATGCAGGGCGAGACGGGCTGGTGCGAGGGGTACGTACGCGAGAGGCGATGCACGGCGAGACGGGCTGGTGCGAGGGGTACGTACGCGAGAGGCGATGCGGGCGACAGGAGCTGGTGCGAGGGGTACGTACGCGTGAGGCGATGGAGGGCGAGACGGGCTAGTGCGAAGGGTACGTACGCGTGAGGCGATGCAGGGCGACAGGAGCTGGTGGAGGGGGTAGTACGCGTGAGGCGATGCAGGCGACAGGAGCTGGTGCGAGGAGTACGTACGCGTAAGGCGATGCAGGGCGAGACGGGCTGGTGCGAGGGGTACGTACGCGTGAGGCGATGCAGGGCGAGACGGGCTGGTGCGAGGGTACGTACGCGAGAGGCGATGCAGGGCGACAGGAGCTGGTGCGAGGGGTACGTACGCGTGAGGCGATGCAGGGCGAGACGGGCTGGTGCGAGGGGTACGTACGCGTGAGGCGATGCAGGGCGACAGGAGATGTGCGAGGGTAGTACGCGTGAGGCGATGCAGGGGGAGACGGGCTGGTGCGAGGGGTACGTACGAGGAGGCAATGGCAGGGCGAAAACGAGCTGGTGCGAGGGGTACGTACGCGAAGCGATGCAGGGCGAGACGGGCTGGTGCGAGGGGTATGTACGCGAGAGGGCGATGCCAGGCGAGACGGCTGGTGTGAGGGGTACGTACGCGAGAGGCGATGCAGGACGAGACGGGCTGGTACGAGGGGTACGTACGCGAGAGGCGATGCAGGGCGAGACGGGCTGGTAGATGGGTACGTACGCGAGAGGCGATGCAGGGCGCGAGCTGGTGCGAGGGGTACGTAGCGAGAGGCTATGCAGGGCGAAACGAGCTGGTGCGAGGGGTACGTACGCCGAGAGGCGATGCAAGGGCGACAGGAGCTGGTGCGAG